>NC_054500.1:23889225-24205475 GCF_017639515.1 Carcharodon carcharias
ACCAGCTCCTCCCTCACTAACACACAGCCTGTCCCACTCTCAGATACCAGCTCCTCCCTCACTAACACACAGCCTGTCCCACTCTCAGATACCAGCTCCTCCCTCACTAACACACAGCCTGTCCCACTCTCAGATACCAGCTCCTCCCTCACTAACACACACAACCTGTCCCACTCTCAGATACGAGCTCATCCCTCACTAACACACAGCCTGTCCCACTCTCAGATACCAGCTCCTCCCACACTAACGCTCAACCTGTCCACTCTCAGATACCAATTCCTCCCTCACTAACAAACAGCCTCTCCCACTCTCCGATTCCAGCTCCTCCCTCAGTAATACACAGCCTGTCCTATTCTCTGACACCAGCTCCTCCCTCACTAACACACAACCTGTCCCACTCTCAGATACCAGCTCCTCCCTCACTAACACACAGCCTGTCCCACTCTCAGATACCAGCTCCTCCCTCACTAACACACAGCCTGTCCCACTCTCAGATACCAGCTCCTCCCTCACTAACACACAGCCTGTCCCACTCTCAGATACCAGCTCCTCCCTCACTAACACACAGCCTGTCCCACTCTCAGATACCAGCTCCTCCCTCACTAACACACAGCCTGTCCCACTCTCAGATACCAGCTCCTCCCTCACTAACACACAGCCTGTCCCACTCTCAGATACCAGCTCCTCCCTCACTAACACACAGCCTGTCCCACTCTCAGATACCAGCTCCTCCCTCACTAACACACAGCCTGTCCCACTCTCAGATACCAGCTCCTCCCTCACTAACACACAGCCTGTCCCACTCTCAGATACCAGCTCCTCCCTCACTAACACACAGCCTGTCCCACTCTCAGATACCAGCTCCTCCCTCACTAACACACAGCCTGTCCCACTCTCAGATACCAGCTCCTCCCTCACTAACACACAGCCTGTCCCACTCTCAGATACCAGCTCCTCCCTCACTAACACACAGCCTGTCCCACTCTCAGATACCAGCTCCTCCCTCACTAACACACAGCCTGTCCCACTCTCAGATACCAGCTCCTCCCTCACTAACACACAGCCTGTCCCACTCTCAGATACCAGCTCCTCCCTCACTAACACACAGCCTGTCCCACTCTCAGATACCAGCTCCTCCCTCACTAACACACAGCCTGTCCCACTCTCAGATACCAGCTCCTCCCTCACTAACACACAGCCTGTCCCACTCTCAGATACCAGCTCCTCCCTCACTAACACACAGCCTGTCCCACTCTCAGATACCAGCTCCTCCCTCACTAACACACAGCCTGTCCCACTCTCAGATACCAGCTCCTCCCTCACTAACACACAGCCTGTCCCACTCTCAGATACCAGCTCCTCCCTCACTAACACACAGCCTGTCCCACTCTCAGATACCAGCTCCTCCCTCACTAACACACAGCCTGTCCCACTCTCAGATACCAGCTCCTCCCTCACTAACACACAGCCTGTCCCACTCTCAGATACCAGCTCCTCCCTCACTAACACACAGCCTGTCCCACTCTCAGATACCAGCTCCTCCCTCACTAACACACAGCCTGTCCCACTCTCAGATACCAGCTCCTCCCTCACTAACACACAGCCTGTCCCACTCTCAGATACCAGCTCCTCCCTCACTAACACACAGCCTGTCCCACTCTCAGATACCAGCTCCTCCCTCACTAACACACAGCCTGTCCCACTCTCAGATACCAGCTCCTCCCTCACTAACACACAGCCTGTCCCACTCTCAGATACCAGCTCCTCCCTCACTAACACACAGCCTGTCCCACTCTCAGATACCAGCTCCTCCCTCACTAACACACAGCCTGTCCCACTCTCATACCAGCTCCTCCCTCACTAACACACAGCCTGTCCCACTATTGGATACCAGCTCCTCCCTCACTAACACACAGCCTGTCCCACTCTCAGATACCAGCTCCTCCCTCACTAACACACAGTCTGTCCCACTCTCAGATACCAGCTCCTCCCTCACTAACACACAGCCTGTCCCACTCTCAGATACCAGCTCCTCCCTCACTAACACACAGCCTGTCCCACTCTCAGATACCAGCTCCTCCCTCACTAACACACAGTCTGTCCCACTCTCAGATACCAGCTCCTCCCTCACTAACACACAGCCTGTCCCACTCTCAGATACCAGCTCCTCCCTCACTAACACACAGCCTGTCCCACTCTCAGATACCAGCTCCTCCCTCACTAACACACAGCCTGTCCCACTCTCAGATACCAGCTCCTCCCTCACTAACACACTTCCTGTCCCACTCTCAGATACCAGCTCCTCCCTCACTAACACACAGTCTGTCCCACTCTCATACCAGCTCCTCCCTCACTAACACACAGCCTGTCCCACTCTCAGATACCAGCTCCTCCCTCACTAACACACAGTCTGTCCCACTCTCAGATACCAGCTCCTCCCTCACTAACACACAGTCTGTCCCACTCTCAGATACCAGCTCCTCCCTCACTAACACACAGCCTGTCCCACTCTCAGATACCAGCTCCTCCCTCACTAACACACAGTCTGTCCCACTCTCAGATACCAGCTCCTCCCTCACTAACACACAGTCTGTCCCACTCTCAGATACCAGCTCCTCCCTCACTAACACACAGCCTGTCCCACTCTCAGATACCAGCTCCTCCCTCACTAACACACAGTCTGTCCCACTCTCAGATACCAGCTCCTCCCTCACTAACACACAGCCTGTCCCACTCTCAGATACCAGCTCCTCCCTCACTAACACACTGCCTGTCCCACTCTCAGATACCAGCTCCTCCCTCACTAACACACAGTCTGTCCCACTCTCAGATACCAGCTCCTCCCTCACTAACACACAGTCTGTCCCACTCTCATACCAGCTCCTCCCTCACTAACACACAGTCTGTCCCACTCTCAGATACCAGCTCCTCCCTCACTAACACACAGTCTGTCCCACTCTCATACCAGCTCCTCCCTCACTAACACACAGTCTGTCCCACTCTCAGATACCAGCTCCTCCCTCACTAACACACAGCCTGTCCCACTCTCAGATACCAGCTCCTCCCTCACTAACACACAGTCTGTCCCACTCTCAGATACCAGCTCCTCATCACTAACACACAGTCTGTCCCACTCTCAGATACCAGCTCCTCCCTCACTAACACACAGCCTGTCCCACTCTCAGATACCAGCTCCTCCCTCACTAACACACAGCCTGTCCCACTCTCAGATACCAGCTCCTCCCTCACTAACACACAGTCTGTCCCACTCTCATACCAGCTCCTCCCTCACTAACACACAGTCTGTCCCACTCTCAGATACCAGCTCCTCCCTCACTAACACACAGCCTGTCCCACTCTCAGATACCAGCTCCTCCCTCACTAACACACAGCCTGTCCCACTCTCAGATACCAGCTCCTCCCTCACTAACACACAGCCTGTCCCACTCTCAGATACCAGCTCCTCCCTCACTAACACACAGCCTGTCCCACTCTCAGATACCAGCTCCTCCCTCACTAACACACAGCCTGTCCCACTCTCAGATACCAGCTCCTCCCTCACTAACACACAGCCTGTCCCACTCTCAGATACCAGCTCCTCCCTCACTAACACACAGCCTGTCTCACTCTCAGATACCAGCTCCTCCCTCACTAACACACAGCCTGTCCCACTCTCAGATACCAGCTCCTCCCTCACTAACACACAGCCTGTCCCACTCTCAGATACCAGCTCCTCCCTCACTAACACACAGCCTGTCCCACTCTCAGATACCAGCTCCTCCCTCACTAACACACAGCCTGTCCCACTCTCAGATACCAGCTCCTCCCTCACTAACACACAGCCTGTCCCACTCTCAGATACCAGCTCCTCCCTCACTAACACACAGTCTGTCTCACTCTCATACCAGCTCCTCCCTCACTAACACACGGTCTGTCTCACTCTCATACCAGCTCCTCCCTCACTAACACACAGTCTGTCTCACTCTCAGATACCAGCTCCTCCCTCACTAACACACAGTCTGTCTCACTCTCATACCAGTTCCTCCCTCACTAACACACAGTCTGTCTCACTCTCATACCAGCTCCTCCCTCACTAACACACAGTCTGTCTCACTGTCAGATACCAGCTCCTCCCTCACTAACACACAGTCTGTCCCACTCTCATACCAGCTCCTCCCTCACTAACACACAGTCTGTCCCACTCTCATACCAGCTCCTCCCTCACTAACACACAGTCTGTCCCACTCTCATACCAGCTCCTCCCTCACTAACACACAGTCTGTCCCACTCTCATACCAGCTCCTCCCTCACTAACACACAGTCTGTCCCACTCTCATACCAGCTCCTCCCTCACTAACACACAGTCTGTCCCACTCTCATACCAGCTCCTCCCTCACTAACACACAGTCTGTCCCACTCTCATACCAGCTCCTCCCTCACTAACACACAGTCTGTCCCACTCTCATACCCGCTCCTCCCTCACTAACACACAGTCTGTCCCACTCTCATACAAGCTCCTCCCTCACTAACACACAGTCTGTCCCACTCTCATACCAGCTCCTCTGTCACTAACACACAGTCTGTCCCACTCTCATACCAGCTCCTCTGTCACTAACACACAGTCTGTCCCACTCTCATACCAGCTCCTCCCTCACTAACACACACAGTCTGTCCCACTCTCATACCAGCTCCTCTGTCACTAACACACAGTCTGTCCCACTCTCATACCCGCTCCTCTGTCACTAACACACAGTCTGTCCCACTCTCAGATACCAGCTCCTCCATCACTAACACACAGTCTGTCCCACTCTCATACCAGCTCCTCCATCACTAACACACAGTCTATCCCACTCTCATACCAGCTCCTCCATCACTAACACACAGTCTGTCCCACTCTCAGATACCAGCTCCTCTCTCACTAACACACAGCCTGTCCCACTCTCAATACCAGCTCCTCCCTCACTAACACACAGCCTGTCTCACTCTCAGATACCAGCTCCTCCCTCACTAACACACAGCCTGAACCACTCTCAGATAACAGCTCCTCCCTCACTAACACACAGCCTGTCCCACTCTCAGTACCAGCTCCTCCCTCACTAACATTCATCCTGTCCCACTCTCAGATACCAGCTCCTCCATCACTAACACACAGTCTGTCCCACTCTCAGATACCAGCTCCTCCCTCACTAACACACAGCCTGTCTCACTCTCAATACCAGCTCCTCCCTCACTAACACACAGCCTGTCTCACTCTCAGATACCAGCTCCTCCCTCACTAACACACAGTCTGTCCCACTCTCATACCAGCTCCTCCCTCACTAACACACAGATACTCTGAGATACTAAATCTTCCCTCACTAACACACAGTCCGTCCCACTCTCAGATACCAGCTCCTCCCTCACTAACACACAGCCCGTCCCACTCTCAGATACCAGCTCCTCCCTCACTAACACACAGCCTGTCCCAATCTCAGATACCAGCTCCTCCCTCACTAACACACAGCCTGTCCCACTCTCAGATACCAGCTCCTCCCTCACTAACACACAGCCTGTCCCACTCTCAGATACCAGCTCCTCCCTCACTAACACACAGCCTGTCCCACTCTCAGATACCAGCTCCTCCCTCACTAACACACAGCCTGTCCCACTCTCAGATACCAGCTCCTCCCTCACTAATACACAGCCTGTCCCACTCTCAGATACCAGCTCCTCCCTCACTAACACACAGCCTGTCCCACTCTCAGATACCAGCTCCTCCCTCACTAACACACAGCCTGTCCCACTCTCAGATACCAGCTCCTCCCTCACTAACACACAGCCTGTCCCACTCTCAGATACCAGCTCCTCCCTCACTAACACACAGTCTGTCCCACTCTCAGATACCAGCTCCTCCCTCACTAACACACAGTCTGTCCCACTCTCATACAAGCTCCTCCCTCACTAACACACAGTCTGTCCCACTCTCATACCAGCTCCTCTGTCACTAACACACAGTCTGTCCCACTCTCATACCAGCTCCTCTGTCACTAACACACAGTCTGTCCCACTCTCATACCAGCTCCTCCCTCACTAACACACACAGTCTGTCCCACTCTCATACCAGCTCCTCTGTCACTAACACACAGTCTGTCCCACTCTCATACCCGCTCCTCTGTCACTAACACACAGTCTGTCCCACTCTCAGATACCAGCTCCTCCATCACTAACACACAGTCTGTCCCACTCTCATACCAGCTCCTCCATCACTAACACACAGTCTATCCCACTCTCATACCAGCTCCTCCATCACTACCACACAGTCTGTCCCACTCTCATACCAGCTCCTCTCTCACTAACACACAGTCTGTCCCACTCTCATACCCGCTCCTCCCTCACTAACACAGTCTGTCCCACTCTCAGATACTAGCTCCTCCATCACTAACACACAGTCTGTCCCACTCTCATACCAGCTCCTCCCTCACTAACACACAGCCTGTCTCACTCTCAGATACCAGCTCCTCCCTCACTAACACACAGTCTGTCCCACTCTCATACCCGCTACTCCCTCACTAACACACAGTCTGTCCCACTCTCATACCCGCTCCACCTTCACTAACACACAGTCTGTCCCACTCTCAGATACCAGCTCCTCCCTCACTAACACACAGTCTGTCCCACTCTCAGATACCAGCTCCTCCATCACTAACACACAGTCTGTCCCACTCTCAGATACCAGCTCCTCACTCACTAACACACAGTCTGTCCCACTCTCATACCAGCTCCTCCCTCACTAACACACAGTCTGTCCCACTCTCATACCCGCTCCTCCCTCACTAACACACAGTCTGTCCCACTCTCAGATAGCAGCTCCTCCCTCACTAACACACAGTCTGTCCCACTCTCAGATACCAGCTCCTCCCTCACTAACACACAGCCTGTCCCACTCTCAGATACCAGCTCCTCCCTCACTAACACACAGTCTGTCCCTCTCTCATACCAGCTCCTCCATCACTAACACACAGTCTGTCCCACTCTCATACCAGCTCCTCTCTCACTAACACACAGTCTGTCCCACTCTCAGATACCAGCTCCTCCCTCACTAACACACAGTCTGTCCCACTCTCATACCAGCTCCTCCCTCACTAACACACAGTCTGTCCCACTCTCATACCAGCTCCTCCCTCACTAACACACAGTCTGTCCCACTCTCAGATACCAGCTCCTCCCTCACTAACACACAGTCTGTCCCACTCTCAGATACCAGCTCCTCCCTCACTAACACACAGTCTGTCCCTCTCTCATACCAGCTCCTCCCTCACTAACACACAGTCTGTCCCACTCTCAGATACCAGCTCCTCCCTCACTAACACACAGTCTGTCCCACTCTCAGATACCAGCTGCTCCCTCACTAACACACAGTCTGTCCCACTCTCAGATACCAGCTCCTCTCTCACTAACACACAGTCTGTCCCACTCTCATACCAGCTCCTCCCTGACTAACACACAGTCTGTCCCACTCTCATACCCGCTCCTCCCTCACTAACACACAGTCTGTCCCACTCTCATACCAGCTCCTCCCTCACTAACACACAGTCTGTCCCACTCTCATACCAGCTCCTCCATCACTAACACACAGTCTGTCCCACTCTCATACCAGCTCCTCCCTCACTAACACACAGCCTGTTCCACTCTCATACCAGCTCCTCTGTCACTAACACACAGTCTGTCCCACTCTCATACGAGCTCCTCCCTCACTAACACACAGTCTGTCCCACTCTCATACCAGCTCCTCTGTCACTAACACACAGTCTGTCCCACTCTCATACCAGCTCCTCTGTCACTAACACACAGTCTGTCCCACTCTCATACCAGCTCCTCCCTCACTAACACACAGTCTGTCCCACTCTCATACCAGCTCCTCCCTCACTAACACACAGTCTGTCCCACTCTCATACCAGCTCCTCCCTCACTAACACACAGTCTGTCCCACTCTCATACCAGCTCCTCCCTCACTAACACACAGTCTGTCCCACTCTCATACCAGCTCCTCCCTCACTAACACACAGTCTGTCCCACTCTCAGATACCAGCTCCTCCCTCACTAACACACATCCTGTCCCACTCTCATACCCGCTCCTCCCTCACTAACACACAGTCTGTCCCACTCTCATACCCGCTCCTCTGTCACTAACACACAGTCTGTCCCACTCTCAGATACCAGCTCCTCCTTCACTAACACACAGTCTGTCCCACTCTCAGATACCAGCTCCTCCCTCACTAATACACAGTCTGTCCCACTCTCAGATACCAGCTCCTCCCTCACTAACACACAGTCTGTCCCACTCTCAGATACCAGCTCCTCCTTCACTAACACACAGTCTGTCCCACTCTCAGATACCAGCTCCTCCCTCACTAATACACAGTCTGTCCCACTCTCAGATACCAGCTCCTCCCTCACTAATACACAGTCTGTCCCACTCTCAGATACCAGCTCCTCCCTCACTAACACACAGTCTGTCCCACTCTCAGATACCAGCTCCTCCCTCACTAACACACAGTCTGTCCCACTCTCAGATACCAGCTCCTCCCTCACTAACACACAGTCTGTCCCACTCTCAGAAAACAGTTCCTCCCTCACTAACACACAGTCTGTCCCACTGTCAGATACCCGCTCCTCCCTCACTAACACACAGTCTGTCCCACTCTCAGATACCAGCTCCTCCCTCACTAACACACAGTCTGTCCCACTCTCAGATACCAGCTCCTCCCTCACTAACACACAGTCTGTCCCACTCTCAGATACCAGCTCCTCCCTCACTAACACACAGTCTGTCCCACTCTCAGATACCAGCTCCTCCCTCACTAACACACAGTCTGTCCCACTCTCATACCAGCTCCTCCCTCACTAACACACAGTCTGTCCCACTCTCATACCAGCTCCTCCCTCACTAACACACAGTCTGTCCCACTCTCATACCAGCTCCTCCCTCACTAACACACAGTCTGTCCCACTCTCATACCAGCTCCTCCCTCACTAACACACAGTCTGTCCCACTCTCATACCAGCTCCTCCCTCACTAACACACAGTCTGTCCCACTCTCATACCAGCTCCTCCCTCACTAACACACAGTCTGTCCCACTCTCATACCCGCTCCTCTGTCACTAACACACAGTCTGTCCCACTCTCATACCCGCTCCTCTGTCACTAACACACAGTCTGTCCCACTCTCATACCCGCTCCTCTGTCACTAACACACAGTCTGTCCCACTCTCATACCCGATCCTCTGTCACTAACACACAGTCTGTCCCACTCTCATACCCGCTCCTCTGTCACTAACACACAGTCTGTCCCACTCTCCGATACCCGCTCCTCTGTCACTAACACACAGTCTGTCCCACTCTCAGATACCCGCTCCTCTGTCACTAACACACAGTCTGTCTCACTCTCATACCAACTCCTCCCTCACTAACACACAGCCTGCCCCACTCTCAGATACCAGCTCCTCCCTCACTAACACACAGTTTGTCCCACTCTCAGATACCAGCTCCTCCCTCACTAACACACAGTCTGTCTCACTCTCAGATACCAGCTCCTCCCTCACTAACACACAATCTGTCCCACTCTCATACCAGCTCCACCCTCACTAACACACAGCCTGCCCCACTCTCAGATACCAGCTCCTCCCTCACTAACACACAGTCTGTCCCACTCTCAGATACCAGCTCCTCCCTCACTAACACACAGTCTGTCTCACTCTCAGATACCAGCTCCTCCCTCACTAACACACAGTCTGTCCCACTCTCAGATACCAGCTCCTCCCTCACTAACACACAGTCTGTCCCACTCTCATACCAGCTCCTCCCTCACTAACACACAGCCTGCCCCACTCTCAGATACCAGCTCCTCCCTCACTAACACACAGTCTGTCCCACTCTCATACCAACTCCTCCCTCACTAACACACAGCCTGCCCCACTCTCAGATACCAGCTCCTCCCTCACTAACACACACTCTGTCCCACTCTCAGATACCAGCTCCTCCCTCACTAACTCACAGTCTGTCCCACTCTCATACCAGCTCCTCCCTCACTAACACACAGCCTGCCCCACTCTCAGATACCAGCTCCTCCCTCACTAACACACAGCCTGCCCCACTCTCAGATACCAGCTCCTCCCTCACTAACACACAGTCTGTCCCACTCTCAGATACCAGCTCCTCCCTCACTAACACACAGCCTGCCCCACTCTCAGATACCAGCTCCTCCCTCAGTAACACACAGTCTGTCCCACTCTCATACCAGCTCCTCCCTCACTAACACACAGCCTGCCCCACTCTCAGATACCAGCTCCTCCCTCACTAACACACAGTCTGTCCCACTCTCAGATACCAGCTCCTCCCTCACCAACACAGTCTGTCCCACTCTCATACCAGCTCCTCCCTCACTAACACACAGCCTGCCCCACTCTCAGATACCAGCTCCTCCCTCACTAACACACAGTCTGTCCCACTCTCAGATACCAGCTCCTCCCTCACTAACACACAGTCTGTCCCACTATCATACCAGCTCCTCCTTCACTAACACACAGCCTGCCCCACTCTCAGATACCAGCTCCTCCCTCACTAACACACAGTCTGTCCCACTCTCAGATACCAGCTCCTCCCTCACTAACACACAGTCTGTCACAATGTCAGATTCCATCTCCTCCCTCACTAACACACAGCCTGCCCACTCTCATATATCAGCTCCACCCTCACTAAGAAACCTTCTGTCCCACTCTCAGATACCAGCTCCTCCCTCACTAACACACAGCCTGTCCCACTCTCAGATACCAGGTCCTCCCTCACTAACACACAGCCTGCCCCACTCTCAGATACCAGCTCCTCCCTCACTAACACACAGTCTGTCCCACTCTCAGATACCAGCTCCTCCCTCACTAACACACAGTCTGTCCCACTCTCATACCAGCTCCTCCCTCACTAACACACAGTCTGTCCCACTCTCATACCAGCTCCTCCCTCACTAACACACAGTCTGTCCCACTCTCATACCAGCTCCTCCCTCACTAACACACAGTCTGTCCCACTCTCAGATACCAGCTCCTCCCTCACTAACACACAGTCTGTCCCACTCTCATACCAGCTCCTCCCTCACTAACACACAGTCTGTCCCACTCTCATACCAGCTCCTCTGTCACTAACACACAGTCTGTCCCACTCTCATACCAGCTCCTCCCTCACTAACACACAGCCTGCCCCACTCTCAGATACCAGCTCCTCCCTCACTAACACAAAGCCTGCCCCACTCTCAGATACCAGCTCCTCCCTCACTAACACACAGTCTGTCCCACTCTCATACCAGCTCCTCCCTCACTAACACACAGTCTGTCCCACTCTCATACCAGCTCCTCCCTCACTAACACACAGTCTGTCCCACTCTCATACCAGCTCCTCTGTCACTAACACACAGCCTGTCTCACTCTCAGATACCAGCTCCTCGCTCACTAACACACAGTCTGTCCCAATCTCATACCAGCTCCTCCCTCACTAACACACAGTCTGTCCCACTCTCATACCAGCTCCTCCGTCACTAACACACAGCCTGTCTCACTCTCATACCCGCTCCTCCCTCACTAACACACAGCCTGTCTCACTCTCATACCCGCTCCTCCCTCACTAACACACAGTCTGTCCCACTCTCAGATACCAGCTCCTCCAACACTAACACACAGCCTGTCTCACTCTCAGATACCAGCTCCTCCCTCACTAACACACAGCCTGTCTCACTCTCAGATACCAGCTCCTCCCTCACTAACACACAGTCTGTCTCACTCTCATACCAGCTCCTCCCTCAGTAACACACAGTCTGTTTACCTCTCAGATACCAGCTCCTCCCTCACTAACACACAGTCTGTTTACCTCTCAGATACCAGCTCCTCCCTCACTAACACACAGCCTGTCCCACTCTCATACCCGCTCCTCCCTCACTAACACACATTCTGTCTCACTCTCAGATACCAGCTCCTCCCTCACTAACACACATCCTGTCTCACTCTCAGATACCAGCTCCTCCCTCACTAACACACTTTCTGTCCCACTCTCAGATACCAGCTCCTCCATCACTAACACACAGTCTGTCCCACTCTCAGACCAGCTCCTCCATCACTAACACACAGTCTGTCCCACTCTCATACCAGCTCCTCCCTCACTAACACACAGTCTGTCCCACTCTCAGATACCAGCTCCTCCCTCACTAACACACAGTCTGTCCCACTCTCATACCCGCTCCTCCCTCACTAACACACAGTCTGTCCCACTCTCAGATACCAGCTCCTCCATCACTAACACACAGTCTGTCCCACTCTCATACCCGCTCCTCCCTCACTAACACACAGTCTGTCCCACTCTCAGATACCAGCTCCTCCCTCACTAACACACAGTCTGTCCCACTCTCAGATACCAGCTCCTCCCTCACTAACACACAGCCTGTCTCACTCTCAGATACCAGCTCCTCCCTCACTAACACACAGCCTGTCTCACTCTCATACCAGCTCCTCCCTCACTAACACACAGTCTGTCCCACTCTCATACCAGCTCCTCACTCACTAACACACAGTCTGTCCCACTCTCATACCCGCTACTCCATCACTAACACACAGTCTGTCCCACTCTCATACCAGCTCCTCCCTCACTAACACACAGCCTGTCTCACTCTCATACCAGCTCCTCCCTCACTAACACACAGTCTGTCTCACTCTCATACCAGCTCCTCCCTCACTAACACACAGTCTGTCTCACTCTCATACCAGCTCCTCCCTCACTAACACACAGTCTGTCTCACTCTCAGATACCAGCTCCTCCCTCACTAACACACAGTCTGTCTCACTCTCATACCAGTTCCTCCCTCACTAACACACAGTCTGTCTCACTCTCATACCAGCTCCTCCCTCACTAACACACAGTCTGTCTCACTCTCAGATACCAGTTCCTCCCTCACTAACACACAGCCTGTCTCACTCTCATACCAGCTCCTCCCTCACTAACACACAGTCTGTCTCACTCTCATACCAGCTCCTCCCTCACTAACACACAGTCTGTCTCACTCTCAGATACCAGCTCCTCCCTCACTAACACACAGTCTGTCCCACTCTCATACCAGCTCCTCCCTCACTAACACACAGTCTGTCCCACTCTCATACCAGCTCCTCCCTCACTAACACACAGTCTGTCCCACTCTCAGATACCAGCTCCTCCCTCACTAACACACAGTCTGTCCCACTCTCATACCAGCTCCTCCCTCACTAACACACAGTCTGTCCCACTCTCAGATACCAGCTCCTCCCTCACTAACACACAGTCTGTCCCACTCTCATACCAGCTCCTCCCTCACTAACACACAGTCTGTCCCACTCTCATACCAGCTCCTCCCTCACTAACACACAGTCTGTCCCACTCTCATACCAGCTCCTCCCTCACTAACACACAGTCTGTCCCACTCTCAGATACCAGCTCCTCCCTCACTAACACACAGTCTGTCCCACTCTCATACCAGCTCCTCCCTCACTAACACAGTCTGTCCCACTCTCATACCAGCTCCTCCCTCACTAACACACATCCTGTCCCACTCTCATACCCGCTCCTCCCTCACTAACACACAGTCTGTCCCACTCTCATACCCGCTCCTCTGTCACTAACACACAGTCTGTCCCACTCTCAGATACCAGCTCCTCCTTCACTAACACACAGTCTGTCCCACTCTCAGATACCAGCTCCTCCCTCACTAATACACAGTCTGTCCCACTCTCAGATACCAGCTCCTCCCTCACTAACACACAGTCTGTCCCACTCTCAGATACCAGCTCCTCCTTCACTAACACACAGTCTGTCCCACTCTCAGATACCAGCTCCTCCCTCACTAATACACAGTCTGTCCCACTCTCAGATACCAGCTCCTCCCTCACTAACACACAGTCTGTCCCACTATCATACCAGCTCCTCCTTCACTAACACACAGCCTGCCCCACTCTCAGATACCAGCTCCTCCCTCACTAACACACAGTCTGTCCCACTCTCAGATACCAGCTCCTCCCTCACTAACACACAGTCTGTCCCACTCTCATACCAGCTCCTCCCTCACTAACACACAGCCTGCCCCACTCTCAGATACCAGCTCCTCCCTCACTAACACACAGTCTGTCCCACTCTCAGATACCAGCTCCTCCCTCACTAACACACAGCCTGCCCCACTCTCAGATACAAGCTCCTCCCTCACTAACACACTGCCTGCCCCACTCTCAGATACCAGCTCCTCCCTCACTAACACACAGTCTGTCCCACTCTCAGATACCAGCTCCTCCCTCACTAACACACAGTCTGTCCCACTCTCATACCAGCTCCTCCCTCACTAACACACAGTCTGTCCCACTCTCATACCAGCTCCTCCCTCACTAACACACAGTCTGTCCCACTCTCATACCAGCTCCTCCCTCACTAACAAACAGTCTGTCCCACTCTCAGATACCAGCTCCTCCCTCACTAACACACAGTCTGTCCCACTCTCATACCAGCTCCTCCCTCACTAACACACAGTCTGTCCCACTCTCATACCAGCTCCTCTGTCACTAACACACAGTCTGTCCCACTCTCATACCAGCTCCTCCCTCACTAACACACAGCCTGCCCCACTCTCAGATACCAGCTCCTCCCTCACTAACACAAAGCCTGCCCCACTCTCAGATACCAGCTCCTCCCTCACTAACACACAGTCTGTCCCACTCTCATACCAGCTCCTCCCTCACTAACACACAGTCTGTCCCACTCTCATACCAGCTCCTCCCTCACTAACACACAGTCTGTCCCACTCTCATACCAGCTCCTCTGTCACTAACACACAGCCTGTCTCACTCTCAGATACCAGCTCCTCGCTCACTAACACACAGTCTGTCCCACTCTCATACCAGCTCCTCCCTCACTAACACACAGTCTGTCCCACTCTCATACCAGCTCCTCCGTCACTAACACACAGCCTGTCTCACTCTCATACCCGCTCCTCCCTCACTAACACACAGCCTGTCTCACTCTCATACCCGCTCCTCCCTCACTAACACACAGTCTGTCCCACTCTCAGATACCAGCTCCTCCAACACTAACACACAGCCTGTCTCACTCTCAGATACCAGCTCCTCCCTCACTAACACACAGCCTGTCTCACTCTCAGATACCAGCTCCTCCCTCACTAACACACAGTCTGTCTCACTCTCATACCCGCTCCTCCCTCACTAACACACAGTCTGTCTCACTCTCAGATACCAGCTCCTCCCTCACTAACACACAGTCTGTCTCACTCTCAGATACCAGCTCCTCCCTCACTAACACACAGCCTGTCTCACTCTCATACCCGCTCCTCCCTCACTAACACACAGTCTGTCTCACTCTCAGATACCAGCTCCTCCCTCACTAACACACAGCCTGTCTCACTCTCAGATACCAGCTCCTCCCTCACTAACACACAGTCTGTCCCACTCTCATACTAGCTCCTCCATCACTAACACACAGTCTGTCCCACTCTCAGACCAGCTCCTCCATCACTAACACACAGTCTGTCCCACTCTCATACCAGCTCCTCCCTCACTAACACACAGTCTGTCCCACTCTCAGATACCAGCTCCTCCCTCACTAACACACATTCTGTCCCACTCTCATACCCGCTCCTCCCTCACTAACACACAGTCTGTCCCACTCTCAGATACCAGCTCCTCCATCACTAACACACAGTCTGTCCCACTCTCATACCCGCTCCTCCCTCACTAACACACAGTCTGTCCCACTCTCAGATACCAGCTCCTCCCTCACTAACACACAGTCTGTCCCACTCTCAGATACCAGCTCCTCCCTCACTAACACACAGCCTGACTCACTCTCAGATACCAGCTCCTCCCTCACTAACACACAGCCTGTCTCACTCTCATACCAGCTCCTCCCTCACTAACACACAGTCTGTCCCACTCTCATACCAGCTCATCCCTCACTAACACACAGTCTGTCCCACTCTCATACCCGCTACTCCATCACTAACACACAGTCTGTCCCACTCTCATACCAGCTCCTCCCTCACTAACACACAGCCTGTCTCACTCTCATACCAGCTCCTCCCTCACTAACACACAGCCTGTCTCACTCTCATACCAGCTCCTCCCTCACTAACACACAGTCTGTCTCACTCTCATACCAGCTCCTCCCTCACTAACACACAGTCTGTCTCACTCTCAGATACCAGCTCCTCCCTCACTAACACACAGTCTGTCTCACTCTCATACCAGTTCCTCCCTCACTAACACACAGTCTGTCTCACTCTCATACCAGCTCCTCCCTCACTAACACACAGTCTGTCTCACTCTCAGATACCAGCTCCTCCCTCACTAACACACAGCCTGTCTCACTCTCATACCAGCTCCTCCCTCACTAACACACAGTCTGTCTCACTCTCATACCAGCTCCTCCCTCACTAACACACAGTCTGTCTCACTGTCAGATACCAGCTCCTCCCTCACTAACACACAGTCTGTCCCTCTCTCATACCAGCTCCTCCATCACTAACACACAGTCTGTCCCACTCTCATACCAGCTCCTCCCTCACTAACACACAGTCTGTCCCACTCTCAGATACCAGCTCCTCCCTCACTAACACACAGTCTGTCCCACTCTCATACCAGCTCCTCCCTCACTAACACACAGTCTGTCCCACTCTCAGATACCAGCTCCTCCCTCACTAACACACAGTCTGTCCCACTCTCATACCAGCTCCTCCCTCACTAACACACAGTCTGTCCCACTCTCATACCAGCTCCTCCCTCACTAACACACAGTCTGTCCCACTCTCATACCAGCTCCTCCCTCACTAACACACAGTCTGTCCCACTCTCAGATACCAGCTCCTCCCTCACTAACACACAGTCTGTCCCAGTCTCATACCAGCTCCTCCCTCACTAACACAGTCTGTCCCACTCTCATACCAGCTCCTCCCTCACTAACACACATCCTGTCCCACTCTCATACCCGCTCCTCCCTCACTAACACACAGTCTGTCCCACTCTCATACCCGCTCCTCTGTCACTAACACACAGTCTGTCCCACTCTCAGATACCAGCTCCTCCTTCACTAACACACAGTCTGTCCCACTCTCAGATACCAGCTCCTCCCTCACTAAGACAGTCTGTCCCACTCTCAGATAACAGCTCTTCCCTGACTAACACAGAGACTGTCCCACTCTCAGATACCAGCTCCTCCTTCACTAACACACAGTCTGTCCCACTCTCAGATACCAGCTCCTCCCTCACTAATACACAGTCTGTCCCACTCTCAGATGCCCGCTCCTCCCTCACTAATACACAGTCTGTCCCACTCTCAGATACCAGCTCCTCCCTCACTAACACACAGTCTGTCCCACTCTCAGATACCAGCTCCTCCCTCACTAACACACAGTCTGTCCCACTCTCAGATACCAGCTCCTCCCTCACTAACACACAGTCTGTCCCACTCTCAGATACCAGCTCCTCCCTCACTAACACACAGTCTGTCCCACTGTCAGATACCAGCTCCTCCCTCACTAACACACAGTCTGTCCCACTCTCAGATACCAGCTCCTCCCTCACTAACACACAGTCTGTCCCACTCTCAGATACCAGCTCCTCCCTCACTAACACACAGTCTGTCCCACTCTCAGATACCAGCTCCTCCCTCACTAACACACAGTCTGTCCCACTCTCAGATACCAGCTCCTCCCTCACTAACACACAGTCTGTCCCACTCTCATACCAGCTCCTCCCTCACTAACACACAGTCTGTCCCACTCTCATACCCGCTCCTCTGTCACTAACACACAGTCTGTCCCACTCTCATACCCGCTCCTCTGTCACTAACACACAGTCTGTCCCACTCTCATACCCGCTCCTCTGTCACTAACACACAGTCTGTCCCACTCTCATACCCGCTCCTCTGTCACTAACACACAGTCTGTCCCACTCTCATACCCGCTCCTCTGTCACTAACACACAGTCTGTCCCACTCTCAGATACCCGCTCCTCTGTCACTAACACACAGTCTGTCCCACTCTCAGATACCCGCTCCTCTGTCACTAACACACAGTCTGTCTCACTCTCATACCAACTCCTCCCTCACTAACACACAGCCTGCCCCACTCTCAGATACCAGCTCCTCCCTCACTAACACACAGTCTGTCCCACTCTCAGATACCAGCTCCTCCATCACTAACACACAGTCTGTCTCACTCTCAGATACCAGCTCCTCCCTCACTAACACACAATCTGTCCCACTCTCATACCAGCTCCTCCCTCACTAACACACAGCCTGCCCCACTCTCAGATACCAGCTCCTCCCTCACTAACACACAGTCTGTCCCACTCTCAGATACCAGCTCCTCCCTCACTAACACACAGTCTGTCTCACTCTCAGATACCAGCTCCTCTCTCACTAACACACAGTCTGTCCCACTCTCAGATACCAGCTCCTCCCTCACTAACACACAGTCTGTCCCACTCTCATACCAGCTCCTCCCTCACTAACACACAGCCTGCCCCACTCTCAGATACCAGCTCCTCCCTCACTAACACACAGTCTGTCCCACTCTCATACCAGCTCCTCTCTCACTAACACACAGCCTGCCCCACTCTCAGATACCAGCTCCTCCCTCACTAACACACAGCCTGCCCCACTCTCAGATACCAGCTCCTCCCTCAGTAACACACAGTCTGTCCCACTCTCATACCAGCTCCTCCCTCACTAACACACAGCCTGCCCCACTCTCAGATACCAGCTCCTCCCTCACTAACACACAGTCTGTCCCACTCTGATACCAGCTCCTCCCTCACCAACACAGTCTGTCCCACTCTCATACCAGCTCCTCCCTCACTAACACACAGCCTGCCCCACTCTCAGATACCAGCTCCTCCCTCACTAACACACAGTCTGTCCCACTCTCAGATACCAGCTCCTCCCTCACTAACACACAGTCTGTCCCACTCTCATACCAGCTCCTCCCTCACTAACACACAGCCTGCCCCACTCTCAGATACCAGCTCCTCCCTCACTAACACACAGTCTGTCCCACTCTCAGATACCAGCTCCTCCCTCACTAACACACAGCCTGCCCCACTCTCAGATACCAGCTCCTCCCTCACTAACACACAGTCTGTCCCACTCTCATACCAGCTCCTCCCTCACTAACACACAGCCTGCCCCACTCTCAGATACCAGCTCCTCCCTCACTAACACACAGTCTGTCCCACTCTCAGATACCAGCTCCTCCCTCACTAACACACAGCCTGCCCCACTCTCAGATACCAGCTCCTCCCTCACTAACACACAGCCTGCCCCACTCTCAGATACCAGCTCCTCCCTCACTAACACACAGTCTGTCCCACTCTCAGATACCAGCTCCTCCCTCACTAACACACAGTCTGTCCCACTCTCATACCAGCTCCTCCCTCACTAACACACAGCCTGTCCCACTCTCATACCAGCTCCTCCCTCACTAACACACAGTCTGTCCCACTCTCATACCAGCTCCTCCCTCACTAACACACAGTCTGTCCCACTCTCAGATACCAGCTCCTCCCTCACTAACACACAGTCTGTCCCACTCTCATACCAGCTCCTCCCTCACTAACACACAGTCTGTCCCACTCTCATACCAGCTCCTCTGTCACTAACACACAGTCTGTCCCACTCTCATACCAGCTCCTCCCTCACTAACACACAGCCTGCCCCACTCTCAGATACCAGCTCCTCCCTCACTAACACACAGCCTGCCCCACTCTCAGATACCAGCTCCTCCCTCACTAACACACAGTCTGTCCCACTCTCATACCAGCTCCTCCCTCACTAACACACAGTCTGTCCCACTCTCATACCAGCTCCTCCCTCACTAACACACAGTCTGTCCCACTCTCATACCAGCTCCTCTGTCACTAACACACAGCCTGTCTCACTCTCAGATACCAGCTCCTCGCTCACTAACACACAGTCTGTCCCACTCTCATACCAGCTCCTCCCTCACTAACACACAGTCTGTCCCACTCTCATACCAGCTCCTCCCTCACTAACACACAGCCTGTCTCACTCTCATACCCGCTCCTCCCTCACTAACACACAGCCTGTCTCACTCTCATACCCGCTCCTCCCTCACTAACACACAGTCTGTCCCACTCTCAGATACCAGCTCCTCCAACACTAACACACAGCCTGTCTCACTCTCAGATACCAGCTCCTCCCTCACTAACACACAGCCTGTCTCACTCTCAGATACCAGCTCCTCCCTCACTAACACACAGTCTGTCTCACTCTCATACCCGCTCCTCCCTCACTAACACACAGTCTGTCTCACTCTCAGATACCAGCTCCTCCCTCACTAACACACAGTCTGTCTCACTCTCAGATACCAGCTTCTCCCTCACTAACACACAGCCTGTCTCACTCTCATACCCGCTCCTCCCTCACTAACACACAGTCTGTCTCACTCTCAGATACCAGCTCCTCCCTCACTAACACACAGCCTGTCTCACTCTCAGATACCAGCTCCTCCCTCACTAACACACAGTCTGTCCCACTCTCATACTAGCTCCTCCATCACTAACACACAGTCTGTCCCACTCTCAGACCAGCTCCTCCATCACTAACACACAGTCTGTCCCACTCTCATACCAGCTCCTCCCTCACTAACACACAGTCTGTCCCACTCTCAGATACCAGCTCCTCCCTCACTAACACACAGTCTGTCCCACTCTCATACCCGCTCCTCCCTCACTAACACACAGTCTGTCCCACTCTCAGATACCAGCTCCTCCATCACTAACACACAGTCTGTCCCACTCTCATACCCGCTCCTCCCTCACTAACACACAGTCTGTCCCACTCTCAGATACCAGCTCCTCCCTCACTAACACACAGTCTGTCCCACTCTCAGATACCAGCTCCTCCCTCACTAACACACAGCCTGTCTCACTCTCATACCAGCTCCTCCCTCACTAACACACAGTCTGTCCCACTCTCATACCAGCTCCTCCCTCACTAACACACAGTCTGTCCCACTCTCATACCCGCTCCTCCATCACTAACACACAGTCTGTCCCACTCTCATACCAGCTCCTCCCTCACTAACACACAGCCTGTCTCACTCTCATACCAGCTCCTCCCTCACTAACACACAGCCTGTCTCACTCTCATACCAGCTCCTCCCTCACTAACACACAGTCTGTCTCACTCTCATACCAGCTCCTCCCTCACTAACACACAGTCTGTCTCACTCTCATACCAGCTCCTCCCTCACTAACACACAGTCTGTCTCACTCTCAGATACCAGCTCCTCCCTCACTAACACACAGTCTGTCTCACTCTCATACCAGTTCCTCCCTCACTAACACACAGTCTGTCTCACTCTCATACCAGCTCCTCCCTCACTAACACACAGTCTGTCTCACTCTCAGATACCAGTTCCTCCCTCACTAACACACAGCCTGTCTCACTCTCATACCAGCTCCTCCCTCACTAACACACAGTCTGTCTCACTCTCATACCAGCTCCTCCCTCACTAACACACAGTCTGTCTCACTCTCAGATACCAGCTCCTCCCTCACTAACACACAGTCTGTCCCACTCTCATACCAGCTCCTCCCTCACTAACACACAGTCTGTCCCACTCTCATACCAGCTCCTCCCTCACTAACACACAGTCTGTCCCACTCTCAGATACCAGCTCCTCCCTCACTAACACACAGTCTGTCCCACTCTCATACCAGCTCCTCCCTCACTAACACACAGTCTGTCCCACTCTCAGATACCAGCTCCTCCCTCACTAACACACAGTCTGTCCCACTCTCATACCAGCTCCTCCCTCACTAACACACAGTCTGTCCCACTCTCATACCAGCTCCTCTGTCACTAACACACAGTCTGTCCCACTCTCATACCAGCTCCTCCCTCACTAACACACAGTCTGTCCCACTCTCATACCAGCTCCTCCCTCACTAACACACAGTCTGTCCCACTCTCAGATACCAGCTCCTCTGTCACTAACACACAGTCTGTCCCACTCTCATACCAGCTCCTCCCTCACTAACACACACACAGCCTGCCCCACTCTCAGATACCAGCTCCTCCCTCACTAACACACAGTCTGTCCCACTCTCAGATACCAGCTCCTCCCTCACTAACACACAGTCTGTCCCACTCTCAGATACCCGCTCCTCCCTCACTAACACACACACACAGCCTGCCCCACTCTCAGATACCAGCTCCTGACCTGGTCACTAAGGAACATGGAGACATTGAATGAACAACAGCAAAGGGATGGAGAACTTATATTTACGGAAATGGTTATCAACAAACTGGTGGCTACAAACAATGTTTCTGTCTTCCTGATCCTTATTGGGCTTCTATCCACCTAGAAATTGGCATTTAAAAGATGTCTGTGCATGAGCCAAGGATGACTACCCTATTGAAGAGAACAAACCCATACAGCTGAGATCAGGGACTGAAACCTGTGGGGGCCCAGTCAATAGCACATGGTTTTTTTAATTGGTTCGGGGATGGGGGCATCACTGGCTAGGCCAGCATTTATTGCCCATCTTTAATTGCCCTTGAGAACTGAGTGGCTTGCTAGGCCATTTAAGAGTCATTGCTGTGAGGCTGGTGCCACATGTAGGCCAGATTTCCTTCCCTCTCAGGCACTAGTGAATCAGATGGGTTTTTACAACAACCAGCCATGGTTTCATGGAGTTCCAGGTTGTTTTTATTGAATTCAGATCCACAGAGTATTACTCTGGGTGTCTGGATTGTTAGACCAGTGACAATACCGCTACGCCACCACAACTCGCTGGTTGTTTTGTAGAACTATGTTTGGTCAGACATAGAGACAAACCTACAATGATAATAGCTCAGGTCATTCTCAGCAGCTCCCGTGTTACTGCTATCTTTCTGCCTTATTAATAGAGTGTGGTCTCCATTGGTGCCTACCTTGGTACTTGACAGCCGTATATAAAATTGCGTCCAGATTTAAATCCAGTGCGAGCTAAATGGTCCAGCACCATAGGGTGATTAGACCCATGGAAACAAAATCAACAACAACCAATGCCAAGAGGAGGACTACAGTATGGAATTTTCATCTGCCTTTCCCGAAAGCCTCAAAGCAGCTAGGGTTAATCAAACGACGGCAGAACAGTACAACTCCTACTGTTATTTTCCAAATTCTCAGATGAGCTACAGCTTATATCTAGGTCTATTTCCGTGGTAGTGGCCTCAGGAAAATGTGTGATGTATTAGCAAGAGTGTTTGCCATTACCCTTGGGTTTGCTAGAATTCATGTAGATTTAATTAAGGCTGATTTATTGATCCATAGATAACACTTCAAAGACGTAGGAGCTTTTCTTAAAACTACTTCTGATCTACATTTCATCTTGTTTTGACGTGATGCATTATCTTAAATCATTGAAGATATATCACATAAATCTACAGCTTTTCATTTCTCCTTGAGGTGTTTGGATTCAGAACATATTGCTATTTTCTGCTATTGTTATTTTATGACCTTCTGGTCATTTCCTGAGTTGGATAACAAAACTGAAGCATGCCTCCCTCCCACTGCTACCCCATCCCACACCACTAACCTGTGCCATCATCACTATGTAGTCCACTGATTCCCTTGCCTTGTTAGCCTTCTCCCAATGCATTACCTCACAGTTCTCCAGACTGAATTCCGTTTGTCATTGTTCCACCCCCTGACACGTCCATTGATATCTTCCTGCTGTCCCCAGGTTTCTTCCTCATGATCAGCCATACAACCAATTTATGCATCGTCTGCAAAATTCTTTCAAGTCCAAATCATTGAAACATACCACACAAAGCAAGGGACCTGGTATTGAGCCCTGCAGAATGCCATTGGAAACATCTTCTACTCACAAAGATACCCATGATCTGATGATTTGATCATTAACACATTGCTGTCTGTGGGATCTTGCTGTGCACAAATTAGCTGCTGCCAATTACAATAGTAACTACACTTCAAAGATACTTAATTGGCTGTAGAGCACTTGGTGATGTTCTGGGGTCGTGAGTGGAGCTATAGAAGTGCTAGGCTTTCTTTTTTTCAGTTTTAATTCTGTCCTACATTCCGCATGATCCTCAAGCCCTACTTTTGGCACTGAATAGATTATAACCTATAATTCATTGACACTATGCAGTATATTGTTTTGCAAAATGAAGCTTTGTGTACTTTTTTGATATTATGTTATAGTAACACGTGCAGCCAAATCACAATGAGTCAAACTTGGGTGAGACTCAACCAATCCCACCGGTAGAATAGCAAATCTCATGGAATGGTGCCTGTGAAATTCCATACCGCTAACTCCAGATTAGTCGAATTTGTCTAACTTTGTTATATGACCATGCTGGCCAATCATAGCGCAGTTAGACCGCCTGCCCGCTTGCTCACTCGCCTGCTTCTTTTCCTATTCAATGCCCCAAAGGCCACAGAGATGCTCTGGGATTTCGCACTGCAGCATGAGAACACTGAAAACATGTTTGACTGTGTTGACAACATGGTGGAATCTATCGCGCACATCCAAAGACAGTCCGCTAAGCAGAAAAAGATCACGGAGCTTTTCCGGAGCTAACTTCAGACATTTTTTGATGCAGAACTCTGGCCATTTACAAGGTCAGGGTATTGTAGGCCATAAGACGTAAGAGCAGAAGTAGGCCATTCGGCCCATCGAGTCTGCTCCGCCAGTCAATGAGATCATGGCTGATCTGATAATCCTCAACTCCACTTTCCTGCCTTTTCCCCATAACCCTTGATTCCCGGACTGATTAAAAATCTGTCTATCTCAGCCTTGAATATACCTAATGACCCAGCCTCTGCGGCAAAGAATTCCACAGATTCACTACCCTCTGAGAGAAGAAATTCCTCCTCATCTCTGTTTTAAGTGGGTGACCCCTTACTCTGAGATTATGCCCTCTGGCCCTAGACTCTCCCACAGGGGGAAATAACCTCTTAGCACCTACCCTGTCAAGCCCCCTAATAATCTTATATGTTTCAATAAGGTAACCTCTCATTCTTCTAAATTCTAATGAGTACAGGCCCAACCTACTCACCCTCTCCTCATAAGAAAATTCCTCCATCCCCAGGATCAACCTAGTGAACCTTCTCTGGACTGCCTCCAATGCCAGTATATCTTTCCTTAGAAAAGGGGACAAAAACTGTTCACAGTATTCTAGGTGTGGTCTAACTAGCGCCTTGTATAGTTTTAGCAAGACTTCCCTATTTTTATATTTCATTCCCTTTGAAATTAAAGGCCAACATTCCATTCACCTTCCCTATTACCTGCTGAGCTTGTACGTTAGCTTCTTGGGATTCATGCATGAGGACTCCCAAGTCCCTTTGTGCTGCAGCTTTCTGCAGTCTTTATTAAATTAATATTCAACTCCTCTACTCTTCCTGTCAAAGTGCATAACTTCACATTTTCCCACATCCTATTCCATCTGCCAAGCTTTTGCCCACTCACTTAACCTGTCTCTATCCCTCTGTAGACTCTTTGTGCTGGATTTTAATGTCGGCGAGCGGAGGGGGGGGGGGGGGGGCCCGCTTGCCGACGCGTAAAATGACATCAGTCGGAATTCCCGATGTCACTGCGCCCCATTTAAATTTTCTGGGAGGTGGGGGCGCAGCAAAATCAGCTGCAGGCCCGCCAGACTGTCAATGGCCCATTGAGGCCATTGACAGATCAATTAAAGTAATTAGTGGGCCTGCTCGTCCAACCTTAATATTGGTGGGCAGGCCAGGATTCCCGGTGGGAAGTAGAAAAAATATGAAACATCATCCATGGGCGGGATGAGGTTTCATGTGGGTTTTAAAAATTTTAATAAAGCTTTTTTGGAAATTATGAACATGTCCCAGCTCATGTGAGGGAATTTTTTTTTTCTATTTTTAATAGAAAATAGAGTCGATCTCCCTGAGGCTGCACTTAGCCTCAGGGAGATGAGTGCACTCTTTCGTGCGCATGCGTGAAAGAGCACACTCTCGATTTTAGGCATTTCCCCTCGCCCGCACAGGGAGCAGACGTCACGCTGGGCGGGCCTTAATTGGCCCACTCGTGTAAAATGGCGCCGCGCCTCTGATCGGCACACCCACATGCGCCCACCCATCAACTTTCCCCCCAACGGGGGGAAAATTCAGCCCTTTGTGTCATCCTCACCACTTGCCTTCCCACCTATTTTTGTGTCATCCGCAAACTTGGCGATAGTACATTCACTCCCCTCACTCAAGTCATTAATATATATTGTAAATAATTGTGGCCCCAGCACTGATCCCTGTGGCACTCTACTAGTTACAGGTTCCCATTCTGAAAATGCCCCCCTTATCCCAACTCTCTGTCTTCTATTAGTTAGCCAATCCTCTATCCATGCTTAAATACTACATCCAACACCACGGACTCTTATCTTATTAAAGTAGCCTTGTGTGTGGTACCTTATCGACCACCTTTTGGAAATCCAAATACAGCTATTGGTTCCCCTTTATCTATCCAGCTTGTTACCACCTCAAAGAATTCTAATAAACTTAATAAGTTAAATGTAAGGTGTGAACAAATTGAATTTAGAATTTTTTCACACATTTACTGCTTTACTGTGTTTTCATTTGGCATGTGAATTTGTTTTTTTGACATAAACCACGTTTGTACGCATACCGGGTTACATACAGACACATTCATGTGGGAATGGGGTCTCCTCGGCTATCATGAAGCTCCTCTTAACACAAATTTGTGGGTGGATATCCTGGGATTCAACTCATCAGGATTTTACTATACCAGCTTTGTCAACAACAACCTGCATTTATATTTCACATTTAATAAAGCATCCCAAGGTACTTCACAGGATCATTATCAAACAAAATCTGACATCAAGCAACATAAGGAGTTAAGACAGGTGACTGAAATCTTGGTTAAACAAGTAGATTTAAAGGGACGTCTTAAAGGAGGAGAGAGAGGTGCAGAGGCAGAGAAGTTTAGGGAGGGAAATCAGAGCTTAGGGCCAAGGCTATGCTGAAGGCATAGTCACATTGTTGGAGTCAATAAAATTGGCAATGGACAAGAGGCCACAATTCACAGTAGCTCTAATATCATACTACACGACATAGAATCACCTAAGGGTTGCAAGCTTTGCAGTCTAGAAACTCGCAAGGTACGGAGTTTGTAATCAGATTCCATTGGATTCAGTTTAGTAACACAACCACTCACAGGAGACAGCCAACACTGACCAGATGGCCCGATTAGCCCCTTTCCATGCTGTCACCATTCTGTGAAGCTAGGATACAGCAGGTTGTGACAAAGTCTCCGAATATTCTGTATGGTAAACTGGCATACAGGCAGCCCTCGACTTTACAACATTCGAGTTACGGCGAAGGGCACTTACGATTTTTATATATTGACACCCTATTTGGACTTTCCTATGTCGGTTTCGACTTTACAGTACCACACCAACAAAAAGTTCAAATGGTCATACACGCATATCGAAGTTCTCCACCGCCCATCTCCTTGACTCAAGACGCTCATTGTTGGTCTGATGCCATTAGTACAGTACTGCATATTTCTATATGTATTTTTAGCTTATGTAGTTTACTTTATGTCAATATGGTTGTTACTTACAACATAAATAGATTAATGTTGCTATATTACTTATCTATAATTGAGTGCAAAATTCTGAGTTATTTTGGTGAAAATAGGGTATCAGGTCTTAGTTCAGGAACCAATCCCCCATTTATAACATTGTTCTTATGGGAAAATCAGTTCCCAGTTACGACGTTTCGACTTAAGACACGGTTTTCAGGAACCAATTGTGTTTTAAGACTGAGGGCCGCTGTACTAATGTCAGAAATTATACTTACTTCATTCCAAACAGGTCCATGGCTCACTGCGCCTTCAGGTACCCGGTTCCTAATGCCATGACACAACTTCCAGTGCCTCCCACACATGGTTCCAATTCCCACCCACATGGTTCCCATCCCCTCAGAGAATGCCCATCCCCTCTCTCAATACCTATTCCGAGCCACCTTTGTTCCCATTCCCTGCCAGGAGAATTCCCATTCTCTCTCACTACATCATTCCCATTAAATTCCACAGTTCCCATTTCTGCCCGCCACACACATGGTTCCCATTCCCTCCCACCATAATTCCCATTCCCTCTGACCCCATGGTTCCCATTTCCTCTCAAAACATCATTCCCATTAAATTCCACAGTTCCCATTCCTGCCCGCCACACACATGGTTCCCATTCCCTCCCACCATAATTCCCATTCCCTCTGAACCCATGGTTCCCATTTCCTCTCACTACATCATTCCCATTAAATTCCACAGTTCCCATTCCTGCCCACCACACACATGGTTCCCATTCCCTCCGACCCCATGGTTCCCATTTCCTCTCACTACATCATTCCCATTAAATGCTGCAGTCCCCATTCCCGCCCACCACACACAGTTCCCATTCCCTCCCACCATAATTCCCATTCCCTCCGACCCCATGGTTCCCATTTCCGCTCACTACATCATTCCCATTAAATTCCACAGTTCCCATTCCTGCCCACCACACACATAGACCCCATTCCCTCCGACCCCATGGTTCCCATTTCCACTCACTACATCATTCCCATTAAATTCCACAATTCCCATTCCCGCCCACCACACACATGGATCCCATTCCCTCCGACCCTATGGTTCCCATTTCCTCTCACTACGTCATTCCCATTAAATTCCACAATTCCCATTCCCGCCCACCACACACATGGATCCCATTCCCTCCAACTCCATGGTTCCCATTTCCGCTCACTACATCAATCCCATTAAATTCCACAGTTCCCATTCCTGCCCACCACATGGTTCCTTTTCCCTCTGACCCCATGGTTCCCATTTCCTCTCACTACATCATTCCCATTATATTCCACAGTTCCCATTCCTGCCCACCACACACATGGTTCCTTTTCCCTCTGACCCCATGGTTCCCATTTCCTCTCACTACATCATTCCCATTATATTCCACAGTTCCCATTCCTGCCCACCACACACATGGTTCCCATTCCCTCCCACCATAATTCCCATTCCCTCTGACCCCATGGTTCCCATTTCCTCTCACTACATCATTCCCATTAAATGCTGCAGTCCCCATTCCCGCCCGTAACACACAGTTCCCATTCCCTCCACCATAATTCCCATTCCCTCCGACCCCATGGTTCCCATTTCCGCTCACTACATCATTCCCATTAAATTCCACAATTCCCATTCCCGCCCACCACACACATGGATCCCATTCCCTCCAACTCCATGGTTCCCATTTCCGCTCACTACATCATTCCCATTAAATTCCACAGTTCCCATTCCTGCCCACCACACACATGGACCCCATTCCCTCCGACCCTATGGTTCCCATTTCCTCTCACTACGTCATTCCCATTAAATTCCACAGTTCCCATTCCTGCCCACCACACACATGGTTCCCATTCCCTCCCACCATAATTCCCATTCCCTCCGACCCCATGGTTCCCATTTCCTCTCACTACATCATTCCCATTAAATGCTGCAGTCCCCATTCCTGCCCACCACACACAGTTCCCATTCCCTCCCACCATAATTCCCATTCCATCCAACCCCATTGTTCCAATTTCCGCTCACTACATCATTCCCATTAAATTCCACAATTCCCATTCCCGCCCACCACACACATGGATCCCATTCCCTCCGACCCCATGGTTCCCATTTCCACTCACTACATCATTCCTATTAAATTCCACAGTTCCCATTCCTGCCCACCACACACATGGACCCCATTCCCTCCGACCCTATGGTTCCCATTTCCTCTCACTACGTCGTTCCCATTCCCGCCCACCACACACGGTTCCCATTCCCTCCCACCATAATTCCCATGCCCTCTGACCCCATGGTTCCATTTCCTCTCACTACATCATTCCCATTAAATGCTGCAGTCCACATTCCCGCCCACCACACACAGTTCCCATTCCCTCCCACCATAATTCCCATTCCCTCCAACCCCATGGTTACCATTTCCTCTCACTACATCATTCCCATTAAATTCCACAATTCCCATTCCCGCCCACCACACACATGGATCCCATTCCCTCCGACCCCATGGTTCCCATTTCCGCTCACTACATCATTCCCATTAAATTCCACAGTTCCCATTTCTGCCCGCCACACACATGGTTCCCATTCCCTCCCACCATAATTCCCATTCCCTCTGACCCCATGGTTCCCATTTCCTCTCAAAACATCATTCCCATTAAATTCCACAGTTCCCATTCCTGCCCGCCACACACATGGTTCCCATTCCCTCCCACCATAATTCCCATTCCCTCTGAACCCATGGTTCCCATTTCCTCTCACTACATCATTCCCATTAAATTCCACAGTTCCCATTCCTGCCCACCACACACATGGTTCCCATTCCCTCCGACCCCATGGTTCCCATTTCCTCTCACTACATCATTCCCATTAAATGCTGCAGTCCCCATTCCCGCCCACCACACACAGTTCCCATTCCCTCCCACCATAATTCCCATTCCCTCCGACCCCATGGTTCCCATTTCCGCTCACTACATCATTCCCATTAAATTCCACAGTTCCCATTCCTGCCCACCACACACATAGACCCCATTCCCTCCGACCCCATGGTTCCCATTTCCACTCACTACATCATTCCCATTAAATTCCACAATTCCCATTCCCGCCCACCACACACATGGATCCCATTCCCACCGACCCTATGGTTCCCATTTCCTCTCACTACGTCATTCCCATTAAATTCCACAATTCCCATTCCTGCCCACCACACACATGGATCCCATTCCCTCCAACTCCATGGTTCCCATTTCCGCTCACTACATCAATCCCATTAAATTCCACAGTTCCCATTCCTGCCCACCACATGGTTCCTTTTCCCTCTGACCCCATGGTTCCCAATTCCTCTCACTACATCATTCCCATTATATTCCACAGTTCCCATTCCTGCCCACCACACACATGGTTCCTTTTCCCTCTGACCCCATGGTTCCCATTTCCTCTCACTACATCATTCCCATTATATTCCACAGTTCCCATTCCTGCCCACCACACACATGGTTCCCATTCCCTCCCACCATAATTCCCATTCCCTCCGACCCCATGGTTCCCATTTCCTCTCACTACATCATTCCCATTAAATGCTGCAGTCCCCATTCCCGCCCGTAACACACAGTTCCCATTCCCTCCACCATAATTCCCATTCCCTCCGACCCCATGGTTCCCATTTCCGCTCACTACATCATTCCCATTAAATTCCACAATTCCCATTCCCGCCCACCACACACATGGATCCCATTCCCTCCAACTCCATGGTTCCCATTTCCGCTCACTACATCATTCCCATTAAATTCCACAGTTCCCATTCCTGCCCACCACACACATGGACCCCATTCCCTCCGACCCTATGGTTCCCATTTCCTCTCACTACGTCATTCCCATTAAATTCCACAGTTCCCATTCCTGCCCACCACACACATGGTTCCCATTCCCTCCCACCATAATTCCCATTCCCTCCGACCCCATGGTTCCCATTTCCTCTCACTACATCATTCCCATTAAATGCTGCGGTCCCCATTCCTGCCCACCACACACAGTTCCCATTCCCTCCCACCATAATTCCCATTCCATCCAACCCCATTGTTCCAATTTCCGCTCACTACATCATTCCCATTAAATTCCACAATTCCCATTCCCGCCCACCACACACATGGATCCCATTCCCTCCGACCCCATGGTTCCCATTTCCACTCACTACATCATTCCTATTAAATTCCACAGTTCCCATTCCTGCCCACCACACACATGGACCCCATTCCCTCCGACCCTATGGTTCCCATTTCCTCTCACTACGTCGTTCCCATTCCCGCCCACCACACACGGTTCCCATTCCCTCCCACCATAATTCCCATGCCCTCTGACCCCATGGTTCCATTTCCTCTCACTACATCATTCCCATTAAATGCTGCAGTCCACATTCCCGCCCACCACACACAGTTCCCATTCCCTCCCACCATAATTCCCATTCCCTCCGACCCCATGGTTCCCATTTCCTCTCACTACATCATTCCCATTAAATTCCTCAATTCCCATTCCCGCCCACCACACACATGGATCCCATTCCCTCCGACCCCATGGTTCCCATTTCCGCTCACTACATCATTCCCATTAAATTCCACAGTTCCCATTCCTGCCCACCACACACATGGACCCCATTCCCTCTGACCCTATGGTTCCCAATTCCTCTCACTACGTCGTTCCCATTCCCGCCCACCACACACGGTTCCCATTCCCTCCCACCATAATTCCCATTCCCTCCGACCCTATGGTTCCCATTTCCTCTCACTACATCATTCCCATTAAATGCTGCAGTCCCCATTCCCGCCCGCAACACACAGTTCCCATTCCCTCCGTCCCCATGGATCCCATTTCCGCTCACTACATCATTCCCATTAAATTCCACAATTCCCATTCCCGCCCACCACACATATGGTTCCCATTCCTTCCCACCATAATTCCCATTCCCTCCGACCCTATGGTTCCCATTTCCTCTCACTACATCATTCCCATTAAATGCTGCAGTCCCCATTCCCGCCCGCAACACACAGTTCCCATTCCCTCCGACCCCATGGATCCCATTTCCTCTCACTACATCATTCCCATTAAATGCTGTAGTCCCCATTCCCGCCCACAACACACAGTTCCCATTCCCTCCCACCATAATTCCCATTCCCTCCGACCCCATGGTTCCCATTTCCGCTCACTACATCATTCCCATTAAATTCCACAATTCCCATTCCCACCCACCACACACATGGTTCCCATTCCCTCCCACCATAATTCCCATTCCCTCCGACCCTATGGTTCTCATTTCCTCTCACTACATCATTCCCATTAAATGCTGCAGTCGCCATTCCCGCCCGCAACACACAGTTCCCATTCCCTCCCACCATAATTCCCATTCCCTCCAACTCCATGGTTCCCATTTCCGCTCACTACATCATTCCCATTAAATTCCACAGTTCCCATTCCTGCCCACCACACACATGGACCCCATTCCCTCCGACCCTATGGTTCCCATTTCCTCTCACTACGTCATTCCCATTAAATTCCACAGTTCCCATTCCTGCCCACCACACACATGGTTCCCATTCCCTCCCACCATAATTCCCATTCCCTCCGACCCCATGGTTCCCATTTCCTCTCACTACATCATTCCCATTAAATGCTGCAGTCCCCATTCCTGCCCACCACACACAGTTCCCATTCCCTCCCACCATAATTCCCATTCCCTCCAACCCCATTGTTCCCATTTCCGCTCACTACATCATTCCCATTAAATTCCACAATTCCCATTCCCGCCCACCACACACATGGATCCCATTCCCTCCGACCCCATGGTTCCCATTTCCACTCACTACATCATTCCTATTAAATTCCACAGTTCCCATTCCTGCCCACCACACACATGGACCCCATTCCCTCCGACCCTATGGTTCCCATTTCCTCTCACTACGTCGTTCCCATTCCCGCCCACCACACACGGTTCCCATTCCCTCCCACCATAATTCCCATGCCCTCCGACCCCATGGTTCCCATTTCCTCTCACTACATCATTCCCATTAAATGCTGCAGTCCACATTCCCGCCCACCACACACAGTTCCCATTCCCTCCCACCATAATTCCCATTCCCTCTGACCCCATGGTTCCCATTTCCTCTCACTACATCATTCCCATTAAATTCCACAATTCCCATTCCCGCCCACCACACACATGGATCCCATTCCCTCCGACCCCATGGTTCCCATTTCCGCTCACTACATCATTCCCATAAAATTCCACAGTTCCCATTCCTGCCCACCACACACATGGACCCCATTCCCTCTGACCCTATGGTTCCCATTTCCTCTCACTACGTCGTTCCCATTCCCACCCACCACACACGGTTCCCATTCCCTCCCACCATAATTCCCATTCCCTCCGACCCTATGGTTCCCATTTCCTCTCACTACATCATTCCCATTAAATGCTGCAGTCCCCATTCCCGCCCGCAACACACAGTTCCCATTCCCTCCGACCCCATGGATCCCATTTCCGCTCACTACATCATTCCCATTAAATTCCACAATTCCCATTCCCGCCCACCACACATATGGTTCCCATTCCTTCCCACCATAATTCCCATTCCCTCCGACCCTATGGTTCCCATTTCCTCTCACTACATCATTCCCATTAAATGCTGCAGTCCCCATTCCCGCCCGCAACACACAGTTCCCATTCCCTCCGACCCCATGGATCCCATTTCCTCTCACTACATCATTCCCATTAAATGCTGCAGTCCCCATTCCCGCCCACAACACACAGTTCCCATTCCCTCCCACCATAATTCCCATTCCCTCCGACCCCATGGTTCCCATTTCCGCTCACTACATCATTCCCATTAAATTCCACAATTCCCATTCCCGCCCACCACACACATGGTTCCCATTCCCTCCCACCATAATTCCCATTCCCTCCGACCCTATGGTTCCCATTTCCTCTCACTACATCATTCCCATTAAATGCTGCAGTCGCCATTCCCGCCCGCAACACACAGTTCCCATTCCCTCCCACCATAATTCCCATTCCCTCCAACTCCATGGTTCCCATTTCCGCTCACTACATCATTCCCATTAAATTCCAGAATTCCCATTCACGCCCACCACACACATGGACCCCATTCCCTCCGACCCCATGGTTCCCATTTCCTCTCACTACGTCATTCCCATTAAATTCCACAGTTCCCATTCCCGCCCACCACACACATGGTTCCCATTCCCTCCCACCATAATTCCCATTCCCTCCGACCCCATGGTTCCCATTTCCTCTCACTACATCATTCCCATTAAATGCTGCAGTCCCCATTCCCGCCTGCCACACACAGTTCCCATTACCTCCCACCATAATTCCCATTCCCTCCGACCCCATGGTTCCCATTTCCGCTCACTACATCATTCCCATTAAATTCCACAATTCCCATTCCCGCCCACCATACACATGGATCCCATTCCCTCCAACTCCATGGTTCCCATTTCCGCTCACTACTTCATTCCCATTAAATTCCACAATTCCCATTCCCGCCCACCACACACATGGACCCCATTCCCTCTGACCCCATGGTTCCCATTTCCGCTCACTACATCATTCCCATTAAATTCCACAATTCCCATTCCCGCCCACCACACACATGGTTCCCATTCCCTCCCACCATAATTCCCATTCCCTCTGACCCCATGGTTCCCATTTCCTCTCACTACATCATTCCCATTAAATGCTGCAGTCCCCATTCCCACCCACCACACACATGGTTCCCATTCCCTCCCACCATAATTCCCATTCCCTCCGACCCCATGGATCCCATTTCCTCTCACTACATCATTCCCATTAAATTCCACAGTTCCCATTCCCGCCCACCACACACATGGACCCCATTCCCTCCGACCCCATGGTTCCCATTTCCTCTCACTACATCATTCCCATTAAATGCTGCAGTCCCCATTCCCGCCCGCAACACACAGTTCCCATTCCCTCCCACCATAATTCCCATTCCCTCCGACCCTATGGTTCCCATTTCCTCTCACTACATCATTCCCATTAAATGCTGCAGTCCCCATTCCCGCCCGCAACACACATGGTTCCCATTCCCTCCCACCATAATTCCCATTCTCTCCGACCCCATGGTTCCCATTTCCGCTCACTACATCATTCCCATTAAATTCCACGATTCCCATTCCCGCCCACCACACACATGGACCCCATTCCCTCCCACCATAATTCCCATTCCCTCCGACCCTATGGTTCCCATTTCCTCTCACTACATCATTCCCATTAAATGCTGCAGTCCCCATTCCCGCCCACCACACACATGGACCCCATTCCCTCCGACCCCATGGTTCCCATTTCCTCTCACTACGTCATTCCCATTAAATTCCACAATTCCCATTCCCGCCCACCACACACATGGACCCCATTCCCTCCCACCATAATTCCCATTCCCTCCGACCCCATGGTTCCCATTTCCTCTCACTACGTCGTTCCCATTAAATTCCACAGTTCCCATTCCCTCCGACCAGATTTCCCATTCCTTCCCACATCATTCCCATTCTATGGTTCCCATTCCCTCCCACCACATGGTCCCCATTCCCTACATCACGTGCTCCAGTCCCAGGGGCACGTGGTTCAGGGCGGCGCGTGTCTAAGCGGGCGAGCCTGGCTCAGTCCATTAACCGCTCGGTGGAAGGGGGGGGGGGGGGGGTGGGTGGGGTTCAAGGCAACAATCCTTCTGAATCTCTCCGTACGTTCCAGCATTCATCTAAACTAAAACTTCAACCCTCAGAAACCATTAACCCCTACATCAGCACCTTAAAACGAGTTAGCCCCGTAACGCCCTGTGCCAATTTGTCTAAAGAGTGTGAAACCAGATCCCCCCCCCACTCTTTCTAAATAATGGAGTGGCCCTTCACCGCGTGACTGGCCCCGCGGGGGGGGGGGGGAAGGGGGCGGGGCGATAACCTTCCGCCATTTACTGACTTGGGCGTCTCGCAAATTCGATGCAGGTGCGATTGTGAAGCGATGGGGAGGGTTTGAGGCGGGAGGGCCGGGGCTTTGAGGTTCGGGGTTCGGGGTTCGGGGTCTGGGGTCTGGGAGTGAGGCGGCCCGGAGGCGTCGAATGAAAATAAGAGACCCCGGGGAGGGGGTGGGGCAGAGAGAGACCCCGGGGAGGGGGTGGGGGAGAGGGGGGCAGAGAGACCCCGGGGAGGGGGTGGGGGAGAGGGGGGGAGAGAGACACCGGGGTGGGGGTGGGGGAGGGGGGGGGGGTAGAGAGACCCCGGGGAGGGGGTGGGGGAGAGAGACACCGGGGTGGGGGTGGGGGAGAGAGACCCCGGGGAGGGGGTGGAGGAGGGGGGGGGGGTAGAGAGACCCCGGGGAGGGGGTGGGGGAGAGACCCCGGGGAGGGGGTGGGGGAGAGGGGGGCAGAGAGACCCCGGGGAGGGGGTGGGGGGGAGAGAGACCCCGGGGAGGGGGTGGGGGAGAGAGAGACCCCGGGGAGGGGGTGGGGGAGAGAGACCCCGGGGAGGGGGTGGGGGAGAGAGACCCCGGGGAGGGGGTGGGGGAGAGAGACCCCGGGGAGGGGGTGGGGGAGAGAGAGACCCCGGGGAGGGGGTGGGGGAGAGAGAGACCCCGGGGAGGGGGTGGGGGAGAGAGAGACCCCGGGGAGGGGGTGGGGGAGAGAGAGACCCCGGGGAGGGGGTGGGGGAGAGAGAGACCCCGGGGAGGGGGTGGGGGAGAGAGAGACCCCGGGGAGGGGGTGGGGGAGAGAGACTCCGGGGAGGGGGTGGGAGAGAGGGGGGGAGAGAGATCCCTGGGTGGTGGGGGGGGTGGAGAGGGGGGGAGAGAGACACCGGGGTGGTGGTGGGGGCGGGTGGAGAGGGGGGGAGAGAGACACCAGGGTGGGGGAGAGGTGGGAGAGAGACTCCGGGGAGGGGGTGGGAGAGAGGGGGGGAGAGAGATCCCTGGGTGGTGGGGGCGGGTGGAGAGGGGGGGAGAGAGACACCAGGGTGGGGGAGAGGTGGGAGAGAGACCCCGGGGAAGGAAGTGGGGGGGGGGGGGGAGAGCCCCGGGGGTGGGAGGAGGAAGAGAGAGACCTCGGGGAGGGGGAGAGAGACGAGGGGGGGTGGGGAGCTGGAGAGAGACAGAGTGAGGCTGGGGCCCAGAGGGGAGATAGAGCCGCATTCAGCGCGGGTGGGAGGGGAGACACATGCACAGAGGACCGAGGGAGACACGGGACCACGCTGAGGCCCAGCCACCTCCACCACACATTGGGATCAATAGCCCAATTTGGAAGGAGTGCCTATTTATTGTTTTTTGCTTTAATTAGCTCTGATTGGTGGGGGCAGGGGGATGAGGCTGTGTTTTTCCACTCACTCACTGACAGACAATGTCTGTTTTGTTCAGCAGGTGAGGGGGTTCCACTACTCGGGGACATCTTGGATTGTGGTAGGATGAATAGGAAGATGGGGATGGAGGTTGAAGAGCAGAATGGAGGGAGGAGTGGTGAATGGGGAGGGAGGGATAGAGAAGTAAAATGGAAGGTGGTTGGAGGGAGGAAGAAGAGAGGAATGGAGGAACGAGAGGGATGGAAGGGAAGTGGAGGATGGAGAGGAGATTGGGGGATGGAGAGGGAGAAATGGGAGAGAGGGATGGGTAGGGAGAAGAGAGGGAGGTGAGTGGTGAGGGGATAGAATAGGGAGGGGCAAGAAGGATGTGGGTAGGAGATGGAGGGTAATGGATAGGGAATGAGAAGGACGAAGGGAGAGGTTTGGGGAGGGGGAAGAATAATTGGAAGGATATTGAAGGTGATGTATGGAGGTGGAAGAAAGATTGAGGGAGGAGGGGAAGAAGCAAGGACAGATGAGGGAGAGTGGATAAATGGAGAGCAAAAGGAGCATAGAAAGGATAGTGTTATGGTTCATTTAACAATTTAAAAAATCTTTAAGAATATTATTTATTAAGTAAATGCCTTTTTTTAAAGTTCCAGTTTTATAATTGAAAAACGCTTTACATTTTATGAAATAAGTATTGAATTGATAGATTTTAAAGCGTGGTAGCTTGTTAATTTTGTTGTAAGTTTAATAAATGGGATGTTAATTGATTCAAACAGATGACAAAAAATTATTTGTCAATACATAACTTTTGCCGTTTCTTTTTATTTGTTCAGTCCATTTGGAATTTAGTTGTAATAATTAGCTATCTCATTTTATTTTCACTTGGCCCTTTTGTTATTTAAATTATACTTGTTTCGTCCAATTTAAATGTTTAGTTATTTTTGTTAATTCTCGGCATGTTGGCGCCAACATTAATTGTCCATCCTCAGAAATACACTCCATTTACGGTGATTTGATACAACCTGAGAAACTTAAGTCACTTTAGAGGGCAGTTAAGCGTTAACCACATTGGTGTGAGACTTGGGACGATGAATGGGCCAGATGGTCGCTTTCCTTCCCTATACACAGGACATCAGTGAACCAGTTAGATTTTTACAACAAGCTGAAGCTTTGTGGTCGCTTTTATTTTCTGATTTTATTTTAAAAAGCTGAATTTATTCTCAAACTGCCACAATTTGATTTGGACTTGCATTCTTGTGATTAACAGTGACCTGACAGTTGCTGCTGGCCTTGGTTTATTTTTCATTTCTTGCTTGCATTACTTATCCTTTGCTCTCTTTTATATTATCCTTCTCCCTCTTTCTCGCTCCCGATTTCCCTCTCTTCCCCCACTCCCAATGCCCTTCTCTTTGTCTACATTCCTTCCTCTCCATTTCCTTCTCAGTTTTCTTTCCTTGTCTCCCTAATGGAGATGATTCTTGACGAGGGATAATTCTATGGCTGACAGTCTGGGATACCTTGCCTGAGATGCCACTGTTAATGCTTGGTTCCTAACATCTTAATACTGCCCACATCTTTTATCCACACAGCTGCACTTTCTAGCCTGATCACTGGAAATCATGAGGGGATGCCAGGACTTTCTTTCCAAGGAAGAATGAAAATATCCAAAGAAGTTTTATTCTTGCTCAGTGGTCACACATGCACTTTACATTTGGGCTCTTCTGTTGCTCAAGTCTTTGACCTTTTTACGTGTCCATTGATATTATGGAAAACGTAAGCAGGATTGGCATTTTGAACGGAAATGGATCAACAGAAAACATGATGAGCAGATAGTACCACCAGGAGAGAGGAACAACAGCAAAATAATGAGTGAAACCTGGTAACTTAAGCATCAAGTTCAAGGTGATTTTATTTTCACAAGTGTGGTTTGGGGTTTCAGGCTTAATGATGCTGAAGATGAAGCATTGAGATGTCATGCTTTTAATTGGATAATTTTTAGGGAGTGGTGGAGATAGTAAAAGCTGCTGTGGTATAATATTTTTAAAATTAATAATGTGATTGAGATGAGGGTAAAAGACAGATGAAAAGACTCAGTCAAGATATGTCATGCAGGAGTTCTAATTGTTGGAGCTGAGCTTTTAATGGAGTGTGAAGTGCAGGATGTCCAGTTACTATTGCAACAACCTTGAATCTGAGATGAATTTTGGAACTTTCTGCCAAGTGACGAGCATTGAACGTTAAGACTTCATCTGATTTTGATGTTTGTATCCATGTTTGTGTGTGGAGCTGCGTTTTCCCGATGTGAAATAAAAGTACAGATCAGTTCTGACTGAAGTTCATTTTGCAGAGTTGTTAATGTTCATCCAAAACTAAGTGGGAACCATATCAAACATATTGAATTATGTGCCTAAACCTACCTTCTGCAATGCAAGCATATTTTTGTTGGTAGTGAGAATATTATTGAATATACTAATTTTGCTATTGGTAACGCTAGTGTTCCATTGTTGATGAGAATTTATTGAATTTTGGTTCACATTCATAGCTTTGTTTCAGTTTTTGGAAACTAATAATTATAACCATTAATTTAGAGAGAGAATGTTGTTTTGTTACTTTTGTTTTAAGAAGTGCCCATAATTTACACTGACTAACTGATACTCTAATTTTAAGCACTTTTAACCATAGTGGTATTTTTGTGGACTGTGCATGCATGGTTCTCATGCTCTCTACAGCACTTCTGACCATAAATGACTTGATCTCTGCCAACAGGTACAAAGATCTACTTTTGGCACATCTGTTCAAGGACCAGAGCTGCAATGCACAAAGAGCTTGAAGACTTGCAGCTCTTTGTCAAATAACATTTTCTTTTTCTGGCTGTTAAGCTTTGAAAGGTCGCTTTTACGTTCTTGGCAGCTGGGTTAAAGCAGCATTTCTAAATGCTACAAACAGTTAAGTCACATGTCTTCTCAGCAGGTGATTCGTGGTTCAGGGCTATTAAAGGAGAAAATGGGGAAAGAGGAAAAAGTTATAAATAATATCTAAAAGATTGCCCATTTTGAAAACTGTTGAAGATCCTTGTTATTTAAGAAGCTATATCACAAATGATTTAAAATCAGTAAAACTATGTTCAGACACTCCATAGGTGAAAGTCTCTGATCTGAAAAATAAGCATAAGAATTTCTAGAAACTAGAGAGAGTGCATCAGTATAACCATGTTCCATAATGGATCAACCCTAATTACCTGTCTCACCATATCCACCTAATCCAAAATCAAAATATGTCAAATTCGAACCAAATATGGGTCCTGTCACACTGATGATGGCACCCTATGCATTGCAGATAAAAGTAGCAAGTACAGCTGACTTCTTTTGCAATGCAAGGCCAGCTCAATTTACTAATTTTACCACAATCCCTGTGTAGATGAGTCTCAGGGAGTACACTAACAATGCGGGATAAGATATCTAGCAAGTCTTTCAAAGGCATGATGGGCCGAATGACCTTGTGACGTAAGATTCTATGATTTGTGAACTGATAACAGAAGTGATTGGCTGATTTTGTATCTTCACATCTTTCCCATGGTGAATATTGTGAAGCAGTGGAAGTATTTGTAGTCTGACAAGCTGCAACATTAATGTTCCTTCCATAACTATAATGACCTTTATATGAATTTGTTCTTTCGTTCTATGTGGCGGGAGGTTTTACTGGCTCCCACAGCCTGGATGATGAGGTCGGGATGACCCATACCCACTAATGCGAATATCCTTTCGAATCTCAAGTCAGAATTTAGAATCAGAGGACCAGCCTTCACTTGCCAGGAATATCTGGAGAGATGCTTCAAACCCTGTACATTCTGAGGTGGCGACACTGCCATTGAGCTAATGCTGGTCCAACCAAAAGTTGAAACGTTTATTCAATATGTTAACTACATGTGGCTATTTAGGAATCCAGATGTGGCTAATTGCATTTCTCATTAACCAGGAGGAGTGGGAGCTGAGCAAGAGAGAAGTGAGATAAAAGGCACAGCGGCAGAGCAGGCTGTGGCCCAAAGAAGCACAGACAGAAATTGGAAGAATGTCAGTGTCAGTGCAGAGAGGAAGGAGCAGCAGAACCCAAGGGAACTATGATCAGTGTAGAGGGTAAGTATTGAGGTGAGGATCTAAGGTTTAAAAAAACTAGGAATATTAGATCAGGTTTTAAATCTTTACTTTGTTTTTAAATCTTAAGTTACTACAAACTAAACTTTAGAAATGTATCATTGACCATCATTTGAGTTCTGAAGTCAAAGTTTAATTGTACCAAGGATCGGCATTGAGCCCCTTGCTCTCCCTAATAGTCATGGATGTTCAAACTAAGCAAGTGTGACAGGAAGTACCATTGTGAATGATGTTTGTAGATGACATTGAGCTGTATGGTAGGGATGATGAGAACATGACTGGAGAGAAACACTGGATAACAGGGGTAAGAAAATCAGTGAACCAAAGACCCAATATATGGACTGCCTGTTTGAATCCAGGGCGCATAATCAGAGTGAAGGTGTAAAAGATTATGGTTGAAGGTCTGGAGAAAGTGAGTAGCTCCAAGTACCTGGGGTTAGTGGTGTCAGAAGATGGAAGCATGGGAATGGAAATTAATCAATGGTTTACCTCTGGTTAGAGTAATCAGAAGTGCATTGGAATGTAGTAGAAAAGTACTGATAAAATTGAAAGGAACAATTTAGAAGACAGTCATGAGTCAATACAGTGCAGAAACTTGGGCATTATCAAGAAGCAAGGAATGACAAGAGGGTACTAATGAGACATGGATGTTCGGATGGGTTTGTGGAGTGACATGTAAGGACAGAATCAGGAACCAGTACTTCAGGCAGTCAGTGAAGATTGTGGAAGTATCGAAGAAAGTTGAGAAAAGATAAAAATGGTATTGTCATCTGTTGCGTGGAGAGAGAGGACATGTGGTGAGGCAAGTAGTAGAGATGGGACTGCCAGGAAGAAGGAGAAAAAAAGGGCCCAAGATCAGATAAAAGGATGGAGTGACTAGAGACTTAAATACAGTGGGACTGGAAGAAGAATGGTGACTGACAGGAGGAAATGGAAAGGGGTGATCAACCAGCGACCTCAAGTAAATTGGGAGAAGCTGATTGAAAATGTTTAGTTAATAATCCAATAAAGAGAGACATGGTAGGGCAACTGTTGTGGAATGCCCATCTGTTCCATGTGAGAACTCCAGGATGGTTCTTATGTCCTGGACATTCAGGAATTGTAGGCAGCTGGAGTCGCAATGGTGCATCTGGAGACTTGAGAGTTTTGAGAATCGTGCGTTTCTAGAGGTTGTCATCTCTCAGCTGATGAGTGTGCAAGCAGAGAAGGATTGGGTAACCATCAGTCAAGCAGGAATAGACAGGAGTCCTTTGAGTGTATCACGCTCTCCAACCAGTTTTCAGTTCTGAACACTTGTGAGAGTGATGGTTCCTTGGGCGAATGCAGCAAGAGCCAAGTTCTTGGCACCACGATTGCCTCAACTGTACAGTGGGGTGGCGGGGGTGGGGGGGTGGGGGGTGGGGGGGGGTGGTGGCTGTGTGTGGGGTGGGCGGCTGGGGGATGCAGATACAGGAAGAAGACTGGGAAAGCAATTGTGATTGGGGATTTGACAGGTGAACAGTCTGTGCTATAACAATTCTATGATTCTATTTAAAAATGAGTAGTAGACAATGTAATTGGGCATATGATCTCAGTACTCATTTGCAACGTGTATGCATATGTAATTTAAGCATTTTTGTATGTTTGTTGATAATTGGAAAAGCAGAGTGTGTATTTTTTGTTAATTGTTGCAAGTGCTCTACCTCCTTAATTCGTGGTGGATGTTTGTGGAGGAAATATACATGTACAAAATACATTTATTTGGATTGCAATTATACTCTGTTTTCTACTGAAGTTAGAACTTGTGACTAAAAGGTTTGGCTATAGCCACACCTGTGTTTACTGGGCTATTATTAGCTCTTGTAGATCATGAACCTGACATTGGCAGCTCAGGATTAGTAAAATATGCTACTTTGTGATCTTGCAATCAGTCACCTTTTACCTGAGCAGTATATGCTAATGAATGCCATATAATACCAAATATTACAGAAAGAGTTAATTATAAACTGAACCAGTTGCGCCTCTTATGTTCCTCTGCAAATGACCACGTAGAAGATTCAGGGTAAAGGTACTCTTGTCTAGCAAAATCTCCTTCTTAGGCAATCCCCCAGGGTCGAGGATGACTTGCTTCCACACTAAAAATGAGTTCTCAGATGACTGAAGAGTCCAATGTGTGACCTAGAGTCGCTGTCACAGGTGGGGCAGACGGTGGTAGGGGGAACGGATTGGTGGGGTGTCCGGGTTGCCACACACTCCTTTCGCTGTTGACCACTTGGCTTCAGCTAGTCCTTGGCGATGGGACTTGAGCTGTTAGCTGCTTCCTGGATGCTTTCCCTCCACTTCGGGCGGTCTTGGGCCAGGGATTCCCAGATGGCAGCGGGGATGCTGCACTTTTTCAAGGAGGCTTTGAGGGTGTCCTTGAAGCGTTCCCTCTGCTCTTTTAGGGCTCGCTTGCCATGTCAAAGCTCCGAGTAGAGCGCTTGTTTCGGGAGTCTCGTGTCAGCCATGTGGATGATGTGACCCGCCCAGTGGAGCTGATCGAGTGTGGTCAATGCTTCAATGCTGGGGATGTTGGCCTGAGTGAGAACACTGACGTTGGTGCGCCTATCCTGCCAGTGAATTTGCAGGATCTTGCGGAGACATGGTAGGGCAACTCTTGTGGAATGCCCATCTGTTCCATGTGAGAACTCCAGGATGGTTCTTGTGTCCTGGACATTTAGGAATTGTAGGCAGTTGAAGTCACCATGGTGCATCTGGAGACTCAGAGTTTTGAGGTCGTACTTCTCCAGAGTTTTGAGGTGCCTGCTGTACACAGTCCACATCTCTGAGCCATATAGGAGGGTAGGTCGTCTGCATACTGTAGTTCAATGACAGAGAATGGGATGACCTTGGATCCGGCCTGCAGGCGGCGGAGGTTGAACAGGTTCCCGCTTCTCTTGTAGTTTAGCTACACTCCAGCGGGGAGCTTGCCGAGGGTGATGGAGCATTGTGGCAAGGTAGATTGAGAAGAGCGTCAGTGCGATGACACAGCCTTGATTGACCTCGGTCCAAATGTGGGTTGGGTCCCTGGTGGGTCGTTTGGTCAGGATCATGGCTTGCATGTCATCATGGAGCAGGGGGAGGATGGTGACAAACTTGGGGGCAGCCGAAAAGGAGGAGGATGCTCCATAATCCTTCGCAGTTGGCAGTGTTGGAGGCTTTTATGAGGTCAAAGAAGGCCATGTACAATGGTTGGTGCTGTACCTTACATTTCTCTTGCAGTTGACACGCAGAGAAGATCATGTCCGTTGCGCCCCTTCATGGGCGGAATCCGCATTGCGACTCTGGGAAGAGCTCTTCAGCCACAGGGAAAAGACGATTGAGGAGGATTCTTGAGATGACCTTCCCTGTGGCTGATAGCAGGCAGATTCTTGTATAGTTACCGTAAAAATATCTTAATAGTAATATCAGAAAAGAACTCTGATGTTTGTCTTGCACTTTACAAAGCTGTCATTTTGCTAATTTCTTTGAATATGTTCACTGTATCTGACGTCAGCTGATTAATAATATCAAAATGATAGATTCAGTGGTTTTTCAAAATTTAATAAATTCTAATCATTGGGGAACTTTTTTTAAAAAAACCTACTTGGGAAACAGGGTTTTCTACAATAAAAATAGTCCTACCTACTTATTCCTTATTAGATTAAGATTAGATGATAAATCTACAAGTCATTTAGGATTTATGGATGAATATCTCCACTGCCTCGTGGATACATCAGGAGAATTGAAGGCTAAGGGAGTAAACCTTGACAAAAAATATGGAGTGGCGCTCAAAGGCGGACTGTTGTCTAAATATGTCATCTTTCCAGCAACTCCTGCAACCAAGCTGTTGCCAAACGTAGTGCGCTGTATTCCTTTGGATTCAACTGGGTCAAGAGCAGGACCCTGATGATTAGGCAGCCAAGGGTCTGCATAAATTTTGCCCAGGCTAGCACCCTGGAAAGGACACTGCTGCAGAGCATTAACACAACACGGGGGAATGATAGAGAACAGGTGCTACTGGCTGGCTTCTGCAGGAGGAACCATCATGTCGCACTAGTCAACTGCCACCCACCTCAAGTCAGGCAGACCCCAGATAATAAAGCGTTGACCTGTCATGTTGGGTGCTTGGATCTTAAGAGTCTCTGCTCAAAAAGTGGACTGAATCCATCCCACCAAGCAAACGAAACAAACAAAAAGAAAGAAGATGCCAACTTTTCGATTAGCATTTGGAACATAAGGACCATGTACATGGGATTAGTAGATGACTTGCAGCTCTTTGATAACACCTGTAAGATGAGTGTCATTGACATGCAACTTGATAGGGAAGCCATGTCAATATTCAGCCTACAAGAGACAAGGCTTGCTGAGTAGATCACTGAAAGAAAAACTTTATATGTTCATCTGGCTGGGGAAGAGTTCAGAGGAAACACAGGAGCAGGGTGTAGGCTTTGCTGTTAAGTGTTACAAGGAGCTTGACACTGCTATCAGTAGAATCCCTAAGAACATCTTTACCTACTGGGTATTGGAAGCAAGAGTGAGTGTGGGCCATGAGGCATGGCCCTCCTACCTCGGACATTATGGCTTGGGAAACGTAAATGAAAAGTGACAGCGACTGGTTGAGCTTTGCTGCCATGAGCTTTGTGTAACTAACAGTTTCAGAACAAACCATGCACAGGGTGCCCTGAAGACATCCAAGATCAGCAGGGCATTGGCACCAACTGGATCTGATCATCACCAGGCCTGACTCTCAACAGCATTCTCAACACACACAACTACCACAGCCCTGACTGATATAAATCACTCCCTGCTGTGCACCAGGGTTAGGATGCTACCTTTGAAGCTTTTTTGTTCAATACAGAAAGGCTGCCCTCGTATCAACTTTACCCATACTGCCTAGGCTTTAAGAACGAACAGTCCTTCGATTCGATTGAACAGGCATTCTCTGGCATTTACACACACAAGCAAAATGGAATATAATTGAAGACACCATTTACAATACTGCTCTGTCAACGTAGGAGAAGCAAGAGTGGAAAAAAGCTGACAGGTTCATGGAGTTAAGGTTCAGAACTGATGAAGAATCATGATGACCTGAAACATTAACTCTTTCTCTCTGCACATTCTGTCTGACCTGATGTGTATATTCAGCATGTTTGTTTTTATTTTAGATTTCCAGTATCTGCAATACTTGGCTTTTGTATCACTGTGATGGAACCAGTTAATTACGTCAAACAATCCGTTCTCATTAATTATAAAGGAGTGCCGGGTGAGAAGACTGCTGACTGCACTAAGAACTGCTCAAAGTAAAGTCCAACAGACTGCTAGGCATCGCGTCAGCGACTACTGGTTACAACCCTATCAGAATTTTCAGATGTCCTTCAACACAGGGGATGCTAAACATAGAAACTAGGAGCAGGAGTAGGCCATTCGGCCTTTCGAGCCTGCACCGCCATTCATTATGATCATGGCTGATCATCCAACTTAAAAGCCTGCTCCCGCTTTCTCCCCATACCCTTTGATCCCTTTCGCCCCAAGAGCTATATCTAACTCCTCCTTGAAAACATACAATGTTTTGGTCTCAAGGGCATGCTAGGGGCATGTATGATTGGATCAAAAAGGCAACAGGTCAATCGGCAAAGAAACAGCTACGTTAAAAACAAAGGCTTGGGTAGGTCATCAACAACTGGAATAAACTGTTGGAGAGATGGGTTGAACACTGCCTTGAGTTGAGAACATGATACCTGAGGCAGCTCTGGACACACATAGCCTATCTTGGAAGAACTGGATATCAAACCTGTAGTGGAGGAGCTTAGGAAAGTTATTGACTCGCTTGTCATTGGCAAAACTTCGGGTGCTGATGCTATATCACTTGATATCTGAGCATAGGAAGCCAGCATGCTAGCATCTGCTTAACCTCCTTTCTCTGCTGAAAGGAGAGGGCAGTGCTTCAGAGGCATGATGCAAAGATTGTGATCCTGTACAAGAACAAGGGAGAGGTAAACGATTACAGCAACTATCGAGGCATCTTCCTGCTGAGCGTTGTGGAAAAAGTATTTGCCTGTGTTGTCTTTGCCAGATTGCAGATCCTGGCTGAGTGCATCTATTCCGAATCCCAGTGTGCTTTTGGAATTGGAAAATCCACAATTGATATGATCTCAGTCCAGCAGATAACAAGAGAAATGCCATGAACAAAAGATGTAATTAAATATTGCCTTCATTGATCTCACCAAGGCATTCAACCATGTGAGCATAGGTGGTCTTTTTAAGCTACTGAAGAAAATTGGCTGCCCTCCAAGCTACTCAGTGTGATCTCATCCCATGAGAACATGATAGGTGAGGTCAGCTATGACGGAGTAATATTGGAATCCTTTGAAATCCGCAGTGGGATTAAACTGGGTTGCTCCCTGACACCGACACTCTTTGGTATATTCTCTTTACTGCTGTCAAATACCTTCAGGTCATCTACAGTAGGTGTCTGCTTATGTACTACAGCTGACGGAAAGCTGATCAGCCTGCTCGCCAGAGATCCAAGGCAAAAGTGTGCCACGTTCTCATTGCTCTACAGCAGTGATGCCGCACTAGCGTTCCATACTGAACAACACTCTCAGTGGAAAATGGATAGACTCTCCTACATTTGTAGAGTTTGGTTTGACTATCAGAATCAGGAAGACAAGTGTCATGGTCCAGGACATTGCCATACTGCCATCAATCAGCCTTGACAATGTGACACTGAGGTTGTTAATAGATTCACATATCTAGGCTCTGCAATTGCCAGCAATCTGTCAGCTGGTTTTGAAATAGCATGTGCATTGCAAAAACTGCAGCTGTTTTGATGCAGTTCAGATAGATTCTGGAAGACACCAACTGCTGGATCAACATTCTGCGCATGTCCAGGGAGCTCTTTCAAAGGCATGAAAGAGGCAAGTTTGTGTGCCTGTGCATGGGAAGTTTGATACGGCCCTTGAGACAGCATTCAATTTGCACAGCATTCTGTGCATGTGCATGGAAAGTTCGAGAAGGAGTGCCCCAGGAGACAGGCAACTAGAAACATTGTCCAAGGAGTTGCTTTACTCACTTTTACAGGGTCAAGTTACAGGGTCTGCAAATTGGCTAATAAACTTGCATTAAGTGACAAGAACTCCACTACTCCCAAAAGGAAGAGGCAGAAATTAGAAGTGATGACACTGGTGAGAAGACAGTGGCCATAACGAGTTCACTTGGGCTTCTACTAATGTCTGAGCACCATCAAGAAGAACAACGATAAAGGTTAGTGGGCAAAGTGCTACTCCTCTAAGTGCCACAAAGATCACCCATACTCGGTGCAGCGTACTAGAACACATGGAGCAATTATTGAATGCAGGGATTCTAGCTAAGGATTTGTTGACTTTGATGTAGAGTTGCACTGCAGAAGGTTACTCAAAGATTAAGCCTTTGCTTGTGGATTTTCTGCATGGTACACAAGCAACGAAAGGTACCAGTTGGGGACATCTTCCTGTAATTTGCAGGTCAAATAAGAAAACTTGTGACAGTGGACATGTTTTCTGAGTGGCTTTCAGTGAATTTATGCCCAGGAACATCCCCAAAATTCAAGAGTCGGGGGGCAGAGGTGAGTATGGTGGCCATTACCAAGGAGAAAGAAAGCTAGGAAAACTGAAAGGTCTGAAGGTGGATAAATCACCTGGACCCGATGGATTACACCCCTGAGTTCTGAAGGAGATAGCTGAAGAGATAGTGGAGGCGTTGGTGCTGATCTTATAGGAATCACTGGAGTCAGGGAGGGTCCCAGAGGACTGGAAAATCGCTAATGTAACCCCACCTGTTTAAGAAGGGAGTGAGGCAAAAGATGGGAAATTACAGGCTGCTTAGCCTGACCTCAGTCCTTGGTAAGATTTTAGAGTCCATTATTAAGGATGAGATTTCAGAATACTTGGAAGTACATGGTAAAATAGGACAAAGTCAGCATGGTTTCATCAAGGGGAGGTCATGCCTGACAAATCTGTTAGAAGTCTTTGAGGAGGTAACAAGCAGATCAGACAAAGGAGAGCCAATGGATGTTATCTAATTGGACTTCCAGAAGGCCTTTGACAAGGTGCCGCACAGGAGGCTGCTCAGTAAGATAAGAGCCCATGGTATTAGAGGCAAGGTATTAGCATGAATAGAAGATTGGCTGTCTGGCAGGAGGCAGAGAGTGGGGATAAGGGGTTCCTTCTCAGGATGGCGGCCGGTGACTAGTGGAGTTCCGCAAGGGTCAGTGTTGGGACCACAACTTTTCGCTTTATACCTTAATGATCTAGATGAAGGAACTGAGGGCATCCTGGCTAAGTTTGCAGATGATACAAAGATAGGTGGAGGGACAGGTAGTATTAAGGAGGCGGGGAGGCTGCAGAAGGATTTAGGCAGGTTAGGAGAATGGGCAAAGAAGTGACAGATGGAATACAACGTGGGCAAGTGTGAGGTCATGCACTTTGATAGGAAGAATAGAGGCATAGTCTATTTTCTAAATGGGGAGAGAATTCAGAAATCTGGAGTGCAAAGGCACTCGGGAGTCCTAGTCCAGGATTCTCTTAAGGTTAACTTGCAGGTTGAGTCGGTAGTTAGGAAGGCAAATGCAATGTTGGCATTTATTTTGAGAGGACTAGAATATAAAAGCAGGGATGTGCTGCTGAGGTTTTATAAGGCTCTGGTCAGACCACATTTAGAATATTGTGAGCAGTTTTGGGCCCCATATCTCAGGAAGGATGTGCTGTCCCTGGAGAGGGTCCAGAGGAGGTTCATGCGAACGATCCCAGGAATGAAAGGCTTAACATATGAGGAACGTTTGAGGACTCTGGGTCTATACTCGATGGGGTTTAGAAGGATGAGGGGGGATCTGACTGAAACTTTCAGAATACTGAAAGGCCTGGATAGCGTGGACGTGGGTGAGATGTTTCCATTAGTAGGAAAGACTAGGACCCGAGGGCACAGCCTCAGAGTAAAGGGAAGACCTTTTAGAACAGAGATGAGGAGAAACTTCTTTAGCCAGAGAGTGGTGAATCTATGGAATTCATTGCCACAGAAGGCTGTGGAGGCCAGGTCATTGAGTGTATTTAAGACTGAGATAGATAGGTTCTTGATTGGTAAGGGGGTCACAGGTTACGGGCAGAAGGCGGGAGAATGGGGTTGAGAAACTTATCAGCCATGATTGAATGGCGGAGCCGAATGGCTTAATTTCTGCTCCTATGTCTTATGGTCTAATATTGTGCTCGGAAAATATCACTCATAAAGCTTTGTTGCTTTTTGGACAATGTCCCAGGGCATCCTTTGAACTTCAACGACCTCTCCAAAGAAGTCTGTGTAGAATATCTCCCTAAAAACACTATATGATTGGTCCAACTCATGGATCAAGGTGTTTTCAAGACTTACTTTCTGCAGGACTTTCACAAAACTCATCAAGGAGGCCGGTGAAGGAAAGACAACGGTATGCATATTCTGGCATGGTTACAACATTGTTCAGACCGTTAGCAACACTGTAAATGCTTAGGAGGAGGTAAAACAGTCAGCCATTAACGGTGTGTGGTGCAAGATCTTTCCTGAAGCCATTCGCGACTTCCACAACTTTGAGCCAACTGAATTTGTTCAGTAAAGGGGAGTGATTATGACCAACATGGTATGATTTCCTGAAGTGGGCCGTGATAATGTTGAAAATGTGCTGGAGCCTCAGCAAAGCCCTGGCCAGTGATGAGCTTACACAGCTTGAGCCAGAATGAGTTGTATCTGGGGAAGATGAAGAAGAGGGGGAAGCATCACCAAGCAACAAACATTGCAACACATGTCAGAGGAACTCAAGCTCGTTGAGGAAGCACTGAAATATTTCAAAAACAAACTCTTTTCCAGAGAAGGATCATTCTCTTTTTTGACAGCCTCAGAGTAAAGGGAAGACCTTTTAGAACAGAGATAAGGAGAAACTTCTTTAGCCAGAGAGTGCTGAATCCATGGAATTCATTGCCAGAAGGCTGTGGAGGCCAGGTCATTGAGTGCATTTAAGACCAAGATAGGTTCTTGATTGGGAAGGAGATCAAAGGTTACGGGGAGAAGGCAGGAGAATGGGGTTGAGAAACTTATCAGCCATGATTGAATGGCAGAGCAGACTCGATGGGCCGAATGGCCTAATTTCTGCTCCTGTGTTTTATGGTCTTATTAAAGGTCGGAAAGATTACAAGGGCCTGTACCAACAATCTTCGCATATTCTTCAAACCGACAAAGCACCTCATTCATCGTGTTAACCATGTGAATTGTGCATTGTATTGTGTTTATTTTTGATGAATAAATAATTGTGTATTTCATATTTAGGTTAAGTTCTGCGGCTGAAAATCTTGGGTTGGGAATGTATCTCCTGATTTTACACTCATTTAAATGGGAAGCCTTGCTTTGATATAAGTAGTGGTTTCAGGAATGTATCTACTACTAAAAACAAGGCATTGCTGTAAATTGAAAGCAAGAGCACCCTCTAGTGTACATCCATTGTGATTTAGCATTCAAGAATAGCTCAGAAAAAGCATATAAAATTAAGGGGACAATGAAACAGAACATTCTCAAATGAGGAAAGATGTGTTTTGTTTTAAGGTTGTATATTTCCTCTGATCCCTTTATAAACATTTACTTTGAAAATACAGCTGTTCTTCCATCTCTGCTTAATGGGTTGTAAAGAATTTGCATTTATATAGCGCTTTCTTGATCTCAGGATTTTACAAGTGATTAAGTACTTTTGAACGCTATTCACAGTTGTTACGCATGGAAGCCTGGCAGTCAGTTTTCACACAGCAAGCTACCACAAAGGGCAATGGGATTATGACCAGATAACTTGTGCTTTTTTTTAAAATTGATGTTGTTTGAGTAATAACTAGGACACCAGTGAGAGAGAACTTCCTTACCCTAGATTTCTCTCTTTTCTGCTTTCCCAGCTGTCGTTGGTACCACATAGATACCAGTGACATAGGTTGGACTAGGAAAGAGGTTTTGCTGAGGGACAACGAGCAGCTCGGGGCTAAATTAAAAAGAACAGCAAAAGTGATAATTTCTGGATTACTACCTGAGCCACATGCAAATTGGTGTAGGGTAAATAAGATTAGAGAGGTAAATGCATGGCTCAAAGATTGGTGTGGGAGAAATGGGTTCCGATTCATGGGGCACTGGCACCAGTACTGGAGAAGGGAGTTGTTCCCTTGGGACACGCTTAATTTGAACCATGCTGGGGCCAGTGTCTTGGCGAATCATATAATTAGTGGGGGGGGGTGGGGAAGAAAGGGTTCAATTGCAGGGAAGTTTTAAAAATTAAAAAGAAATGAGAGAGCAGAGGTGCAGGTTAGTGAAGAGGCGAATGCTATCAAAGTGTGACAGGAAGGGGCAGAAAATATAATCAGAAGAGTGCAGCAGAAATTAGAACCAGAATGAGTAATAATGGTAAAAAGCCAAAGCTTAAGGCTCTTTATCTGAATGCACCCAGCATTTGTAACAAGATAGATGAGTTGACGGCACAAATAGAAATAATTGAGTACGACTTGATAGTTGTTACAGAGATGAGAGATATGGTTGCAGGGTGACCAAGACTGGGAGTTCAATTTTCAAGGGTATTTGACATTCTGGAAAAATAGGCAAAAAAAGGAAAGGGAGGTGGGGTAGCTTTGTTAATAAAGGAAGGTATCAGTGCGATGGTGAGTAGTGATTTGGTGCAATAGATTGTGATGTGGAATCAGTTTGGGTGGAAATAAGGAATAACAAGGGGAAGAAGTCACCGGTGGGAGTCGTTTGTAGGCCCCTGAAGAGTTGCCTCACTGTAGGACAAAGTATAAATTGGGAAATAATGGAGGCGTGTAAGAAGGGTGCTACAATTGTCATGGGTGATTTTAATCTGCTTAATGTTTGGACAAATCAGATTGGCAGAGGTAATATGGAAGAAGAATTTGTAGAGTGCATCAGGAATTGTTTCTTAGAGCAATATTTTGCAGAACCTACCCAGGAACAGACTATTTTAGATCTAGTAAAGTGTGGGATTAATAAGAGATATCGTAGTTAAGGATCCTCTAGGGGAGTAGTGATCACAACATGGTAAAATTTCAAATTCAGTTTGAGGGCGAGCAACTCAGGTCTCAAACCAGTGTGCTCAACTTAAATGGCAATTACAGAAGTAAGAAGATAGAGTTGTCTAAAGCAGGCTGGGAAAATAGACTAAGGGGAAGGTCAATGGATGAGCAGTAGCAGACATTTAAGGAGCTATTTTATAATGCTCAGCAAAAATTTATCCCGGTCAAAAAGAAGGACTCGATGAGAAGGGTGAACCACCCATGGTTAACAAAGGCAGTCAAGGAGAGTATCCAATCAAAAACTAAGGCATACAAAGCAGCGAAACTAATGGTAGGCCAGAGGATTGGGAATTTTTTAGGAACCAGCAGCGGATGACTAAAAAGCTAATAAGGAGGGAAAAAATTGATTATGAAAGTAAATTGGCAAGAAATATAAAAACAAACAGCAAGAGCTTCTGCAGGTACATAAAATGAGAGTAGCTAAAGTGAGCATGGGACCCTTGGAGGACACGACTGGAGAATTGACAACAGGGAACAGGGAAATGGCAGATAAACCAATATTTTGCATAGGTCTTCATGGTGGATGATACTATAAACATCCCAAAGATGTCAGATAAGCAAGGAGCTAATGGGAGAAAAGATCTTGTAACAGTCTCTATCATGAAGGACAAAGTATTTGACAAACTAATAGGACTAAAGGCAGACAAGTCGCCAGGACCTGATGGCCTGTATCCAAGGGTTTTAAAGGAAGTGGTTGCAGAGATAGTGGAGGCATGGGTCAAAATATTCCATAACTCACTGGATTCCAGGAGGGTCTCAGCAGATTGGAAAACCGCTAATGTGACGCCCCTGTTCAAGAAGTGAGGGGAGACAAAAAGCAGGAAACTATAGGCCAGTCAGCCTAACATCTGCTGTTGGGAAAATGATAGAGTCCATTATTAAGGAAGAAATAGCAAGACATTTAGAAAAGCTTAATGCAGTCAAACAGGGTCAACTTGGTTTTCTGAAAGGGAAATCATGTTTGACAAATTTATTAGGAGCAGAATCTTCCAGTTGGCGTGGGGAGGGCGGGCCTGACATACCGACAGGTAAAACGAAGTGCGATGACGTTGGGTGTGTGTCCTGACGTCATCAAGTGCCATCGCGATATTTCGTTCAGCAGGTGCACAACGGAATCAGCTGCACGCTCGCTGAAATGTTAAGGGCCTGTTAGGGCCATTTAATTAATTAAGGTCCTTAAGAATGCTGCCTGTCCAACCTTAAGGTTGGCGGGTAGGCAAAAAGCCCAAACGGCCTTCACGTTTTTCAGGGAACCTCATCCATGGGCGGGATGAGGTTTCCTGAAGCTTGTATAAAATAAATGAATAAATTTTCCCACCTTCACGAGCATGTCCCCTCATGTGACGGTCACATGAGGGGAACATAAACAAAAACAGAATTACCTGGAAAAACTCGGCAGGTCTGGCAGCATCGGCGGAGAAGAAGAGAGTTGGCGTTTCGAGTCCTCATGACCCTTCGACAGAACTTGAGTTCGAGTCCAAGAAAGAGTTGAAATATAAGCTGGTTTAAGGTGTGTGTGTGGGGGGCGGAGAGAGAGAGAGAGAGGGGTGGCGGGGGGGGTGTGGTTGTAGGGACAAACAAGCAGTGATAGAAGCAGATCATCAAAAGATGTCAACAACAATGGTACAAAAGAACACATACGTGTTAAAGTTGGTGATATTATCTAAACGAATGTGCTAATTAAGAATGGATGGTAGGGCACTCAAGGTATAGCTCTAGTGGGGGTGTTTTTTTTAAAAAAATAATGGAAATAGGTGGGAAAAGGAAAATCTTTATAATTTATTGGAAAAAAAAAGGAAGGGGGAAACAGAAAGGGGGTGGGGATGGGGGAGGGAGCTCACGACCTAAAGTTGTTGAATTCAATATTCAGTCCGGAAGGCTGTAAAGTGCCCAGTCGGAAGATGAGGTGTTGTTCCTCCAGTTTGCGTTGGGCTTCACTGGAACAATGCAGCAAGCCAAGGACAGACATGTGGGCAAGAGAGCAGGGTGGAGTGTTAAAATGGCAAGCGACAGGGAGGTTTGGGTCATTCTTGCGGACAGACCGCAGGCGTTCTGCAAAGCGGTCGCCCAGTTTACGTTTGGTCTCTCCAATGTAGAGGAGACCACGTTGGGAGCAACGAATGCAGTAGACTAAGTTGGGGGAAATGCAAGTGAAATGCTGCTTCACTTGAAAGGAGTGTTTGGGTCCTTGGACGGTGAGGAGAGAGGAAGTGAAGGGGCAGGTGTTGCATCTTTTGCGTGGGCATGGGGTGGTGCCATAGGAGTGGGTTGAGGAGTAGGGGGTGACGGAGGAGTGGACCAGGGTGTCCCGGAGGGAGCGATCCCTATGGAATGCCGATGGGGGGGTGAAGGGAAGATGTGTTTGGTGGTGGCATCATGCTATAAAGATTTTCCTTTTCCCACCTATTTCCATTATTTTTTTTAAAAAAAACACCCCCACTAGAGCTATACCTTGAGTGCCCTACCATCCATTCTTAATTAGCACATTCGTTTAGATAATATCACCAACTTTAACACGTATGTGTTCTTTTGTACCATTGTTGTTGACATCTTTTGATGATCTGCTTCTATCACTGCTTGTTTGTCCCTACAACCACACCCCCCCCCACCCCTCTCTCTCTCTCTCCGCCCCCCACACACACACCTTAAACCAGCTTATATTTCAACTCTTTCTTGGACTCGAACTCAAGTTCTGTCGAAGGGTCATGAGGACTCGAAACGTCAACTCTTCTTCTCCGCCGATGCTGCCAGACCTGCTGAGTTTTTCCAGGTAATTCTGTTTTCGTTTTTGTTTTGGATTTCCAGCATCTGCAGTTTTTTTGTTTTTACATGAGGGGACATGTTTGGGTAAATTTTTAATTCGATTCTGTCATTATTTTATTATACATTCAATCCCCCTGAGTTAGCTCCATGCCTCAGGGAGATTGCTGCGCCGCAGGCCCTGACTCTCCTCTTCCCCCCCGCCCGCACCAGTAAATGAATGATAAATGAATCTGAGCGTAAAATGGTGCGCAGCCGATCACGAGCATCAATCTGCTCCGCTCCCGCCCAGCCTACCCGCTATAGGAAAAATCCAGACCTAGAGTTTTTTGAGGATGTAAGAAGCAGAGTTGATAAAGGGAAACTGGTAAATGTAGCATATTTGGATTTCCAGAAGGTATACGATAAGGTGCCACATAAAAAGTTATTGCACAAGATAGGATAGTATTAGGGGTAATGTATTAACATGGATTGAGGATTGGTTAACACACAAAAGACAGAGAGTCAGGATGAATAGGTCTTTTCAGGTTGGAAAGATGTAGTGGAGTGCCGCAAGAATCAGTCCTAGCACCTCAATTATTTACTATCTATATTAATGACTTGGAGGAAGGGGCAGAAAGTAATGTATCCAAATTTGCTGGCTGTACAAAAATAGGTGGAAGGCATGTTGTGATGGGGACATAAGGAACTTGCAAGGGGATATAGATAGGTTGAGTGAGTGGTCAAAAACTTGGCAGATGGAGTTTAATGTAGGAAAGTGTGAGGTCATGCAGGAAGAATCAAAAGGCAGACCATTATTTAAATGGGGAGAGACTCCAAAAAAGTGCAGCACAGAGGGATTTGGGTGTTCTTGTGCATGAAACACAAACAGTTAACATGCAGGTGCTGCACGTAATTAAGAAGGTAAATGGAATCTTGGTCTGTATTGCTAGGGGGTTGGAGTTTAAAAATAGAGAAGTCTTGATACAACTATACAGGGTGTTGGTGAGGCTGCACTTGGAGTTCTCTGTAGTTTTGGTCCCCAAATTTAAGAAAGGATATACTGGCATTGGAGACAGTTCAGAGGAGATTCACTAGGCTGATTCCTGGGATGAAGGAGTTGACTTATCAAGAACAGCTAAAAGAAAAGCTTAAGCCTTTATTCATTAGAGTTAATAAGAATGAGCAGTGACCTTAATGAAACATACAAGGTTCTGAGGGGGCTTGACAGGGTAGATGTTGAGAAGATGTTTCCACTAGTGGAGGAATCTTGAACTAGGGGACATAGTTACAAAATAAGGGGACACTCATTTAAAACTGAGATGCGAAGGAATTTCTTCTCTCAGAGGGTAGCGAATGTCTGGAATTCTCTACCCCAGAGAGTTGTGGAGGCTAGATCATTGAAAGTATTTAAAGAGAAGGTAAATAGATTTTTGAAATATCGGGGGGTTGAGTGCTATGAGGAGCTGGCATGAAAGAGCAGTTGAGGCCTGAGGCAGATCAGCCATGGTCTTATTGAATGGCTGGGCAGGCTTGAGGGGCCGAATGGCCTACTCCTGCTCCTATTTGTAATGTTCTTATGTAGTGCTGTTATCCAGCATAGTTGAAAGAGGAAATTATTTTACAAGAAGGAATCTCTATTGGTTCTGTTGACTCCAACTTTCTCTGAATGCTCTTTCCTTTTTCTCCTGGTCGCAGAGCCTCCAGTCACCTTGGTCCCGCCCCTAAATTCCTTTCCTAAACTTCTGTATCACCCTGTCCGTTTTTTAAAAACTCTCAAAACTTATCTTTTTAACTAAGCTTTTCCATGGGGGATCCCCCGCCCTGCTCACCTCTCCCTTGCTCAATGCCTATTTGTGAAGTACCTTTGAATACTTCTTTGTATCAAAAGTGATAAATAAACGGAAATGTTTTTTTTTTATATCCCTCGTTGTGTCATTGCCTGACCTCAGCTATGCATCGTCCGGGACAGAGACGGCATCAGGAGCTCATCGCTGGGGCAGTAGTAGACTACGTCTTTTTTTTCTAAACCCAGGATTCTGGAAATTAAATGTTATTGACATTATACAAACTTATTTTTTGTCATGTGTTCTGCTGTTGTGGATTTTAATTAATCATATAAGCCATAATAAAGGAGTAGGCCTCTCTTGCCCGGTGGGATATTATGGCCCTGCTGAACTGAATGGAGATATAAATGACTTGCCACATCTGTCAGGGGGTGACACGCTGCGGCAGCGCCATAAATTCCTGGCTCTCGTTACAATAATTTGAAATCCCAGATCATACATGTGACTCCAGAACCACAGCAATGTGGTTTACTCTTAAATGCCCTCTGAACAAGGGCAGTTAGGGATGGGCAATAAATGCTGGCCCAGACAGCGAAGCCCACATGCCATGAATTAATAAAAATACCTGGGGGAGGTGATGGTATAGTGGTATTGTCGCTGGAATAGTAATCTCAAGACCCAGTAATCCAGAGACCTGTGTTCGAATCCCAGCATGGCAGATATTGGAGTTTAAATTCAATAAGTCTGGAATTTAAAAAAAAACAAATTTAAAAAGTTTAATGATGACCATGAAACCATTGCTGATTGTTGTAAAAATCCATCTGGTTCATTAATACCCTCTAGGGAAGGAAATCTGCTCTTCTGGCCTACATGTGACTCCAGACCCACAGCAAGGTGGTTGACTCTTAAATGCCCTCTGAACACAGGCAGTTAGGGATGGGCAATAAATGCTGGCCTAGCCAGTGATGCCCCGATCCCATGAACAAATCAAGGAAATTGTAATTCTAAATTTTCTATATCAGGCTAGATAATAGGAGGATTTTAGCAGTTGCTAACTTGACAGTTGAGGGGTTTGCCTGCACCATTGTAAGGTGTGAATTTGTAGCTGCAATTCTTCGCCCAGTCTGTTCCAAATTTCACCTGTCTTCCCTGTGAAAGGGAGGTGCAGAATGGAAGCAAGGCAGGAGAAAGCAAATCAGGGTGAGTCACCTCTCCCTATCCCTCCCATTTGCAACTACTGACAGTTATTTTAAAGCATATTGCTTGTTACAGCTGGAGAACAATGTGCGGTTTGGAGAAACTTGAGTAGAAAAGTTAAATACATTATGAGGAAAAACTAGAAAATTACTTGTGTATAATTGGTCTATCAAATTTCCGGAAATTAAATCTATCTCTAAACTTATTTATATTTGTATTTTATTAAAGCTTCAGCAGTACAAACAGAGCAAGGAAGAGGATGCTTTTGCTCAGGCTCACGCTGTGAAAATTAGTTGCCAGCTGTTTAATTCTGCAGAAAGACTTGGCCAAATCGGGAGTCATGGATTGCTACAGCTTCACCGATGAAAGCTCTCTCCAAACTGAAATGCATCTGCCTTTGCTATCAGACAGTGAGTTGCCCATTGCAAGTAATATCCAGAGACAAGAATTCATCTCAGACCCTGATGATATTATTTATGCAGGAATGACAAGTATAGAACTTGATTCTAACCTGGAGGCTGCAGAAATTCCTGGCGATCCATTTGCTGACAATGTAGATCTATCCCTGTATACTGTAGATAAGGGATGTGACTCCCCAAAGATTCCCAGTGACTCCACGGACACAGATTCTCCACCCATGTTGCTAGGTACTTGAATGTGCATGCATTTTTCTTTAAGTGCAGCAGTGCTATTGTAACTGTTTTGCTGCTGGGATAAATTTGTTTTGATGCTGGTTCAAAGTAAATCCCCAACCAAAATTACTAACATAAACTACAATTCTGATTGGTAGTAGATCTTGTTAAAATTTACTTGTTGAATTGCTTAATGGCTGTTTGGTAAAGAGGCTGCCTAATGGACAGGTCCACACTTCATATCTTGTTAGTGCTAAATTAACCAGATTAACAGTGGGCACTACAGTTGGTTTCATTCAGGGTTCCCGACTCCAATTTAGATAAATCCTGCAGGATAGAAAAAAATGTGTGAATGCTGCATGCAGGATGAATCAGAACTTGAATGTGATTCCCTTCTCAGTTGAATAACCTGATAACTTTCATTGCCTAGCTTTACACATAAAGAATAATAACAAAGGGCTGTAACTATACCTTACCATAAGTCAGTTCTTTCAGAAGACTAGATGAGAATACTGGGAAAAAAATTAAGCACCTGGAATTTCTACATGTTTTTTCTGATCTCCTTCTCTCACTGTAGGCAGAAACCACTCAGAAATGGCAGAAACAGCCGTTGATGATGCTTTTTGAAGGTTTCCGTTGAAATTATGGCAGGAGATCAGAGGATGCCTAAGGAAAGCTTAGCCCATAAAGTCTAAAAGTTTAATTTTATAGGTGCTTCATGGTTTTTAGGTGTAGGTTTATACCAAAATGGCCAGTTTGCCCTTTAACAAGACAATTCAAACTTACCTAGTGCGTGGTAAACAGGTTAAATTAGCCATCTCCTAGAAGAAAGAATTTCCTGTGTATTAGTGTAAATGTACTATATTCTACTTCATGTGTATCATTTTGCTCTCCTTATTTAGCCTTGTTAAGCCAGATACTATTCTAAAGTGAATGCACTTTATTCATTCCCAGCGTCTGTAGAAGATGCATGAATGCATTTTGAATGACTTAATTGTGGAAGCTCTCCATAATAGTAAGGCAGGAATCATAAATTAGCATGGTGGGTAAGAGAAACCTTTACCCCCCAATATACAAATAGGTCATTAGCACAGGTAAGTCAATCTGCCTGTCTGGATGGTTCCTGCTGGTCTGGTGTTCTCTTCAGTTGTTCTCTTATCAGAAAGCTAATCCTGTAAAGGTTGCCTTTTCTACTTGTGTTTTATTATGAAAGACCATAAGACATAGAAGCAGAAATTAGGCCATTCAGCCCATTGAGTCTGTTCCGCCATTCAATCGTGGCAGATAAGTTTCTCAACCCCATTCTCCCGCCTTCTGCCCGTAACCTGTGACCCCCTTACCAATCAAGAACCTATCTATCTTAGTCTTAAATACACTCAATGACCTGGCCTCCACAGCCTTCTGTGGCAATGAATTCCATAGATTCACCACTCTCTGGCTAAAGAAGTTTCTCCTCATCTCTGTTCTAAAAGGTCTTCCCTTTACTCTGAGGCAGTGCCTTTGGGTCCTAGTCTCTTCTACTAATGGAAACATCTTCCCCACGTCCACTCTATCCAGGCCTTTCAGTATTCTGAAAGTTTCAGTCAGATCCCCCCTCATCCTTCTAAACTCCATCGAGTATAGACCCAGAGTCCTCAAACGTTCCTCATATATTAAGCCTTTCATTCCTGGGATCATTCTCGTGAACCTCCTCTGAACCCTCTCCAGGGCCAGCACATCCTTCCTGTGATACGGGGCCCAAAATTGCTCACAATATTCTAAATGTGGTCTGACCAGAGCCTTATAAAGCCTCAGCAGCACATCCCTGCTTTTATGTTCTAGTCCTCTCAAAATAAATGCCAACATTGCATTTGCCTTCCTAACTACCGACTCAACCTGCAAGTGAACTTTAAGAGAATCCTGGACTAGGACTCCCAAGTCCCATTGCATTCCAGATTTCTGAATTCTCTCCCCATTTAGAAAATTGTCTATGCCTCTATTCTTCCTACCAAAGTGCATGACCTCACACTTGCCCACGTTGCATTCCATCTGCCACTTCTTTGTCCATTCTCATAATCTGTCTAAATCCTTCTGCAGCCTCCCCGCCTCCTCAATACTACCTGTCCCTCCACCTATCTTTGTATCATCTGCAAACTTAGCCAGAATGCCCTCAGTTCCTTTATCTAGATCATTAATGTATAAAGTGAAAAGTTGTGGTCCCAACATTGACCCTTGTAGAACTTCACTAGTCACCGGTCGCCATCCTGAGAAGGAACCCCTTATCCCCACTCTTTGCCTCCTGCCAGACAGCCAATCTTCTATCCATGCTAGTACCTTGCCTCTAGCACCATGGGCTCTTATCTTACTGAGCAGCCTCCTGTGCGGCACCTTGTCAAAGGCCTGCTGGAAGTCCAAGTAGATAACATCCATTGGCTCTCCTTTGTCTAACCTGCTTGTTACCTCCTCAAAGAATTCTAACATCTGTCAGGCATGACCTCCTCTTAATGAAACCATGCTGACTTTGCCCTATTTTAGCATGCGCTTCCACGTATTCTGAAATCTCATCCTTCATAATGGACTCTAAAATCTTACCAACGATTGAGGTCAGGCTAATCGGCCTGTAATTTCCCATCTTTTGCCTCAATCCCTTCTTAAACAGGTGGAGTTACATTAGCGATTTTCCAGTCCTCTGGGACCCTCCCTGGCTCCACTGATTCCTAAAAGCAGCTAAAACAGATTTTGTGACATAGTTTGTAGTACTGCTGATAAATGCTATTTGAAATCTTTTTTGTAACTATGTTCCTTGCACTTAACAGCTACAACCAAATCTGTATGGATAGATGATTTATATTTATAATTTGCGATATTAATGCTTTTACATTATGTAGATATTAAAGATAGCAAGGGATATGGAGATAGTATGGGAAAATGGCATTGAGGAAAGTCATGACCTAGTTGAATGGAGGAGTAGGCTTGAGGGGCCGAATGGCCTACCCCTGCTCCTGTTTCCTATGTTCCTACATACTCTTTTTGTTTTCTTCCACTTACCTTTCCTCTTCTGAAGGTTAGGGTTCAGTTCACAAGTGGGACTTATCGTGGTACCTCATCTGTTTAAGCCTAAAAATGACTATCAGCAGGTTTTTTTGTTGGAAGGCATTATAGCTGAACCTAACACTGTCCCCACCTGATGTCACAACCACCTAGACTTATACAGCATCTTTAATGCAGCAACATATCCCAAGATGCTTCACAGGGGTGTTATCAAACAAAATTTGATGCCAAAGCCCAGTTACTTAGTACAAGCGACCAAAATCTTGGTCAAAGAGGTAGGTTTTAAGGAGAGTTTTAAAAGAGAGTAAGGCAGAGAGGTTTAAGGAGGAAATGCCAGCACTTAGGGCCTTGGCAGCTGAAGGCATGGCTGTCAATGGTGGTGTTTAAAATCGAGGCTGCTCAGGAGAACAGAATTGGAGGAGTGCTGAAAGCCACTCTTGGAAACTACATGTTAGAGGTTGCTGAGCTATCACTTCAGATTTATTTTTTTATTCATTCATGGGATGTGGCGCCACTGGCTAGGCCAGCAATTATTACCCATCCCTAACAGCCTTTGTTCAGAGGGTATTTAAGAGTCAACCACTTTGCTGTGGGTCTGGAGTCACATGTAGGCCAGACCAGGTAAGGACAGCAGATTTCCTTCCCTAAAGGACATTAGTGAACCAGATGAGTTTTTACAACAATCGGCAATGGTTTCATAGTCATCACCAAACTTTTAATTCCAGATTTTTATTGAATTCAAGTTTCACCATCTGCCGTGGTGGAATTTGAACCAGGGTTCAATACTAATCCAGTGACAAAGTCACTACCTCCCTTTTACAGATTGAAGGGTCTGTAAATGGCAGCTAGCAATCTCCTGAGACCTCTAGTTTAATTTTGGTTTCTTGTGTGCAGAGGGCCGTGCTACAGGACTGGAGATCATTTAGACTTTGTTCTTGAAAAATTGAAAAAGCACACTGCCCAATTTATGCTGGAGTAAAGGGAGCAATAAGTTCAACCCTGATGTTTGGCAATTGAACTTGCACTTTACCCACTCTTGATAAAGGACCTTTTTGACACAGGGAATGACTTAATAATACATAGAAAAGGCAGCACAGAAGCTAGCCATTCAGCCCAACTCATATGTGCTAATTTATAACTTAAGTACGTATTTCATCTGTAAAAGGTTGAAACAGCAACAAAAAAAAAAACTGAAATATTGCTGGTTTTTCCTGTCGACTTTGTACAGGCATCAGTCCTCTCCCTCAAAAGAATACCCCTGAGAAATGCGCAAGTAAAAGTGAAGGGAAATACGGAGGGCTGCAGAAGAGAAGGCGTCTCTCCACGAGGCATTCTCCACAGCAAGCATTCCAGGTTAGCACGGCATATGCTTGTTCTTCCAGTCAGCCTGGTTTTAGAGTCCTAAAAAAACATTGCATCGGATGGTTTGTAATCTATAGTATACTTGACCTACCTATTTAAAAAAAAACTCCACATATGAGAACACGTACAAATTTTGTCAAAAGTAGTAAGTCCTGGTTTGTTCTGTAGTAATAGAATATATTAGGGAGATCAATAATAATTTAAGTATTAAAACCTGTCAATATTTTACCTTTATAGTGAATTGAATTTGAAGCAAAAATAAACAATAATTTTCTATACTTTATTGCCTAGGAGTGTAGCCAGTGCGGAAAGTCATTCAGCAGTGCCAGTGCCCTGAGCAAACACTACCTGACGCATAGTCATGAACGTCGGCATGTCTGCAGGATCTGCAATAAGGCCTTTAAGAGACAGGACCACTTGTATGTGAACATTATTTAACTCAGGAATTTTGAGTTAGCTATTTTTTAAACAGACTTCCTTTGTGCGCCCAGAGTGAAACTGAATTATGGATTTCTTTTTATTCATTCCAAGTAAGATGAAGGTTGGATTTGTGGAATGAAATTAGGCACTCCCAGTGTTCAAGTAGTTAACAGGCTACAATCTTGTAAGAGTAAAAGTGACTGTCTGGCAGCACTCCACAAACTGCCATGAGATAAACAGCCAGTTAATCTGTAGTCCTGGGCCTTGGTTGAAGAAGGATTATTGACCTGAATCATAGAACAGAAAACAATGCTAGATTTAAAGGGATAGTACTAAAAGCTAATAGGAATACACAGGTTCTAGGTCTAAATATAAAGTTGTCCATACACGAGCTCCTTCTCTAATACTACACTTGTATGTGAATGGCATGTTCCAAAGGGAACTTTCAAAAGGAAATTGAATAAATACTTGGAAAGAAAACATTTGCAGGGAAAGAGCAGGGGGAATGGGACTAATTGGAAAGCATAGCTCTTTCAAATTACCCCCTCCTGTGTTACATCCATCAATGATTTTAAATTAAGTCTGTTGGTGCGTATATAGAATCTTCAAGCGAGACAGGGGAGGGGGTAAAAGAGGAGGAGGCATTGCATTATTAGTTAAGGAGTCAGTTATTGCAGTAAGGAGAGATGATATCTTGGAAGGGGCATCGAATGAAGCTTTGTGAGTAGAGCTTAAGAACAAAAAAGGGGCAGCCACATTGTTAGGTGTTTATTATAGATGCCCAGATAGTCAGGGGGAAATTGAGGAGCAAATATGTGCACAATTTGCGGAGGTGTATAAAAACAATAAAAATAGGGTAACTATATGAGGTGATTTCAACTTCCCCAACATTAATTGGGATAGACATAGTGTTAAGGGCTTGGATGGAGTGGATTTCTTGAAATGTGTACAAGAGAACTTTTTAGGTCAATATGTAGAGGTTCCAACAAGGGACGGCGCAGTGCTGGACCTAATTCTGGGGAATGAAGCTGGACAGGTGGCTGAGGTGGTGGTGGGGGAGCATTTTAGTGATAGCGACCACAACATGGTACAATTTAAGCTTGTTGTGGACAAAGAAATAGACAAGTTGCAAAAAAATGTTTTGGATTGGGGGAGAGTGGATTTTAGTAAAATAAAGCAGGATCTGGCCAAGGTAGACTGGGAACAGCTACTTGTGGGGAAATCTACAGAAGAGCAGTGGGGGACATTCAAAAAGGAAATGGGGAAGGTACAAGCTCAACATGTTCCCTCTAGGGTGATAGGAAGGAGTAACAAGCCCAGAGAATCATGGATGACCAGAGATATTCAGGATACGATGAGAAGGAAAAGAGAGGCTTTTAGTAGGTACAAGGGAAGCAAGTCAGTGGAGGCATTAGTGGAGTACAGAAAGTGCAGGGCGGAGCTTAAGAAAGTAGTTAGGAGAGCAAAGGGGGAATATGAGAAAGCTCTGGCTGGTAAAAGTAGGGAAAATCCCAAGATATTCTATAAGTATATCAATGGGAAGAGGATAACCAGGGAAAGAGTCGGGACCAAGGGGGCAATCTATAGATGGAGCCAGAGGACATCGCTAGAGTGTTGAACGAATACTTCACATCCGTCTTCACCCAAGAAAATGAGGATGAAAGTATGGAACTCGGGGAGAGAGACTGCGAGGTTCTTGAGCAAATTGATATAGGGAGTGACAAGGTATTGGAGGTGTTGGCAGGCTTAAAAGTGGACAAATCTCCAGGTCTGGATGATGTGTGTCCCAGACTGCTGAGGGAGGCAAGGGAGGAGATTGCAGGGGCTCTGACCCAAATTTTTAATTTCTTTCTGGCCACTGGGGAAGTGCCAGAGTACTGGAGATCAGCCAATGTGGTTCTGCTATTTAAGAAGGGTTTTAGAGATAAGCCAGGGAACTATAGACCAGTGAGTCTCACATCAGTAGTAGGGAAACTATTGGTGAAAGTTCTGAAGGAGAGAATTTATCTCCACTTGGAGAGGCAGGGTTTGATCAGGGATAGTCAGCATGGCTTTGTCAGAGGGAGGTCATGCCTAACAAATTCGATTGAAGTTTTTGAGGAGGTGATCAGGTGTGTGGATGAGAGTAGTGCAGTTGATGTAGTTTATATGGAATTCAGCAAAGCTTTTGACAAGCTCCCACATGGGAGACTTATAAAGAAGGCAAATGCACATGGGATACAGGGTAATTTGATAAGGTGGATTCAAAATTAGCTTAGTTGTAGGAGGCAGAGGGTGGTGACAGAAGGCTGCTTTAGTGACTGGAAGCCAGTGTCCAGTGGCGTACCACAGGGATCTGTGCTGGGTCCCCTATTGTTCGTCATTTATATAAACGACATAGATGACTATGTTGGGGGTAGGATTAGTAAGTTTGCGGATGACACAAAGATTAGCTGGGTGGTTAACAGTGAGGTTGAGTGTCTTGGGGTACAGGAAGATATAGACGGGATGGTCAAATGGGCAGATAAGTGGCAGATGGAATTTAACCCTGAAAAGTGTGAGGTGATACACTTTGGAAGGAGTAATTTGACAAGGAGGTGTTCAATGAACGGCATGACACTAGGAAGTTCTGAGGAACAAAGGGACCTTGGCATGTGTGTCCATAGATCTCTGAAGGCGGAGGGGCATGTTAGTGGGGTGGTGAAAAAGGCATATGGGACACATCTTTATCAATCGAGGCATAGATTACAAAAGTAGGGAGGTCATGTTGGAGTTGTATAGAACCTTGGTGAGGCCACAGCTGGAGTACTGTGTGCAGTTCTGGTCGCCACATTATAGGAAGGATGTGATTGCACTGGAGGGAGAGCACAGGAGATTCACCAGGATGTTACCTGGATGAAGCATTTAAGTTATGAAGAGAGGTTGGATGGACTTAGGTTGTTTTCGTTGGAGCAGAGAAGACTAAGGGGAGACCTGATCGAGGTGTACAAGATTATGAAGGGCATGGACAGGGTGGATAGGGAGCAGCTGTTCCCCTTAGTTGAAGGGTCAATCATGAGGGGACACAAGTTCAAGGTGAGGGGCAGGAGGTTTAGGGGGGATGTGAGGAAAAACTTTTTTACCCAGAGGGTGGTGACGGTCTGGAATACGCTGCCTGGGAGGGTGGTGGAGGCGGGTTGCCTCACATCCTTTAAAAAGTACCTGGATGAGCATTTGGCACGTCATAACATTCAAGGCTATGGGCCAAGTGCTGGTAAATGGGATTAGGTAGGTAGGTCAGGTGTTTCTCACGTGTCAGTGCAGACTCGATGGGTCGAAGGGCCTCTTCTGCACTGTGTGATTCTGTATAGTAATATCAAGTTACATGGAGGAAAATGTCACTGAGATTGGACTTGCTCCTTTAAAAAGATCAATTATCGATCAAAGTTAAAAGAGATGATAACTGAGTTGTTGGTATTTAAGTGGTAAGCATTTACTGATAGATAATGATGGGGGAAGACATCAGTGCAAAAGATGAGGCTGAAGTATTTGCTACAATCTTCAGCCAGAAGTGCCGAGTGGATGATCCATCTCAGCCTCCTCCGGAGGTTCCCAGGATCACAAATGTCAGTCTTCAGCCAATTTAATTCACTCCATGTGATATCAAGAAACAGCTGAAGGCACTGGGTACTGCAAAGGCTGTGGGCCCTGATAATACTCCGGCATTAGTACTGAAGACTTGTGCTCCAGAACTTGCCGCACCCCTAGCCAACTGTTCCAGTATGTCCTGTACACAAAAAGCAGGACAAATCCAATGCAGCCAATTACTGCCTTATCAGTTTACTCTCAATCATCAGTAAAGTAGTGGAAGGGGTCATTAACAATGCTATCAAGTGGCTTGCTTAGCAATAACCTGCTCACAGATGCTCAGTGGCCACTCAGCTCCTGACCTCATTCCAGCCTTGATTCAAATATGGACAAAATAGCTGAACTCCTGAGGTGAGTTGAGAGTGACTGCCCTTGACATCAAGGCCGTATTTGACCGAGCATGTTATCAAGGAGCCCTGGCAAAACTGAAGTTACTGGGAATCGGGGGAAACATTTCTGCTGTTGGAGTTATACCTAACACAAAGGAAGATGGTTGTGGTTGTTGGAGGTCAGTCACCTCAGCTCCAGGACATCACCGCAGGAGTTCCCCAGGGAGGGTCCTAGACCCAACCATCTTCAACTGCTTCATCAGTGACCTTTCATCATAAGGTCAGAAGTGGGAATGTTCTCTGATGATTGCACAATGTTCAGCACCATTCATGACTCCTCAGCTACTGAAGCAGTACATGTCCGTATGCAGCAAGACCTGGACAATATCTAGGCTTGGGCTGACAAGTGACAAGTAACATTCGCACCACACAAGTGCCAGGGAATGACCATCTCCAACAAGAGAGAATCTAACCTTCGCCCCTTGACGTTCAATGGCATTACCATCACTGAATCCCCCACTATCAACATCCTGGGGGTTACCATTGACCAGAAACTGAACTGGACTAGCCATATAAATACTTTGGCTACAAGAGCAGGTCAGAGGCTAGTAATCCTGCGACAAGTAACTGACCTGACTCCCCAAAGCCTGTTCACCATCTACAAGGCACAAATCAATCAGGAGTGTGATGGAATATTCTCCACTTGCCTAGATGAGTGCAGCTCCCACAACACTCAAGAAGCTTGACACCATCTAGGACAAAGCAGCCTGCTTGATTGACACCCTATCCACAAACATTCACTCTCCCCACCATCAATGCATAGTAGCAGCAGTGTTTACCATCTACAAGATGCACAGCAGGAGTTCACCAAGGCTCCTTAGACAGCACCTCCCAAACCCATGACCACTACCATCTAGAAGGACAAGGGCAGCAGATAGATGGGAACACCATCACCTGGAAGTTGCCTTCCAAGTCACTCACCATCCTGACTTGAAAATATATTGCCGTTCCTTCACTGTCTCTGGGTCAAATTCCTGGAGCTCCCTTCCTAGTAGCACTGTGGATGTACCTACACCACATGGACTGCAGCGGTTCAAGAAGGCAGCTCACTACCACCTTCTCAAGGGCAACTAGGGATGGGCAACAAATGCAGGCACAGCCAACAAAGCCCACATCCTGTGAATGAATAAAAAGAATTTAAAAATAAACCGTAGGAAATAGTTTTAAGTTACTTGATTGTAAGCCAACAGCCCAAATCCTCAGTGGAGGCTAGATAAAAAAAACTATTGATTGCTTCCTTTACAGACTGATTCCACTGATTGCTAATGCTATGTTACTGGATTGCACAGGAGATTGGTACACCGTTTAATCTCTGGAATCAATGTTTGATTTTAGGTGAGATTGAAAGGGTCACAGTGATCCTATCCTAGTGGCAGTAAGAATTCCACATGAGATTTGTTTGCAATTGTCTGGCCACAGTTGCTTGTTGGCCAGGCCCATAATTGAAATCCACAACAAGCTGGGTGATCAGCAGTATGTAAGAGTGGGGTCAAAGGGGCAGCAGCGTTTTCTCATAGTCAAGATGAGCTTGGTGAATGAATGAGGAAAGGTAGGAGAGAAACTGGTTTATGCTAATTTCATCAAAGGATACAAAGAGAGGCAAGAGTATAGTGTGTGTATGTGATTGTTTTCCAAGCATCTGACTAATGATTATTTATGATACTTAACACAGGTCAGTTCCATGAGGGAATAATAATGGGATTGCAAAGTATTGTCATTTAACAAATGTTGGGAGCAAAATTTTACTAGTAGGTGAATTTAGTGAAACATTTTATTCTGCATTCTCCTTAGATCTGGACATTTGTTAACGCACCAAAAAAATAAACCTTATGTTTGTATGGAACACGGATGCGACAAGAGTTATTGTGACTCCCGATCCTTACGACGTCACTATGAAGTCCAGCATGGCTTGTATTGTCAGAGGGAGCCCTTTGCTGACAGCAGCTCCAAAGATGTGGATTCAACAGAGAGCATGCTGTACCTACAGAGTGGACATACTCAGACCCTTCAGTGTGAAATGGGAATGGCACAGAGGCCTACATCACAAGTTGAGTCTCTTTCTCAAAGATCCTCGGTGCCTAACCGAGAACTGCTGAGGCCCCTAACAAGCAGCTTAAGCCAAAAAATACCATGTGAAACTGGAACCAGTGGAAGCAAAATCACCTTGCACTATCCCACACAAACCCACCGTACAGCAAGTGTGCTTACTAGTCCAAGTATTTGTTTGTCAGAAAGGTCAGGAACTGTTAGACAAGCCAAATATAGCATAATGCAAAGAGAGCATTCTTCTGGCTTGAACTGTAACATGTCTGATCCATACAACAGAGTAAACCCTCCTCATTTTTCTGCAGCAGACCCCAGTGCCTCTTGTGTAGAAAGTCTAGATTCTTACATTACGGATTCAGTGATTCCTGGTAGACCCTCACAGCCTGCACAGTATACTTTGGAGTCATCAAGACCGGCAAGTTGGCCACAAGCTGTGAGCACAAATCATACATTATCAAGAAATGAAACTGTTTCCACCAAGCAACAACCAAGTCAAGATCTTGTGTGGACCAACAACTTGGCAACTTATAGTGGCAGCAAAGGAAGTTATTCTTATATTGTCCCCAATTCCCAGCCTCCTGAAGAGGTGTCTGCCACGTTTTCCAGTGGTGCTTTGCATAAACTTGACTCATTTGCCCAGGCATTTACAAGACAGAATTTGGATATTCAGTCAAATTCCTCTGTTGCAAAGACCCAGGGTGAAAATTCAGCAGTGTCTGAATTTGATGCTTGTGGAAATGTCTTCAGACAGCTTTTGAGTTACAAAGCTAATCTGAACCAGTGGCAAGCCTTTCCTGAACAGAAGCATCAAATACTGCAGGAACAGTACTCTCTGCACCAGCAACATCAACAGCAGATAGCAACTTCACTCTTTACACAGGTCTACATGGGAGATCAGGAGGCCTCCCCAATGCAGAACCAAGACCAATTTCAAAACCATATGCTCCAGCTGATCTCTGACACTCAATACAATCTGTCTCAATCCCAGAATTCGGTAAGTCAATCACAAGTGCTAGTTACCCAGTCCCAGCATGTACTTGCCCAGAAAATTTCATCCCAGATCCAGAATAATGAATCCCAATCGCATCATCCCTCAGAATTAGCACAAGATTTCCAGCATTCCTTAAGACAGGAAACCACTTCTCCATTTTTACAATTTGAAACCACAAAACAGTGCCAACTCTCCAAGAACATTCTCCCTTGCTATCCACAAGAGACAGAAAGTACAGAGGAGCAGACAGGACCTGGTTTGCAGTCTGCGTTAAGAGGTATCTCAGAATGTCACAAGATATCCAAGAAGAGTCCATTCAAGGCACAACATCCTCTTCAGTCAGTGTGTGAAGAAGAAGTTGTTCAGAATCAGCTTCAGTCACAGTCAGAGCAGCTGGAGGGTTGGTCACTTGCACCCTGTAGCAACAAGAGAGGCAGAATCTCTAATAAAGATTTGTGTATAAAGCATTACACTGTTTCAGGTAAATCCAGTAAGAGTGTGTCAGTTTCTCGAAAGGAGCGACAGAAGTTAGATCCCAATTGCACTGCTCCTCCTAGTCAGGTGGCTATGAACTCCTTTTCTGTTCAGAATTCTTTGACGAGGAGTATGGAAGACTGTCTTCAGGAAGCATCTTTTCATGCTAGTGTCCAGGTAATTAACTTAATTTCTCATTAGGTTTTCCTTTTAACCCTCTTTTCCTGCCCCCTCTCCTGAAGGCACTGACTCTTACTAGAGTGCAATTCTGCATGTGGCAGCAGCTCTCCAGTGCCTCTCCCAAGTATTCAGTTTTCCTTGGGTAAGTCTAAATAGTGAATGTTGGCAGGCATTTTACCTATGAGGACATTCGAGCCTGATCCTTCTTTCAACTGACATCTAAAGATTGCAGGAGGAAAAGGAACTTCTTCCTAACCAAGAACAATTGTGATGCTTCAACTGTAGCCCCAGATAAGATCAGTTAATGCATCACAGGGTGGAACTGGATCTAAGATCTTGCAATTTATGTGGGTTAGTACCTACCCCACAGAGCAATGCATGTTCCTTCATTTCCATAGGGGGGAGTTTTCTCGAGTTTTCCAGCATTTATTGATGTGCTAACTGTAATCTAGTGGAAAATATGGGCTGAAATTGAATATGAGCACAGTGCTAACATGAGTGCCACTGCACTGCTGGTGCCTTGAGGGACATTACATGTAGTTTCCACCGGCCCCTCATCTACACAGTGCTCATACACTCCTGGTGCAGTGTTTGTCCTCTTTTGGGAGTACAGAGGCCTGGGAGCTGTATATCCGGGGCGAGAGCAGAAATATACAGGTGGGGTAGGTACAAAGCCACTGTTGGTAATGCAGGTTGAAATAGGACTTTTTCTGTTTTTTGTGCTGAAGGGCAAGTAGGACAGCCTATATCTGGTGAATTCTCTTGAATGGCAGTAGTACAGTACACACAAAAAGGAGCAAATTGATTTGAACCAAAGAAACAAGCAATATGATAATGAAAAATACCTGGGCAAAAACTGATCTCCCCAGAAGTATAGAATGGGTATTTCGAAGACTATTACTGGTGGATGTGTGCTAGTAGGAGTGTGCTTTGTTCCAGCTTTTAAAAGTGCACAGTGCTGACCTGCCAATGGGGCAACACATTGGAATTCTGGAGCAGGTGGTTCACACGTGAACGGCGCAGAATAGAACAGCTCCAGCTCACGCCCATGAGAAAACACGGGGCAAGCAAAGTTGAGCAGTTGGAGCCAAACCCGTTCTGGATCTGGACCACAAGAATAGAATTTCAGACCTTTTGTTCTTACCAGATCGTGTTTTTTAAAAATTTTGTAATATCTTCATGGGACACAGTCTCCCAGGCCATCCTAATGGGACATGAGGTGACTGAGGTGATGACGTTTGATTTTCCGTTCCTTTGAGGCAAGCTGAGCATCTTCCTACATACGGTATCGGAAACTGATAACATGGAGACACTGTCAGAGCAATGTTCTTGTTTAGCAAAATGTTTTAGAATTTTTTTAACCACAAGCACTGTATTTGTTCTGTAACAGTTTTAAAACCTTTCTGTATAGCGAGGCCCTGGAAATATTGACATGTTCCTGAGGACTCCCTACAAATGTTGACGTTCCCTCAGCCATCCACTGCCCCAAATTCCAAAAGACTGTCAGCTGCCTGAAGGGAAACAATGCCACAAACTTAACAAATACAAAAGAGAGAAAATATAGAATTCTCAAGACACTGCCCGAAATGTTTGGTACAGCTGGCCCCAGATATTCAGAAATTTGATAATCTCGGACCTCTTAGGGACCACAAGTCCCAACTTGAATACTTATATTTTATATTATAGAAATAAAAGTGTAGAACAGCACTTTAGGCTCAGCAACATAAAGCACTTAAATGTTTTTTTGATTCTATTTTCCGTAAAAACCCTCGATCCAAAATATCCCCACTTGCAAAGCTCTTTTAACCTTCTGTTATCCTGTATGTAATGAGCTTTGACTTTTCAGGGTGAAGATATTTACAGTCTTTCCAGCATGCCACAAGAGGGAGATGGATCGTCAACAGTGTTGTGGTATGAAATTTTCCTCCGTAAAAATATATATGTAGAGAGGATGGACGACATCTGCTCATGGTTCCATTGATTTGGGGGTGGGTGAGCAGAGATTTTAGTGCCAATTAATAGTGGGATGCAGGTTTCTACCTGTGTCCCTGAACAGTGAGCTGTTGATTTTTGTGTGATCACTTTGGTGGTTTGAGTAAAAGACAGTTGATATCCTGTAGGGCACTCTCTTATCAAATATCTAGTCAGAGGCCTAGAGCAGACCACCATTCTATCCTCTAGTCAAAAATGGGATGTGATGGGTATGAATCATAAGGGAAATCAGAGAAATATTTTAAGAATATGCTAGTAAAAAGATTAACGATGTGCTGTGCCAAACTTGCTTTGTTAGCCCTGTCTGGGATAATTTTGGCAGACTGCACTGCAAATGAGCACCACTGATACCAAAAGCTTAGCTCCTCAATCTCCTCTCAGGTCTAATGTAAGTAATCCCGCACGTGTGAGAATGCATTATACAGTGCAAGCTCACAGCTTGGCAGGTGCCTTGAAAGTACATTAAACAACAATGTTAAAGGGGCTGGAGCAGGAGGATCCCAGCACTATTCCATTTTGTCCTAATTCTAAGGCCTGAATTTTTTAGTCGGCGTGTGGGCCTGACACGTCAGTGTGTAAAATGATGCGCAATGACATCGAGTGTGCGTCCATACGTCGTCGCGATGTTTCGTTGAGTGGGCGCACACCGGAGTCGGTTACGCGCCCACCAATAACTGATAGGTCTATTAAGGCCATCGACGAATTAATTAATGTAATTGTTTACGCTGACCATCTAACATTAAGGTTAGCGGGCAGTCGAAAAGGGAAGTGGCCTCCACGATTTTTAGGAAACCTCATCCACAAGTGGGATGAGGTTTCCTAAAGCTTTTATTAATTAAATTTTAAAAATTCCTGAAATATAAAAACGTCCCATGAGGGGACATGTTTAATTAAGTTTTTAATCCATTTTTTTTTTAGCAATCGTTTCAATCTCCCTGAGGCAGCTTGTGCCTCAGGGAGATTGAAGCACTCAGCGCTGGCCCTGACTCTCCCTCCCGCCCCCCCCGCCCACATAGGCAGTTCTGAACGCTACGGCTCATGTCTTATGCTGGGCGGGCCTTAATTGGCTCGCCTGCATAAAATGGCGGCGTGGAGCTGATCGCGGGCGGCATTCGGCTCTGTGACCACCAAGCCTGCCTGCCGACTGAAAAACTCAGGCCAAAGAATTTGTACAGGTGATTTTAGAAAATTATATGGTAACCAATTATAGATTTTTACTTTGTTACTGATGTGTTTTTAGAGTACTAGTGTAACTGTAATACAGCTAAGACCATTTTCCCCAGATACACTTTCCCAGAAGCTGCTGTGCAGTTCACCACTTTGTGTACACTGAAGTGATGAAGGCACCAAAACTTAGCTGAGGAAGCAGAACTGCCAGGTCTTATACGAGCATTTTGCCCTGATCCGTACTTCATGACATTAAATAAAATCTGTGTGTAAACCCATATGACACCCATCTGCAGATAAATTATATTGCTGCAGTCTCTTCAAACATACTCAGGTATGAACACGAGAAAAACCAATAGAGCAAGCTCATAGCTAAAATTATTCAGAAGCAGAACAGGGGAAAGAGATTAGTGCCCAATTTTCTTACCTTCTTTCCTTTTCTTGGTGCAATTTGGGAATTTGAGAAACATCTGCCCTCAGTTCTCTGTCTCATGACACTACTGAGAAACATCTGCTCTCAGTTCTCCGTCTCATGACACTCCTGCAGTCTTCATGACCTCGCCTTCCATTACCCAACTTGTGGCCTGGGTGACTCCTGGGACTCTGGTGCATACCGGCAGCAGTCACAGCCCCCCCCCCACCCCCCAGTGGCTCTGCTGTGCACAAGAGCTGCCCAGGAGAAAGCCAGCTGGTGGCCTCACCACTGCCTGATTGACTTTGTGGTTTAGCAGGTTTCCTGAAAAGTGGCAGCGCAGGTCTCTTGTCAGCTCTCGAGCCGGCAGGCAAGTGCCTTGATGCCTCAACAAGATTCCACCCTGTATTTGAGGCTTCCAGAACTAACTGTCTCCCTTTTTTCTTGATTTTACCTAACTTTCAATACACAGCAGGGACTTGGTGAGTAGCAGCACTTCCCAAAATTTGGACGAAAATGAAGAGAACTTCAGGTGCGAAAGGTGTCAAGGTGTTTTCCATTTTCTAAAAGGACTAAACTGCCACATTTGTCCACGGGAAGGAATGGGAAAGCAGCATTTATTGGAAGATGGCATTAAGTCACAGAAGGTTAGGAAATTTATACACATTCGACTTTGGGAAGTCAGGATCCAGGGAATTACCCTCAGTGCTTTAGTGATGCTGTAGGCATAAGTATAGGGATCTGCAACTACTGAAGTTTGTGAACTTACTTTTGGCTTTAGCAGAGTGCTAGTGCAGCTCTGATTGTGCCCCAGAACTGCTCTTGAGTAAGAAACGGCGTGGGTCAATTAGTTACAAGAAGCACAGCGGTTTAATATGATAGCTTAATAGTTATGATACTGAATGGCAGCCTAGATAATTGTGAGTTATAATCTCACCATGGGAGAACTTGTTACCAGGGAAAATGCCGTTGAAAGCTGACCAGGTTGTCATAAAAAAATTTAACTGTTACCCCTGTTCCAAGGAACCAATCTGGTTTCTGATGCCTTTTGTTCTGTTGCTAGGGCCCACAGCTCCCCTTCTGGGAGATAGTACAGCTCAACTCTGAATGTTCTGAACTTTACTGATTCACAGGCTGAGGTTTCACCCCTTACAATGCTTCAGAACCGGCAAAGATCAGGTGTAATACCATTGGATTTCACCAGTTTGGGGAACTGCTGAGAAATTTCAGCCTACCCAACCCCTTAGTATACTACTTAATTGAAATACATACATAGGATTATACAAATTAGGAGTAGGACTTGGCCATTAGGCCTCTCAAGCCTGCTCTGCCATTCAATAAGGTCATGGTTGATCTGATTGTGGCCTCAATTTCACATTCCGCCTGCTTCTGATAACCTTTGCTTTAAAAATATTCAATGATCCTGCCTCCACCGCTCTCCGGGGAATAGTTCCAAAGATTCACGACCCTTTGAGAGAGAAAAAAATTCCTTCTCATCTCCATCTTAAATGGGAGATCCCTTATTTTTAAACTGTATCCCCTAGTTCTAATCTATCCCATAAAGGGAAACGTCCTTTCAGCATCCACCCTGTCAAGTCCCCTCAGGATCTTATATGTTTCAATAAGATCACCCCTCAATCTTCTAAACTCTAATGGATGCATTGGCCCAGCCATCCAACCTTTTCTCATAAGATAACCCCCTCATTCCAGGTATCAGTTGAGTGAACATTCTCTGAACTGCTTCTGACGCATTTATATCCTTTCTTAAATGAGGAGACCAAAACTGTACTCAGTACTCTAGACGTGGCCTCACCAACGTTCTGTTGCTACAGCTGTAGCAAAACTTAATAATTTTATATTCCATTTCCCTTGCAGTAAATACCAACATTCCATTTGCCTTCCTATTCACTTGCTGCGCCTGCATGCTAATTTTTTATGATTCATGTACCAGGACACCGAAATCCCCCTGTACGTCAAGAGTTCTATAACCCCTCTCCATAGATAAATTAAGAATATACTAGTAGAGTGCTTATTGTTATTAGCCTAGTAATCCAGGGGCCTGGACTGATCTTGAATTCATGAAATATGGGTTCAAATCCAAACGTGGCAGCTGGGAAATTTTTTTAAAATCTAGAATAAAAAGCTAGTATCAGTAATAGTGATCAAGTATCTTGAGTATTGCTGAAAAAAAGAGATGTATCAAAGCTTTTCGTCTTGCACTCATCAGGACGCTTCGCAAGAATACCAATATAAGGGGAAAACAACAATTTGTACTGTTAGAAGAGAGTGCTGATTGGTTGGCAAGTAGACTGTAATTGGCAGAGGCATTGCCATGGAGAATGCACCAGTGATGGTGGCTGACAGTTAACTGCCAAAAATTGTTTGAAATTTGAACCAGGCAGCTTGACCCTGATTTGTCAAGGCATTGCCCTGAGGAATGAGTCAGTGAATGGCTTTCACTTACATTGATCAGCTGAAATCAATGTAAGTGACAGCCATTCACTGACTCATTCCTCAGGGCAATGTATTTGTACTGTGGTGTATTTGCGTGTACTAGAATCTACATATGTTAATACACAGGGCCTGTTCTTTTCAAACAGAAAGAAAATGTGCACATTTTGTGCCTGTTTTAGCTAAATAAAATAAGTGACAGCCACTCATTGACTCATTCCTAAGGGCAATGCCTTGACCAATCAGGGTCAAGCTGCCTGATTTAAATTTCAAACAATGTTTGGCAGTTAACTGTCAGCCACCATCACTGGTGCATTCTCCATGGCAATGCCTCTACCAATCAGGGTCCAGATGCCAATCAATCAGCACTCTCTTCATTCAGTATAAATTGTTGTTTTCCCCTTGGTATTTTTGCGGTGTCCTGATGAGTGCAAGATGAAAAGCTTCGACATGTCTTTTCTGCAATACTCAAGTTCTGTCCTATCAAATGACCATGTATTAACTGGATTATTGTAAAAAAAAATGTCTGCTTTACCAGCATCCCTTAGAGAAAGAAAGCTGCTGTCTTTACTGACCTGGCCTATATTTGACTGCAGACAAAGCAATGCCCTCTGAAATGGGTCCAGTTGTACCAAATCTGTACTAAAAAGCCAGTGAGTGTATGGTAGCGGTTCATAAAGGCAGCTCAACAGCATCTCTCAAGGACAATTGGGGATGGGCAGTGAGTGTTAGCCTTGCCAGCAGTGCCCACATCCTGCGAATGAATATTTTTTTAAATGCATATATGAGTATATATTATATATAGAGAGAAAGGATGATAGCAGTAGGTTTTCTTTTATCAACTCGAACCATTATAATAGGCTATTTCTAAGTAATGTGACAAAATATTATTTTGTAATTCTAACTTTAGGTGACTGACAATGGAATGGAGAAAATGGAGCATGGTGGATTGTTCTTTCAGTACCTGGAGGATAAACTCAGTGCTCTTCTGCTCAAGAAGCCATTAGAGGAAAGTGTGGCGATGCCTCTAGTGATTCCAGTCTCTGTACCTGTGAAATCTACTGGACCCAAGAAAGATGGCAAACCAGGGAAATCTGAAAATTCACCGGTTACACCAAGGAAGTCGATCACAACAAGGCTGACTGATTTAGTAGTGACCTCAAATGACAGCTCTGCCCAGGTGAGAATGGTCTTGTAAAGTTTAACTAGTCCGGTGTAATCATCATGCAAATGGATTTGAGCGTCAACCCCAGCAGCATGTAACTGAAGTGAAAACAGAAGTAGCTGGAAACGAGCAGCGAGTTAGACACTTGATAGGAAAATATGACTATATTTCAGAAGGGATCTTTATTAGATCCAGTGAGGGAGGTTTTGCTTTGGTTTCAGATTTCCAGCATTTGTGGCTTTTCTTATCTCTGAGTGACTTAGGACTCAATATATGAACAGTGTTTCATTCACTATAATAGCCACAGCTGCTTTTCTCTTATGAGGCAGCACATGATGTTGTAAGGGATTAATATTTGTATGGTGACATCACACAGCATAAGACAGCACCTCCCAACAGTGCGGCACTCCCTCAGTGTTGCACTAAAATGTATATTACTTTGGAGATTTATAGTTTGAAATGTGTGTTACTTTTGAGATTTATATGTTGTAGGTCACGGAAACTGGCAAACAAGCAAACGTAAATTGTAGAGGCCACTCCAAAAAGCAACGAAGGAAGCGATCTCGTCCAGAACCCCTGTTTATCCCGACTCCAGCATCAAATCAAACTGGGGTGCTGCCAGGGATGGTGCTGTACCAGAGCCATATGCGTTCCCCCGTATGCTTAGCTGATCATCTTCTAGAGAAAAATTTTCAACCTCCGCCATACACGCCTCCCCCGATGTTAAGTCCCATTCGTCATGGCTCAGGGCTTTACTTTAACAGGATCTGTTCTTTGCCAGGGAGCAAGGGACCGCACAATACATACGCTCCTAAAGGAATCCTGGGCAGTGTTATAGGTAAACTTTTTTAATGCTTTACTAATATTTGTCTTTACAACATTTTTGCTGCTATGTGGTACTTAAGGTTTTTGTGTAAAATTAACCTATACAATTTTAATGCTGTTGTTAATTCATTTAAAATGAGTGAAGATCATGTTAAAAGGTTTAACAACCAAATTAAAATAAGGCATCACGGATTATTTGAACATATAAAGCAGTATCCCATTAAAGGATGTTAAATCGTTGGGTGGTTGTTACCAAAGTCTCACCAGATAATCTGTAAAACTATTTAGAAAAAAACAGTAGTTCAAAATAATGTCCATGCACATTTACGACTTTTAAAGCGTATTTTAGAAATGTCTGAGATATCAGTATTGAGGAATAGAACGCTTCCATTTTAGGTAACCACTGTCAGATTTAAGCATTTCAGGTTAGATTTGGCACAGGTTGAAAACAGTATATAGTGTTCTCTATGTTATCTCGCAATTCCTATTGTAGTATCCTAATATCCTAATGTAAAACTGTCACAGGTCAACATTAAATTGGCTGTTTCACTCCAAGAGGCTACATGATGGCTGGTGTGGGAAATTTAGTAGTATTGCATTGGTGGCAGTTGGGGGACATATAATGCGATCAAGGCTGAGGCACTTTTGGGGCAAGATGGAGAGAATTTTACTTTGCATCCATTAAATCTGACCTCCAGGAGCTTGATTCTGATGCAGGGTGGCCAAAGTGGAAATATGTACCATTCACCATTGCTAATAACCATCAACCAAAGAAAACAAGTCATGGAGACTATGTGGAGCTTCTATCAATAGCGGGTGGGACCTGGATGTGGAAGTCCAGCCCCCACTTCCTTCATGAAATTTTTGCGGTAGGGGAAAGGGGGCGGGGCATGCTTCACGCATGAGGGAAACTCAAACTCAGCAGGGCCACTTGAGCTCAGTGCTGAGTTCAAAGCGCCCCATTTTTGCTGCTGCAAAGGACTTAACTTGCATTGTGGGATTCACATTTTTATGGAGTAGATGTAAAGGCTCTTGATGGAGAAGATCTGTATGATGTAAAGTTATTAAGGTGTCAGTGAGAGTTAAATAAAAAAACTCTGTCCTAGCAGTTTCACGAGTCAATGTTGAGATTTCCCTAAGGGATCTTTATAAATGCTTGGTTAACTTCCAAAAGCTACAGTTATCTCAACAGGGGGTTCTAAGCTCACAGTTTGATTGGCAGATAAAGAGACTATTAAAGGATTAGCTGTCTTTGATGTGGGGTATGAATAGAAGTTTGTTTTTAGAAGAGATTAAGCACTTGAAAAAAACGTTCGGGCTATTATATATGGGATTTTTTTAATTTCAAGTGTGTATAGTGAAATCTATATTAGATTTTTAGAGCTTCATTTAATCTCCACATGGCTCCTGAGGTCTGCCCAGAATGGATACTGGGTGAGTTGACTTAAGTTGATATGGGGTATAAGGGGCCATGGGGGTTGTGTAGGGGGCATCTTGGCATGGGGGTATAAGCCTTTGAGGGGTGGGGGGCGATGCTAGAATGCCTAAAATAGTATAACACAACTGGGACATCCAAGTACCAGAAAACTGAGGCAAACTTTTAAACCAACCTGCCTTGACACTAGCCTGCTCCTGTGACCACCTATTCGCTATCTGGGGTCAGTGGCCTGACTCTATCCCACATCTGTCCCCTGAGTGAAGATGGTGACACTCGGGGGCCTTTTTTCTTGGTTGGTGGGGCAAGCCGGGAAATTTCCCAACTCAAGCCATCTGCCTCTGTAGCAAAAATTCAGGCCCATAACTTGAGACACATTGTGAATATCAGGAACGAGTGTGCACTGTCCTGATATATTTTTTGTGTTGGACTAATTTTTGTTTTATTCTTTATAACATTCTGTCCTTTCCAGATGGTGTAGATGGAATTTGTGGCATCTCTGTGGTTAAAGATGACTCCATAGTTTCCATAGAACCGTAAGTTATTATTAAATTTCAGTCCACTATATCAGCATTGATTGTCCAGAAGATAGAACAAAAACCCTTTTAATTTGTTCCTTTGGAGTGAGGACAATTTTTGCACTATTAACATTAGTAGGAATGTTGTAAAACATTGGTTTCCAGCAAGAAGGGTTCTGACTTCCTTCTGCTGATTATAGTTGAGCTTTGCTGGAAAATGTGCTCATGTGGATGATGAGTAAGGGAGTGGGGGAGATCAAGTGCAGGTGTGATTTTCTCCCACTCACCTGCCAGCTCAGTAGATCGCTAACGTGCATTATCCTCGTATACGCGCCTAATTAGCAAATTATTTTCTTCATTTATGGAATGTGGGCATCACTGGGAATGTCAGCTTTTATTGTTTGTCCCCAGTCATCAGGCTAGGACTTAAATGATGTGGTTTAAAAATTAGAGGCAGACCTTTCAGGAGTGAAGTAAGGAAATGCTTCTACAGACAGAGTGGTAAAAGTTTGGCATTCTCTTCTGCAAATGACAACTGATGCTGGATCAGTTGTTAATTTTAAATCTGGCATTGTTAGATTTTTGTTAACCAAAGGTATTAAGGGATAAAGGGCAAAACCAATTACCTGAAGACCAGCCATGATCTCATTGAATAGCAGAACAGGCTTGAGGGGCCAAATGGCCTTCTCCTGTTCCTAGAACAGTTAGGTAGCTTGCAAGTCCATTTCAGAGGGTCAACCACAATGCTGTGGTCTGGAATCACATTTAGGCCAGAGCAGATAAGGATGACAGATTTCTTTCCCAGTTGACATTAGTGGTGGATTTTTATGATAGTCCAATTGTTTCATGCTAGTTTTTTCATTACAGATTTATTAACTGAATTTAAATTCCTCAGCAGCTGTGGTGGGAATTGAACTTGTTTCACCAGATCATTAGTCCAGGCTTCTGGATTACTGTCCAATAACATAGCCACTATGCTACCATACCCCTTAATTGATGATAGAGGAAAACAAAATACTGGCTTCCTAAACTTAGTAACATGTTCTGCGGATATTTTCTTCCTTTGGTGTCTCCTCACAGGCAAGTCAGTTGAGATTAGGATCTTTGTGTATGAAGAATTCCGGGTTCTCCATTCTCAGAAAATGGGCATTTCAATCTCCTGTGTTCGCGCATATTTGTCATAACTCCTGTGTAACTCACTTTAGGCACATTAACATTGGGACACGGTTCCAGGCAGAGATTCCATTACTGCAAGACAAGTCATTGGTTGATGATAGTGTTCACCAAGCAGATCTAGTGTGGAAACCATGGGAGGACATTGAAACCAATAAAGTCACTCAGGCGAGAGGTGAGTTTGCCTATAGGATTGTTCTTTTGGAAATTGGTTGTCTCAGTTGGCACAGATAAAGATAAATTATTTAGATTTAATCACTTAATAGATTTAACAGAGACATGGGGTGGAATTTTAAAACCCCTCCCATTGCAGACTTTTGAACAGTTCGCCACATTTTCCGACCCTGCGCCCCATTGCGACAGGGGTGTAAAATTCCACCCATGGTTACAAGGTAATCAAGGATGGGAAATAAATATTCCAGGGAACACAATATTTAGGAAAAACAGACAGAATGGCAAAGGAGGAGGGGTAGCCCTGATAGTAAAGGATGACACAAGGACATTAGTGAGAAAGTATCTGGCTTCAGAAGATCATGAAGTAAAATCAGTATGGGTGGAAGTTAGGAATAGCAAGAGTCAGAAAAGACCAGTGGGAATAGTTTATAGGCCCCCTGACAGTAGTTATACCATTGGGCAGAGCATTAAACAAGAAATGATTATAGCTTGTAACGAAGGAAATGTAATGACTGGGGGGGACTTTAATTTTCATATAGACTAGGACAATCAAATTAACAGGAGTGGGCTAGAAGATGAGCTCGTGACAGTTTCTTGGAGTGATATTTGTGAAACCAACTAGGGATAAAGTTATCTTGGATCTAGTATTGTGTAATGAAGCAGGGTTAATTAGTAATGTCATAGTAAAAAGATCCACTGGGAAATAGTGATCATAACACCATTGAATTCATGTTAAGTTTGAAAGTGACATTCTCTAATAGCAAACAAAAAGCTTAAACTTAAAAAAATGTCAATTACATAGATATGAGGGGAGTACTGGCTAAGGTTAATTGGGTAAATAGACTAAAAGGCAAGGGGGTGAATGAGCAGTGGGAAACATTTTAAGAAACAATTCAAAATCTTCGACGAAAATACATTCCATTGAAAAACAAAAACTCAGCAAGAAAGACCCATCTGTGGCTCACTCAGGAAATTAAGGCTAGTATTAGATTAAGAGAAGAGGCTTACAATGCTGCCAAAAACAGTAGCAAGTTTGAGGATTGGGAGTGTTTTAGAAACCAGCAGAAAGACACCAAAAAGTTGATAAAAAAGGAAATAATAGAATGAGAGTAAACTAGCCAGTAAAATAAAAACAAATTGTAAGAGAAGGAAGAGAGTAGCTAAAGTAAACATTGGTCCCTTAAAAACAGAGATAGGAAAAAGTATCATGAGGAAGTAGCAGAGGCATTGAACAAATATTTTACGTCTGTCTTCACAGTAGAAGACACAAGTTCCAGAAAAATAAGGTAACCTAGGAACTAAAAAGAGTAAGGAAATTAATATCGGCAGAGCAAAACTGGAGAGACTGAAATATGCCAAAGCCCTGGGATCTGATATAACTAGATTACTTGATGCAAATATGAAAATTCTTCCTATCCTGTAATGCTCCAGTTCAGAGAGTTTTGATTTCTGATCATGAACTGCTATAAATTATTCTTTTGCAAATAAGTGTGCATATAAAGAGCTCACTAATAGTCACATGATTTAACAAACTGAAAATTGGTTTATTTTTTACGTTGAGGGCGATCTTAGGGAAATTTTCTTGTAATTTGTAATCTTTGGGAGAAATTTCCATCATCTAATCATAATGAATAATGGAATTATGCTATTAAGAAATCTTGCTCCTGTTAGCTTCCGCACCGCCCCCCCCCCCCATTATTTTTTGCCTGTCTGGTTTATGACTGGAAGTCTTGTTTTTGAGTGGCTCCAAAGGTCTTTTTTTTTACAACAGATTTTCATGATCCTCACTTGTTTCTGGATCTTATAGGCCGTGGCATTTTCTTGAAATCATGCCTTCTTTGTACTAATTTCCATACAAAGGTAACCAGCCTTTGGACAAGGTATAGCATCAATTCTTGCTCTGGGTCAGTATTCAGCTGAGGGCGTATATACATCGGTGGATGTTGGAATTGGCACCATTGATAGAAAATTGGAGTATTTCGGAGGTTGGAGAGCGAGGAAACAACAGACCATGCTACTGGATTTTACTGCTTAAAAAGTACAGTTCCTTATGGTGACTATTTTCTGTAACTTACTTTTCTGCAGTGACGGACCTGCTGAACTTAGCTTGTTCAAGTGTGCTGCCTGGAGGAGGTACAAATCTGGAACTAGCTCTGCATTGCCTGCACGACACTCAAGGAGACATTTTGGTAACTTTTTTTTTGAAAAAGCATAGTGCTTGTTCTGAACTTTCATAATTGGAGTTTCGTTGCATTTCTTACTCTGCATTAGCTACATTGAGCACCATTTACCACTACCCTCTGTCTTAAATGCGCAACCCCTTATTTTTAAACAGTGACCGAGAGTCTTGGACAAGAGGAAACATTTTCTCCACATTATACCCATTTGCCAGATCTTTGCCCACTCACTTAACCTATCTGTCACTTTGTAGCCTCCTATGTCCTCTTCACAATTTACTTTTCTACCTGTCTTTGTGTCATCAGCAAATTTAGCAATCATTCCTTCATCCAAGTAATTTATATAAATTGTAAAATATTGAGGCCCCAGCACTGATCCCTGTGACACACCACTTGTTACATCCTGCCAACCAGAAAAAGACCCATTTTTGCCAACTCTCTGCTTCCTGTTATCTAACCAATCTTTTATCCATGTCAATATGTTACCCCCTACACCATGAGCTTTTAGTTTCTGCAGTAACCTTTGATGTGGCACATTGTCAAATACCTTCTGGAAATCTAAGTACAGTATACCCACCAGTTTCCCTTTATCCACAACACGTGACTCCTTCAAAGAACTCCAATAAATTGGTTAAACATGATTTCCCTTTCACAAAACCATGTTGACTCTGATTGCCTTGAATTTTAACTTTAATAATAGCTTCTAACATGTTCCCAATAACAGATGTTAGGCTAACTGGCCTTTAGTTTCCTGCTTTCTGTCTCCCTCCCTTTTTGAATAAAGGATTTATTTTTGCTATTTTCCAATATAATGGAACCTTCCCAGAATCTAGAGAATTTTGGAAAATTAAACCAGTGCATCAACTATCTCACTAACCACTCCTTTCAAGACCTTAGTGCGAAGTCCAACTGGACCCGGGGATTTGTCAGCCCACAGCCCCAACAATTTGCTCAATGCCACTTCCCTGGTGATTGTAATTTTCCTGAGTTCCTCCCTCCCTCCCATTCCCTGATTTACAGCTATTTCTGGGATGTTACTTGTGTCCACTAATGAAGACTGAAGCAAAATACTTGTTTAATTCATCCGCTCTCTCCTTACTTACCATTATCAATTCCCCAGATGCATTCTCTATAGGACCAACGGTCACTTTATTAACTCTTTCTTATTTAAATATCTATAGAAACTCTTAACTATCTGTCTTTATATTACTAGCTAGCCTTCTCTCACACTCTAACTTTTTCCTCCCGATTAATCTTTTTGTCATTATTTGCTGTTCTTTATATTTTTTCCAGTCTTCTGACCTGCCACCTGCATAATTATATGCTTTTTCTTTAAGTTTGATATTGACTTTGACTTTTTTAGTTAACCGTGGATGGTGGGCTGTATCCTTGGAACTTTTCTTTCTCATTGAAATGAGGCCAGATGGAGATGTGAGGTTGAGTGCGATCGAGTGAGTGGTGATGTCCCTTGAGCTGGCAGTGAGTGAGATGCCAGTGAAATGTGTGATGACCTTGTCAGTGTGAGTTTAGAGTGATGAGATGATTGCCTTACCCTGGTGGCATGGATGAGATCTTTCATCCTTTTTCTGCACTGGATGGCCAACCTCTGCCTGTGCAGCATTGGCACTGACCACCACTGCCACCGCCTCCCAAGCTGTAGAAGAGATTTCTGGACTTCCTGTGGCCAGAGCAGAGGTGGAGGACATCACAGCGGGCCTCCAAAAGGCATTCCAGTGACTGGTCATTGAATCTTCCTGGCTTTCAGGGCCATGTCTTCACTGGAGCAGTCCTGAGCTGCAAGCATTGAGAACTGTGCGCGCATAGCTACAGTTTAGATATGGCACCCGGAGTGAGAAAACTGTGACGACTTGGCGTGGTGAGTGATTCAGAGGTTGCCCACCAGCGAAACAGCGTGTTTCCTGTGGCTGCATAATTAATAAGGCAGGAAGCGGACGATATGGCGCAAAATCTACCATTGCGACTGGCGGGTAAAACTACTTTTTTCCCACCCACTACCGCACTTTGTGCAAATCTGGGACGATTCTGCCCAGAATGTAATTAAAAAATACTTTCTTATAAGCACATTAATAGTAAGAAATCGGTAAAGATAGAGGAAGGGCAACTAAGAGTTAAGAGGTTTGAAACAAGTATGAGGGAAAACAAATCTAGGTGGGTGCATTGGAATTGGACACAAATATTATACGTTTATATACTGTTGCTTGTGCCCTGGCAACACTGGGTATAAGGGATGCCTCTCTCTCCCTGTAGTGCTCCCCTGACTCCACAATAGTCACAACCCCCACCACCCCGTTGTCCCCTTCTGGCCTTGGGACTCTTGGTTGGGGTGTGTACAATTTGCACAACACTGAGTCGGGACTGAAAACTGGTCTAGACTAATTCCTACCTCAGTTTGCTTAAAATGGCAAGTCACAACTCCTATCCCTGTAAATAAAGCCCCTGCTTCAAGTGTTGCCCAGCAAAATGTGTGGATTTGGAAGAATTCAGTTGCATTTAGTAATTACAGCATGGAGATAGCACTTACTGTAAAAACGCTTTAGACATTTATATTAAATTTCATCGCCTGATATTTAAGATGCATTAAGCTTCTCAAAATAGTTTGAGAACAATTTGACTCAGATGTTAATACGGTACAACAGTTTCCAGATTTGTCTTACTTCCAGCTCTTATGTTTGTTTTTCTAGGCTGCCCTGGATATGTTATTAATAAAAGGTGTGAGGCGAGACCCTTGTCACCCTCTGGGAGATTACCACTACACTGGTAAGGACAGAGCCATTTACATAGAAGATAGATTGAACATTCAGGTGGTTTAGTGGGTACAGCATTGAGCTCACAGCCATGGGGTCACACCATTAACTAGTATCTAAACCACCCTGATCTTATTGGGCACGTTTAGTTTGCAGTCAGTTATAGTGCTGGATGGTAAGGGAAAGCCCTAAAACTTTGGCTTCAAAATGTCTGTATCAATTAATAAATTAGATCAGTACCTGTCAGGAGGGGATGAATGTGTAAAACTATCAGCCAGTCTTTTTGAACTGCTTGAGATAAGGAAGAGAGTCCATGCGTGGGTAGAGGGAGAGCGAGAAATGAACATTATGTTCAGCTCCACACCTCATCCCCCTCCTCCCTTACCTGTCTTCTCCATGTTGGAGTATGATTCACAGGCACCATCTGGTATCTCACCTGAATGGTCATCCTTCATGGTCATCCTTCATGCCTGTGCCTGCTTGGTGTCAGCAGGCTGTTCAGCAGTGATGGTCAAGGGGCTGAGTTCAATCTGTCCTCATTCGACATCCACATACACCTGTACTTCGCAGCTTGATAGCCAGAAGCTAGCTGATTTTTGTTTTCTCCTCCCTACCTTCAGCACAAATCAAGCATCAAACCTGAGGCTCTCCTGCTGTTTATGGCTGGTTAATTTGCCACTGAGCGCTGAACTAACAGCAGGATTTTTCCGGTTGTCGGGTGGGCCTGGGAGTGGCCGGGAAACGGCCTGCAGCCCACGATTGACCCCCGACTGCGATTTCACGTTGCGAGGCGCGCTGAGAAGCTCGGGGGTGGGGGGAGGAGGAGGGCGAGCGCAACAGTCTGCGCATGCGCGGGGAGTGCACACTGAAAACTCCCTGAAAGCAAGGGAGCTGAAGAATTTTAAAATCAAGAACAAAGATTTTGAAAACTGAACAAAATGTCCCCACATAGGACTCAGTCACAGGAACAGAAACATCATAAAAATTCTGCCCCAAAGTTTTTATTTTTTAAAATTTAATTGCAGAAAGCTCATGCTGCCCGTGGATGAGTTTTCCTTAAAAAATGCAAAGGCCACCTGCCCGATTTGCCCGCCTGTCAACCGTAATGTTGGATGGGCAGCAAAAAAAAGGTTAATTAATTGATTAGTGGCATAATAGGCCCCTTAATCGTCAGCAGGCTCATTGCCGACTCTTGTGACTGCCCACCAACCAAAATATCGCGTGCTATTTCACACTCGGGCACACCTGCACACCGAGCAGAAAATCCTGCCCTCTTCTGTAGAGGAGAGGAAAAGAATGGGAAGTAAAGAAGGTATTATGTGGTAGCAAGGCAGTAGCATCCTGTTTTATTTTGGGGAGGAGAGCGTTTCAATCTGAACAGCCCTCTGCTCCCTTTCATTTTTTCTAAGCAGTTTTCTTCTCTCCTCATTTGAAATGTCACTTTGTGACTCACTATTTCCTGTCAAAGAAGCAAACAGACAGTTTGCTCCCCAATTATTGCTAATGCCACTGTGCTGGAGTTCCATTGCCCTGTCAATCCATATCACTGTGTGCTGGAGCTAGAGTATCTGACCAATATTTATCCCTCAATCAACACAAAAACAGATGATCTGGCCGTTAGCACATAGCTGTTTTTGGGAGCTTGCCGTGTGCATACTGGCTGCTGCGTTTCCTACAACAGTAACTACACTTCAATAGCTGTAATGTAATTTAAGACATCCTACATTCATAAAAGACACTATAGAAATGCAAGTCTTTCTACGACTCCATGTCACTTTGTGCTGGTGCTCCATTCATCTATCACTCTATGACACCTTGTGCTGAATCTCCATTGTCCTGTCAGTCCATGGTGATGTGCTGAATCTCCATTGTCTTGTCAGTCCATGGTGATGTGCTGAATCTCCATTGTCCTGTCAGTCCATGGTGATGTGCTGAATCTCCATTGTCCTGTCAGTCCATGGTGATGTGCTGAATCTCCATTGTCCTGTCAGTCCATGGCGATGTGCTGAATCTCCATTGTCCTGTCAGTCCATGGTGATGTGCTGAATCTCCATTGTCCTGTCAGTCCATGGTGATGTGCTGAATCTCCATTGTCCTGTCAGTCCATGGCGATGTGCTGAATCTCCATTGTCCTGTCAGTCCCTGGCGATGTGCTGAATCTCCATTGTCCTGTCAGTCCATGGCGATGTGCTGAATCTCCATTGTCCTGTCAGTCCATGGTGATGTGCTGAATCTCCATTGTCCTGTCAGTCCATGGTGATGTGCTGAATCTCCATTGTCCTGTCAGTCCATGGTGATGTGCTGGAGCCCCATTGTCCTGTCATTCCATAGAAATGTGCTTGAGCCCCATTGTCCTGTCAGTCCATGGTGATGTGCTGGAGCCCCATTGTCCTGTCAGTCCATGGTGATGTGCTGGAGCCCCATTGTCCTGTCAGTCCATGGTGATGTGCTGGAGCCCCATTGTCCTGTCAGTCCATAGAAATGTGCTGGAGCCCATTGTCCTGTCAGTCCATGGCGATGTGCTGAATCTCCATTGTCCTGTCAGTCCATGGTGATGTGCTGAATCTCCATTGTCCTGTTAGTCCATGGTGATGTGCTGAATCTCCATTGTCCTGTCAGTCCATGGTGATGTGCTGAATCTCCATTGTCCTGTCAGTCCATGGCGATGTGCTGAATCTCCATTGTCCTGTCAGTCCCTGGCGATGTGCTGAATCTCCATTGTCCTGTCAGTCCATGGCGATGTGCTGAATCTCCATTGTCCTGTCAGTCCATGGTGATGTGCTGAATCTCCATTGTCCTGTCAGTCCATGGTGATGTGCTGAATCTCCATTGTCCTGTCAGTCCATGGTGATGTGCTGGAGCCCCATTGTCCTGTCATTCCATAGAAATGTGCTTGAGCCCCATTGTCCTGTCAGTCCATGGTGATGTGCTGGAGCCCCATTGTCCTGTCAGTCCATAGAAATGTGCTTGAGCCCCATTGTCCTGTCAGTCCATGGTGATGTGCTGGAGCCCCATTGTCCTGTCAGTCCATGGTGATGTGCTGGAGCCCCATTGTCCTGTCAGCCCATAGAAATGTGCTGGAGCCCCATTGTCCTGTCAGTCCATGGTGATGTGGAGCTCCATTGTCCTGTCAGTCCATGGTGATGTGCTGAATCTCCATTGTCCTGTCAGTCCATGGTGATGTGCTGAATCTCCATTGGCCTGTCAGTCCATGGTGATGTGCTGAATCTCCATTGTCCTGTCAGTCCATGGTGATGTGCTGGAGCCCCATTGTCCTGTCAGTCCATGGTGATGTGCTGGAGCCCCATTGTCCTGTCAGTCCATGGTGATGTGGAACTCCATTGTCCTGTCAGTCCATGGTGATGTGCTGAATCTCCATTGTCCTGTCAGTCCATGGTGATGTGCTGGAGCCCCATTGTCCTGTCAGTCCATGGTGATGTGGAACTCCATTGTCCTGTCAGTCCATGGTGATGTGCTGAATCTCCATTGTCCTGTCAGCCCATGGTGATGTGCTGGAGCCCCATTGTCCTGTCAGTCCATGGTGATGTGCTGGAGCCCCATTGTCCTGTCAGTCCATGGTGATGTGCTGGAGCCCCATTGTCCTGTCAGTCCATGGTGATGTGCTGGAGCCCCATTGTCCTGTCAGTCCATGGTGATGTGCTGAATATCCATTGTCCTGTCAGTCCATGGTGATGTGGAACTCCATTGTCCTGTCAGTCCATAGAAATGTGCTGGAGCCCCATTGTCCTGTCAGTCCATAGAAATGTGCTGGAGCCCCATTGTCCTGTCAGTCCATAGAAATGTGCTGGAGCCCCATTGTCCTGTCAGTCCATGGTGATGTGCTGGAGCCCCATTGTCCTGTCAGTCCATGGTGATGTGCTGGAGCCCCATTGTCCTGTCAGTCCATGGTGATGTGCTGAATCTCCATTGTCCTGTCAGTCCATGGTGATGTGCTGGAGCCCCATTGTCCTGTCAGTCCATGGTGATGTGGAACTCCATTGTCCTGTCAGTCCATAGAAATGTGCTGGAGCCCCATTGTCCTGTCATTCCATGGTGATGTGCTGGAGCCCCATTGTCCTGTCATTCCATGGTGATGTGGAACTCCATTGTCCTGTCAGTCCATAGAAATGTGCTGGAGCCCCATTGTCCTGTCATTCCATGGTGATGTGGAACTCCATTGTCCTGTCAGTCCATGGTGATGTGGAACTCCATTGTCCTGTCAGTCCATAGAAATGTGCTGGAGCCCCATTGTCCTGTCATTCCATGGTGATGTGGAACTCCATTGTCCTGTCAGTCCATAGAAATGTGCTGGAGCCCCATTGTCCTGTCATTCCATGGTGATGTGGAACTCCATTGTCCTGTCAGTCCATAGAAATGTGCTGGAGCCCCATTGTCCTGTCAGTCCATGGTGATGTGGAACTCCATTGTCCTGTCATTCCATGGTGATGTGGAACTCCATTGTCCTGTCAGTCCATGGTGATGTGAATCTCCATTGTCCTGTCAGTCCATAGAAATGTGCTGGAGCCCCATTGTCCTGTCATTCCATGGTGATGTGGAACTCCATTGTCCTGTCAGTCCATAGAAATGTGCTGGAGCCCCATTGTCCTGTCAGTCCATGGTGATGTGGAACTCCATTGTCCTGTCAGTCCATAGAAATGTGCTTGAGCCCCATTGTCCTGTCAGTCCATAGAAATGTGCTGGAGCCCCATTGTCCTGTCAGTCCATAGAAATGTGCTGGAGCCCCATTGTCCTGTCAGCCCATGGTGATGTGCTGGAGCCCCATTGTCCTGTCAGTCCATGGTGATGTGCTGGAGCCCCATTGTCCTGTCAGTCCATGGTGATGTGAATCTCCATTGTCCTGTCAGTCCATGGTGATGTGGAACTCCATTGTCCTGTCAGTCCATGGTGATGTGGAACTCCATTGTCCTGTCAGTCCATGGTGATGTGGAACTCCATTGTCCTGTCAGTCCATGGTGATGTGGAACTCCATTGTCCTGTCAGTCCATGGTGATGTGCTGAATCTCCATTGTCCTGTCAGTCCATGGTGATGTGGAACTCCATTGTCCTGTCAGTCCATGGTGATGTGCTGGAGCCCCATTGTCCTGTCAGTCCATGGTGATGTGCTGGAGCCCCATTGTCCTGTCAGTCCATGGTGATGTGCTGGAGCCCCATTGTCCTGTCAGTCCATGGTGATGTGCTGAATCTCCATTGTCCTGTCAGTCCATGGTGATGTGCTGGAGCCCCATTGTCCTGTCAGTCCATGGTGATGTGCTGGAGCCCCATTGTCCTGTCAGTCCATGGTGATGTGCTGGAGCCCCATTGTCCTGTCAGTCCATGGTGATGTGGAACTCCATTGTCCTGTCAGTCCATAGAAATGTGCTGGAGCCCCATTGTCCTGTCATTCCATGGTGATGTGGAACTCCATTGTCCTGTCAGTCCATGGTGATGTGGAACTCCATTGTCCTGTCATTCCATGGTGATGTGCTGAATCTCCATTGTCCTGTCAGTCCATGGTGATGTGAATCTCCATTGTCCTGTCAGTCCATAGAAATGTGCTGGAGCCCCATTGTCCTGTCAGTCCATGGTGATGTGCTGGAGCCCCATTGTCCTGTCAGCCCATGGTGATGTGCTGGAGCCCCATTGTCCTGTCAGTCCATAGAAATGTGCTGGAGCCCCATTGTCCTGTCATTCCATGGTGATGTGGAACTCCATTGTCCTGTCAGTCCATGGTGATGTGCTGGAGCCCCATTGTCCTGTCAGTCCATAGAAATGTGCTGGAGCCCCATTGTCCTGTCATTCCATGGTGATGTGAATCTCCATTGTCCTGTCAGTCCATAGAAATGTGCTGGAGCCCCATTGTCCTGTCAGCCCATGGTGATGTGCTGGAGCCCCATTGTCCTGTCAGTCCATGGTGATGTGCTGGAGCCCCATTGTCCTGTCAGTCCATGGTGATGTGCTGAATCTCCATTGTCCTGTCAGTCCATGGTGATGTGCTGGAGCCCCATTGTCCTGTCAGTCCATGGTGATGTGCTGGAGCCCCATTGTCCTGTCAGCCCATAGAAATGTGCTGGAGCCCCATTGTCCTGTCAGTCCATGGTGATGTGCTGGAGCCCCATTGTCCTGTCAGCCCATAGAAATGTGCTGGAGCCCCATTGTCCTGTCAGTCCATAGAAATGTGCTGGAGCCCATTGTCCTGTCAGCCCATGGTGATGTGCTGAATCTCCATTGTCCTGTCAGCCCATGGTGATGTGCTGGAGCTCCATTGTCCTGTCAGTCCATGGTGATGTGCTGAATCTCCATTGTCCTGTCAGCCCATGGTGATGTGCTGGAACTCCATTGTCCTGTCAGTCCATAGAAATGTGCTGGACCCCCATTGTCCTGTCAGTCCATGGCGATGTGGAACTCCATTGTCCTGTCAGTCCATAGAAATGTGCTGGAGCCCATTGTCCTGTCAGTCCATGGTGATGTGAAGCTTGACATTGTCCTGTCAGTCCATGGTGATGTGCTGAATCTCCATTGTCCTGTCAGTCCATGGTGATGTGCTGGAGCCCCATTGTCCTGTCAGTCCATGGTGATGTGCTGAATCTCCATTGTCCTGTCAGTCCATAGAAATGTGCTGGAGCCCCATTGTCCTGTCAGTCCATGGTGATGTGCTGGAGCCCCATTGTCCTGTCAGTCCATGGCGATGTGGAACTCCATTGTCCTGTCAGTCCATGGTGATGTGCTGGAGCCCCATTGTCCTGTCAGTCCATGGTGATGTGCTGAATCTCCATTGTCCTGTCAGTCCATGGTGATGTGCTGGAGCCCCATTGTCCTGTCAGTCCATGGTGATGTGGAACTCCATTGTCCTGTCAGTCCATAGAAATGTGCTGGAGCCCCATTGTCCTGTCAGTCCATGGCAATGTGGAACTCCATTGTCCTGTCAGTCCATGGTGATGTGCTGGAGCCCCATTGTCCTGTCAGTCCATGGTGATGTGCTGGAGCCCCATTGTCCTGTCAGCCCATGGTGATGTGCTGGAGCCCCATTGTCCTGTCAGTCCATGGTGATGTGAATCTCCATTGTCCTGTCAGTCCATGGTGATGTGCTGAATCTCCATTGTCCTGTCAGTCCATGGTGATGTGCTGAATCTCCATTGGCCTGTCAGTCCATGGTGATGTGCTGAATCTCCATTGGCCTGTCAGTCCATGGCGATGTGCTGAATCTCCATTGTCCTGTCAGTCCATGGTGATGTGGAACTCCATTGTCCTGTCAGTCCATGGTGATGTGCTGGAGCCCCATTGTCCTGTCAGTCCATGGTGATGTGCTGAATCTCCATTGTCCTGTCAGTCCATGGTGATGTGCTGAATCTCCATTGGCCTGTCAGTCCATGGTGATGTGCTGGAGCCCCATTGTCCTGTCAGTCCATGGCGATGTGGAACTCCATTGTCCTGTCAGTCCATGGTGATGTGCTGGAGCCCCATTGTCCTGTCAGTCCATGGCGATGTGGAACTCCATTGTCCTGTCAGTCCATGGTGATGTGCTGGAGCCCCATTGTCCTGTCAGTCCATGGTGATGTGCTGGAGCCCCATTGTCCTGTCAGTCCATGGTGATGTGGAACTCCATTGTCCTGTCAGTCCATGGTGATGTGCTGGAGCCCCATTGTCCTGTCAGTCCATGGTGATGTGCTGGAGCCCCATTGTCCTGTCAGTCCATGGCGATGTGGAACTCCATTGTCCTGTCAGTCCATGGTGATGTGCTGGAGCCCCATTGTCCTGACAGTCCATGGTGATGTGCTGGAGCCCCATTGTCCTGTCAGTCCATGGCGATGTGGAACTCCATTGTCCTGTCAGTCCATGGTGATGTGCTGGAGCCCCATTGTCCTGTCAGTCCATGGTGATGTGCTGGAGCCCCATTGTCCTGTCAGTCCATGGCGATGTGGAACTCCATTGTCCTGTCAGTCCATGGTGATGTGCTGGAGCCCCATTGTCCTGTCAGTCCATGGTGATGTGCTGGAGCCCCATTGTCCTGTCAGTCCATGGTGATGTGCTGGAGCCCCATTGTCCTGTCAGTCCATGGCAATGTGGAACTCCATTGTATTTTGGCAATGTATGGCAGGCATCACAAAATGAATGAACTCGGAGACCATACACATTTTTTTATCAGGCAAGGTGAGTGGGACAGCTTACTTCTGTCCATTCCTTAAGACAATCTTTGTCTCATTGCTAAGGGTGATATAGTTTGGTACTAATGTCATTAATAATACCCAATCTTTTACAATGATGATATATACGTATGCCATAAGTAAACAGCTAAAAATGAAAAGATGACCTTCAGAAAATTACATGCATAACTGAGGTTAGTCAGCATCTGAATGAGACTCTTTTAATTGAACACTTCCTCAGAATGATGAAGAATCTTACTAAAATTTAATGACTTTTTGCCTTTCATATGCCAACTGGCATGTAGTGTAGTTCTAGAACTTTCTGTCCCTTTCCAGACTTTGGACATTGGCAGTTTTTCATTTTATCTACATTTTGAATTCTTCAATATGTATCTTTTGAATTTAGGTACTGAGAAGTGGACTACTGCAGAGAAAAAGATGTTCAATAAAGCAATTTGCTTTCACAACAAGGATTTCTTTCTCATGCAGAAGATGGTAAGAGATAATCAAATAGCAAAGCCAGTGTATAAAAGGCAGTTAAATGCACAATTCTTCAACATGTCAAAATTGACTCTGTATACAGTATTGAATTTTTTGGGAGCAATTCCCACCTTCACTGTGGGCAGTAAACTGACAGATCAGGGTACCTGCCTGTTGTAGAAGCCACCCATTTTACTTTCCTCACACTGTCAACCTCCTAGTTTCCTAGGTTACACTGCTATCTTAATCTCAGTTCCTGCTGAAAATTAGAGTCCTGTCCAAAGAAATTTCGATCTTTACAGTTCATAAACGGAGAGGGAGCTTTCATCCTATTGATCTTGATGAAACTCCAGGTCTCAGAAGAGAGAATCCCATTCTCACTGCATTGCCCAGCTCCTGGAAACATTTATCAGCCGGCACAAACATTGACACCTTATTACTGGTGTGTGATCTATTTATTGTTATATCGCAGCATGGAATTGTAAAGGTTTAATGGCAGATGATGCAGTTAAAACAGCATATTTTGGTTAGCAGCCTGAAGTGGTATCATTGTAAAGTGCAATATTATTCTACCTATAAATGTTTTAAACCAAACATCTAGGACACCTTGGAAAAACAATCACATTATAGTTTAATCAAGTAATTCGTGCATTGTAAAGTTCTATTTCTACAATTTTGGATTGTTGGTTCACTGTTAGAATTCCCTGCAGTACTCCAGTTTGCTGCTACCACCCAGTGATAAAAGAAAAAGACTGCCGCTGTTAGGATTTTAACTGAAACTGCAAGATGACTCTTAGCCAGTCACCATCTAAATAATTACTTCACATTTGTGGAACTTGGGTTTGAGTCCAATGCACAGAATGAAAGTGTCTGCACAAAAAACATTTGGATGAAGAAAGCCTTTCAGCTCATCCTTCTAACACAAACACCTTCCTATTCCAAGATGTAACTATTCCTTAAATAAATCTTTCCTCCTGGTCTACTAGCTTGAATGAAACGAGTTGGGGACAGTCCCAGTCCCCTTCCTGTGAGCTCACAGCATATAGTACTATTTTCCACAAAGAGGCCATTGCAAGGGCTGATGTCAGTGGAACTATTAGAGGCTGCTGTTTTACAACAGAGGTAGCTTAATTCTACATCTAAAGGTTTAAAACTGGGAATTTCTAGTTAGGACAGCCTCACAGTGAATATCAGGACAGAATGGCTTGTGAATGTAGGACAGATAAGCCATTGAGGCACCATTACGAATATTGTTCTTAAAAATTGTGTTATGAAAAGCCACCTGGCCAGAAATCAGACTGTCCAGTTTAAAACCCTGCATGTGTCCATGCTAATGGTACCACAAAGTGCAAGAACATCCCGCAATCTACTGAAATCAAAACATGTTTCTTTAAAGAATAAAATATAGGAATGATTTAAAATTGAATAGGAGGCGGTGGCAGACTTGTTACAGATTATAGAGCTGATTTTACAAATTACTGCTACCATTGGGAACCACACACTCTGTACATATTGAGAAATCGCAGGGGTTTTGGATCCAAAATGTTGCACAATTGCATTGCCCCAGGTGAGACTCCCCACTATTAGAACACTTGGAAAATCATTCCTGATAGAAAAGGATTATTGCATTCATGGGACCTGCTGTTTTACAGATAAAACACAAGACTGTGGCACAGTGTGTCGAATATTACTACACCTGGAAGAAACAGCTAAAATTTGAGTGGAAAAGAACACACTTGCTTGAGGAAGAGGAGATAAAGCATGAGGCAGACAGTCCCGGTGATGGAAAAGAAATAAAAAAGCTGGTTAGAGATGCTGCTGATTATGCTTAGGCCAATGAGGTGATATGCAGGCAAGTAAGGGGAATTCAAGCCCAGCGCAGAGGAAGCCTTGGTCTTTGCCCGTATCTGGCAGGTATGAGATTTTTGCTGCCTGTGTGGATAAGGGCAAACTCTGCAGGGTAAATAACAAACTGACCACGGTACAGGAGGCCACTGAAGTAGGGGAAGTGAAAAAGAATATGGTAGCGAGGTAGTTTAGTGAGAGGGGACGGATACTGTTCACTAGTCACGACTAGAAGTTCTGAAGGTTATGTTGCCTGCCCAGTGTCAGGGTTTAGGACATCTTGACATGGCTGGAAAGGGTTGGGGAGGATCCATTTGTCGTGGTTCGTGTTGGCACGTCAACATAGGGAAGGGCAGGCAAGTGAATACCAGGAACTAGGAGCTAAATTAAAGAAGAGGACCACAAGCATTTTAATCTCTGGATTACCCAAGCCACCTGTAAATTGGCACAGGGATATGATGATTAGTGAGGTAAATGGCTAAAGGAGTGGAGTAGGAAAAAGAAATTTCCATTTCATGGAATACTGGCATACGTATTGGCACGGGACAGGGAGGAACTAAACCATTTGGGCAGGCTGCACCTGAACTGGGGACCCCAGTTGCCTAGTTGAAAGGATAAATAGGATGGTCAGAAAGGCTTTGATCGAATTAAGGGCGTTGGAGGGGAGTGGGGCTCAATGGTAGTATAGGTAATAGCTCAAAAACAAAAGAAAGACAATAGATTAATTGTCAGAAATTGAGCTTTAGACGCCACAGATATTGGGAAAAACCAAAAGATTTAAAGAAATTAAACAGGGGAAAAAGAATAAGCAAAGTGTCAGTAAAACATTAGAGCAGTAGGACAAGAAAAGTTGTGCAGCTCAAATAGGTTTTCTTTATCCAAACCTATGGAGAATAAGGAACAAAGTGAATGAATTGAGGACACACATTCAGTGTGGAGGCTATGACATGGTAGCCATTACTAAAGTATAGCTGTAAGACAATCAGGACTGGAAACTAAATTTTACCAGAAAACAGTAGAAAGGAACAATACTATTGAACTGATTTCGTTCTAAATCGCTAATGATATGAGAGGATATAGTGGGAGGGTTAAGCAGACAATGGAAACTGCATGGATAGAATTGATAGAAAAGAATAAGACTGGAATGGGATTTGTTTATAGACTCCCTGTAGCAAGTGTGAAGTTGTAGGTTGTATAAGTACAGAGATTAGACAAGCATGTAACAAATGCTGAATAGTTTTAGTGGGAGATTTTAACTTAATATAGATTGGGACAAGCAGACTAGCACCTGTCAGAAAGGTAGTGAATTTGCTGATTGTGTCAGGGATAGATCTCGGCTTAGCGCAATTGACCCCTGGATCTTCAAGCCCTACACCAGAGTTTGAGTTTATAAATCGGGCTGAGACTCCAGTGCAGTATTGATGGAGTGCTGCATTGTCAGAGCTACTGTCCCTTGAATGAGATGCTAAACCTGGGATGTTTTTAAGAGGGCATTAGAGAAGGGAAGATGCACCATCAGTTGAGGCAGAGCATGGTGAAAATGTGGTTGGGACTACTACCTATGGTGGCAGTGCAAGTAATGTGAGACCATTAAGAGAGAATTGTTTGTTTCTAGCGCTGACCAGGTGGACTGCAGCATTCTTTTCCTGCACTGTCCTATGCTTCTACATAAGAAAGAAGTTCTAGTAACAGCAATAGTAAATATCATTAGTTGGTGTGTAAATAATTTCAACTCAGCTTTTTTCCACCTCTCCCCACCCCCAGTCATTCTTAACCTCACAGGGTATGAGCATTCCTTCCCAGACAAGTGAGAGCCGAGAAAAACTAAAGAAGAAAATTACACGGGCTAAGCCGAGCTCTTCTCCATCAGTTCACTGTCAGACAGGAGTCCAGAACAAGAATGAGAAAAAATTTACCTTGGGAAATTTCCCATGTAAAGAATGCACAAAGTAGGTAGAGCTGTGAGTGGTGGGGTCTGGGTGAAAGTTGTGTGATACTGCAGTGTTTCTAACAGTTGTGATTTTCGTTTGATAGTACAGAACTTGAGTATTGCTGAAAGAGAGAGACTTTTTTGTCAAAATTTTTCATCATGTACTCATCAGGACAATTTGCAAGAAAATAACAATGTCAGGGGATGAAAAGTTTTGATAATAAAAGTCTTTTTTCAGCAATACTCAAGTTGTGATTTTCTGGTTAACTGCTATTAAGGTGCACAATTAAATAACTTGAGTTTATATAGGACCTTTCACCACCTTAAAGACATCCCAAAGCACTTTATAGTACTTTTAAGTGCTTTTGAAGTACAGACACTGTTGAAATATAGTGAAATGGAGCACCCAAATTGTGTACAGCAAGCTCCCACAATTGTAACAGGATAATAGCAAAAAACTGCGGATGCTGGAAATCCAAAACAAAAACAAAAATACCTGGGAAAAACTCAGCAAGTCTGGCAGCATCTGTAGAGAGTAACACAGTTAATGTTTCGAGTCTGTATGACTCTTCAACAGAACTAAGGAAAAATAGAAAAGAGGTGAAATATAAGCTGGTTTAAGGGGGGCGGTGGGACAGGTAGAGCCTTTTGTCTGTGACATTTTTTGGTTATTTCCACCTGTCACTGGCCCTCTATCCAGCTGTACCTGTCCCACCCCCCTTAAACCAACTTATATTTCACCTCTTCTATTTTTCCTTAGTTCTGTTGAAGAGTCATACGGACTCAAAACATTAACTGTGTTACTCTTCGCAGATGCTGTCAGGCCTGCTGAGTTTTTTGAGGTATTTTTGTTTTTGTCTAGTAACAGGATAATGTTCCTCTACCATTCTTAGGTGAGTTTCAGTGAGTTTTGGGTTCCACTTCTGACTCCAAACCCAGTGAGCAGCCTTCTCTTTAACCTTTGCTGAGGAAGGTTTATGACTTCACTCACTTCTCCACTCCCTCATGCTCTGTGAATCTTCCAGAGCCAGTTCCCACTTTCTCTTCCTGTTGTGGTGAAACTGCAACAAGTACGAAAAGATAAACAGCTTGTCCATCTAACCTGTTCCGAGACAGAAATCAACAAAGACTTGCACTTGGATAGCACCTTTAATGCAGTGAAACATTCCAAGGCACTTTACAGGAGAGTTATTGGACAAAAATCAGTTTTGACACAACTAATCCTGGCTCCCAGGTTTCCCTCCCATCAGCACTCAATCTCCTGCAAGAGGATAAAACAGATGAAGAACCCGAGGCTAAATAAGGTGGGGGGTGGGCCCTGAACTCACCATCTCCCACAGCTCAAGAACATGGCCTTAAGGCATGAGGAGTTTCAGGTTAGGGATACCCACTCTGATAACCTCACCCTTTTGAAGTAAAGGAATTAGTTTTAGGGTTGTACATGGAATCAATTGGTGTTGGGGGAGATACGTGGTATGTGAAATTCTGAGCTAGTTTTCCACTTAAGCAGAGTGAATTGTGAAGAGTTAGTTGTACAACCGTTAGGTTTCAGACAGTGAAGAACCATCAGTGCCCTTTCTGCTGCAGTTTTCAACCATGATCAACTCTTCAAAGCATTTTACTTTCAGAGCTGCATGTGGGTGTAAACCATTCTCTGTGAAGGAGCACTTTTGAGTATTACAGTATAAACAGCAACTTGCAATGACAAGAGACCTCATACCGTCACACTTTTTAACTGTGCTTTGCACTACAGCATCACATGATTGACAAAGAGCTGAGGTTTACTTCCTTCTGTTATCAGCAGAGCTTACTTTGATTATTTTGGATGTCAAATAACCAGAATTGGCTTATAAACTAAGAACCCATAGTACCACATATTAATCTTTATTATGCACGTATATTTCAGAGTGTTTGACAAAGTGAAAAGTCGAAATGCTCACATGAAATGCCACAGGCAGCAGGAGGAGCAAGAAAGACAGGCAGAGATGAAACGATCGAGGATACGTTTGAAAGTTGAGCCAAAGGAGGAACCAGAGGAGACCAGTCTGGTCTTCACATCTAACAATCTGTCAAACATTACGACACTATAAAGACGTTTCCAGCATCTTGTGATTAGCAGAGGTAGAAAGAAGGCGATGGGGAGAGCATGGAGCGGTAGTCTGAGTTTTGGATTGTACAAAGAGCTAGCACAGAGACAGGGCCAGTTGGCCCTGTACTGTAAATATCTCTGGTTCTAGGTATTTTGATTTGGTTTATCTGGAGGCAGGGAGGGAGTGCACATTACCACATGACATCTTATAAGTCTAGATTGCCAAACGCACAAAAACACTCTGGAGTCTGCAGAAAAAAATGTTGAATTTTTATTTTAATCTTACTTTGGACACTTTTCAAGGTGAAGACAGCTCCTGACCTATGTGCTTAGTGTAAGCCACAAGATTTACGAGTGGGATAGAGAAAACCTGGTTCAATAATGATGTGTTAAACCTGTACTCCCAACACTGAGGTGCTAAACTTGCAGTAATCTACAGCCCATAATGACCTTGGTCTAGTGTAGACATAGAAACCCTCAAAAGGTAATGAACACCAGAACCATTGTATTTCAGTCATCGTTAGAGAATGTTCTATTGCTGCCCTACTAACCAGCCAATGGACAGATAGAAACTGGTGATGCCCTAGATTCTAGAGTAAAATCACTGATCAAGATCAGCAAAACAGTAGGGATGTGGAACACGAAGAAACAGGCAAAAAGGCAGAGGTTCAAGGAAAGAAATCCCTTCTCCCAAAATGGAAAACGTAGGATAATGGAAAAGGGAAGATGATTAGCCTAGGGGATGTGAGCACAGGGGTTCCATGCATCACAGCAGAAGCTAACGTCAGGAACAGTTTATAAACGGGTAAATGATGATCAAACACCATCTCCGAGTTCTCATGGAAATGAGAGACAAGCGGGGAGGTTAGTGTTGTAAGTGGATAAACTGCATATTAGCTGCTACCCAGTGCAATGTCCAATCTGTAACTATGTGGTATAAAAAGGCTTTGGAGCTACTTTTGGTCTCTGTGAGCTGAGATCTGCACAGCAGGGGTAAGCAAATAATGGTTGGTCGGCTTCTATCAGTGTCTCTTGTAACCAGTTGATTTGAGGGAGGAAACAGAGGTGACAACTTCAGATCTTTCCTTCTGTCCTGAGGAGTGAACTCCTTGCCCTCTGCCAGGGCACATGGACAAGATCTTCCATAATCTAGCACTCTGCCTCCCAGGGAAGTTCTTCCTTTAAGTTTGAGGATAACTTTCCTCTGTTTCTCCTTTATGGTCTCTACCAGGGTGTGTGCATTAAGGACAACCAGAGGATGGGCTGGGGAAATGACTTGTACAAGTTTTGTGCCCAGTGTCACTAGGAGGTGCACAAGTTTGTTTCAGGAGCAAGTCTCCCTACGAGTACAGGGCATGGGTTTCAGTTGGTAGATGCCTGCTCAGCCATGCAGGAGATGGAAGCTGTGCCACAATGCTTCTGAGACACCCACTTTGCTGCTCCAACCCAGCGTAATGTTCACACACGAATATCTTCCGGCAAGAGTGACTAGATAGTGAGCAGGAATTACGAACAATATTTCAACTCTACCGTTTAGGAGGTGCTGAGGGTAACTAGCATTTCAATAGTTGCCCTGCCCTGAAAAATTACTTAATGTTTTTATCCTCTTGCTTTGCATTTTTAACAAGTATTTTTGACATTGGTGATTTTTTCACTGTCTGTGGCAATGTAAAGATAATTGCTACAGTCTTATATTTTATGTACCATTTTAAGATAAAACTTTTGCAGTAAATTTTAGTGGTTTTAAACAGGAGGTAAAGCTGGGCCAGTGGGAGACTGTGCCCTCTTATCTCCAAGAGTCTGGTCAACACACGAGTCACTTCAGGCAGGAGCAGGAAACTTTTAACTGAAGACAATCACCGAGATGTCTTTATGCCAAATCTCTGGGTAGGATTTGCACAGACTATTTTTTATGGCGGCTGGACCTGAAAGGCATCAAACTTTGTACCCGAGCATTAGGTATACATCCAGGAGTGGGAAAGACTCAATATTGAGCCAGCTGAAAACCAACCTGCCCCATTATTAATTTTCATTTGGGGAAGATCACAGCTGTGGGGCATTATAAGTATAAACTTTTTGCAATCATATTACATTATAAGAAATCTTTTATCAGAAAACGGAGGTCAGCATTTCCTCATTAAGGAGAATTTTTTTAATTTAAGGGAGAGGGGCAAGTACTTTAGATTGAAACCACGTATTTTAACTTCGAGGCCTCCTACTAAGTTTGTCTTGTTTCCTCATCCCTTTCATGTAGTCTGAGAGACTACAGAATTCATGTCAAATTTATATAATACTTTGCGCTACACACCGTCATCCTCTAAGAATTTGACTCTAGCTATCCCAAAATCCATTCAAACTGGAATCCCTAAAAAGCCAGGCAACACCAAAGACTGAAAATAAAACCAGTATATTTCAGAAATGCACAGCCGATCTATCAGCCTCTGTATAGAGGGATGGGTTAAATATTGGGGTGTACACCTCTAGGATCTGGTAACGTTACACAGCTTTGACAAGACGTGCTATGCAGTCCCAGCATTATCTGTAAATCGAGCCTCCAACCAGCCAGTGTAGATCTGTCTCCCGTTAGTTTACACCAGACTAACTCTCAGTCTCAGAGGTTGAATGAGTAGTATCTTATACGAGAGAATGGGAATGCATTAAGCACCAGAGCAACTATTTATGTAGTTCTGTTTCACATTTTTGATTAAAGTCATGGTTTATAATAAAACATGAACAACTCTTTAAAATGCATGATAACATAATTGAGTTGGGAGCTAGAAAATATCAGAGCTTTAACTATTTCTGTTTGACAGGTGAGATGAGGAATGTGGTCTAATCAGTTTCCTTCACAAATTCACCCAAACTAAAGATTTTTTTTTTAAAAAGCCTAATCTCAGTTTTAGATTCTTTCACAATCTGAAAAATCTAAAATGAAACAGCTATTGCTTTACATACGAGATGTATATCTCTTAATTTTCTATTGTACATTGCTGTATATTCTCCTTAAAAGTACAAATCCAAAAGGCAGTTCGTAGATCACTAGAAAATTGCATTACGAGTGGATGTATTTTTACTTTTTTTTGCTGATGAGTGCAGTTTTTTTGTATATGAGAATTTTTACAAATGCTGCATACCTAAGTGTGTTTCTGCATTTCTGTTGAAGATGGTAAAAGGAGGAAGGGAGTGGAGATTGCCCTCTCTGATCCAATTACCTCAATTCCTCCTTGAAGCAGTATGCTGCCAGTGTTCAGCAGCACTGAAGTGTTTCAAATTCGAGTTGGGGTTTTGTTTGTGTGGAAAATAAAATCTGTTAAATAATTAGGTGAAAACCCACCAATGCTGTAAGCACATGGCCCTGTTGCTTTAAAAGTATGCAGGATTGTTTCAATAAATGTGATGTTGACTGTTGAAAGTATTATTTCAGCTTTGTACAGAAAGCAGGGTATGCACAAACATTTGGGGCAGAGGAAAGAGCACAACTGGTTTTCCTTTTTCACTTCCTGAAAGAACACTAGTAAATTACTCAACTTCAGGATACACAACTAGCCAGGTATAAAAACAGAAAATGCTGGAAATACTCAGGCAGTATTTTATATGTGACACTTCCTTACACCTGAAACCTCAGTAACAGTCTCATTCAGATGCTGACTGACCTTTTATGCAGTGCCATCAATTTGTTTAATCAGATACTTTTCTCCAGAGTTGGTCAGTTCTTCTAGCCCCAAAAACCTTTTACTGGGTCAAAAAAAAAATCAGGAAAAATAACTGCTGTTGGAGACAATTAGTTACGCCCCACAATCCTGAGTTTACCATCACTCAAACACCCCCACCCCCCAAAAGTAATGAGGGTGCTGGTTTGAGCAGAATTAAATGATTACTGCTCGATCACTGTTGCTGTGGAGATAACGGTGCTGAGACTGCTTCAGGTTAGTTAGGACCAGAGTTTTACAGCATGGATTTTCTTAAGTGTGACCTCTGCCCCCGACCTTGCCCAGACAGTGACTGCAAGCAGCGAGGAACCCGATCCTGCCCTTACCTGATGCCTAGACTATTAAACACGCGAATGGTATCAATCTTCAAGGTTATGAGTTTAAGTCCCAATGCAGTCCTGGGATTTTATTGAATGCTAGCCATGTAACCTATACCAAAAATGAGCCAGCTTAACATTTAATGCTTTTCATTCTCATTAACTTCCTTTAATTCCTCCACTCCAGCAATCATTGTATTTCCCAACACAAAGCATTATTTCCATAACCAGGACTAACTACGCAGCCAGATCCTTTCATTTCCAGTGAAGATGAGTGTGTTTAACAGACTGACTGGCTGAAGTATATACAAGGCATACCTAAAAGGACAACTTTTCCCAACCCCAAGACATGGTAGCAAGGAGTGAATCACCAGGCAATGTTCCCCTCTCTGAGAAAGCAGAATGGTATAAGATTTAGAGGCACCCTCCAGCCTACACTCTGTGCGACATCCCATTCTGATGGCAATGTATAAATGAAACTGAAATAACAGTTTTCATATTAAAACAAAAACATTTAATCTGCAAAAACCATAACCTGAAGCAACAAAAAAAAACCAAATTACTGGGTAACCAGAACTTTGGTCCTACAGAAACAACTCTGCAGAAACAACACATCAGACAAGAAATTTCAACTTTCTAGAAAAACGTTTAACCCAAAAGAGCTTTTCTTCCAAGACAGTCTGTTCAGTCCTCAGTTCTATCAACAGGACAGGTTACAGAAAAAGTGTTTGTAAATCCACTCTCATCTATGATGATCTTGGTCTGAACACAAACAAGCCGAAGTGCCAGTATTATGTCAGAGTCCACCCATGAATGACAAAAGCAGTCAGGTATGTTTTCGACATTGGTGTGTGAATGTAAGAGCAGGGCCCTTCATTCCATTCAATACGGTTCCTGTTTTAAAACACCAATGCATAATAAAAAGGAGCAAGCTTTCTAATGGGCTGGTTGGAGGTGGTGGTGGTGTTGGGAGGGAATGGGGCGGGGGGGGGGAGAAGAGGTGAGAATAAATCAAATTATTTCTACAAAAATACTGAGATCTACAAAGCAGCACAATGAGGTGCTCCCAAGATCTGAAGAGAAACATCTGTGAGCTAAAAAAAAAAATTGGTGCAATCACTCTCCTTGTAGAGCATTGATCCGCTGAGCCAGCACAGCAGCTACTTTCCTGCTTGCTGGGCTTGTCGGCGGAGCAGGATGTAGATCTTCTCCTTGAGCCAGTCCTTGTTGTAAGGTTGGTAAGTCTGCGTGTCTGCTCGATATCTGGAGAGCAAAAATAAAAGCGTTTTATCTAAAAGGTTCATTGTTCAATACCAGACTCCTGCAGCTTGTAAAAACTGGAAGGGTCAAGCGTTCTGATGTTCGGCTTTCAATCTTCAGCAGGCACCCCCACCCTTCCCACTACTCAGCAGCTCCCATTTTTAGAGGGTAGTGATTTTGCAACCAAAGTGTCAGAAAGCACATTGCGTTGCCCTGCGTCTGTGCGCACTGACTCTCAATTATTTGCAAAAGGAAAAAAACGGCAGAAGTGTGGAGCTACCTTTTATGCACAGAGTTAATTATTCCATCAAAAATCGTGAGCATTTTTTCATTTAAAAACTGGTTTCCAGGCTGGGAGATCAAAGATCATCAGATTCATGTACATCAGGATTTAGAGGCCATCCACAGGGCAAGTGTGGATTTACTACAAAATCATTCCTGCTGCTGTACACTAAAGTAAAAGTGTTCTCTGCAATGATAATGCCATTATTCTTTGGGTAGCTAACAACCTTTCAGGGTTGGACTAATCAGATAGCTAATTCAAAGAGCTGGAGCAGACACAATGGGCTTACTGGCTTCCTTGTGCATTCTAAAATTCTATGATAAGTTAACGACAGGATCCCCAGGCTAGTATCAATACGGGCAAACATGCTGGGAGCTGTTAATATTGGCAGACGCACGTGAATTTTCTAGACCGTTCAGTGGTGATTTCAGGAAGCTCTCCTTCACACAAAGTATAGTGAAAATCTGGAACTCTCTCCCCCTCAAAACCTGTTGTGGCTGAGCTGAGGTCAATTAAAAATTTCAAAACCAAGATTGATAAGATTTTTCTTAGAGTTTTAAGGGTTAAAGAACAAAGACAGGTCGATGGAATTAAGACAGATCAGGCATATCTAACTGACTGGTGGACAGGCTCATGGGGACAATTGGCACAGGTGAAGAAGTAACAGCAACAGCACTTACACAAGGCAGCTGAGGTCAGCAAGGTCATCAATGAAGTCAAAGAGTTGGCTAATGTCATATGTGATGGATGGACTGTTTGGGTTCATCCTCTTCAAATGCTCTTCAAACATTTTGCAGACACCTGGTGAGGAACGAAAGCAAACTCTGGGTGAGTCTCAATATCTTTTAACTTTAGTTTGAAACCTCGAGCGCGCTGGGAGCTGCTGAACTTGTATTTTTTCCTTTGTGGGATATGGGCATTGCCGGATAGACCAGCATTTATGGCCCATGCTTAATTGCCCTTGAGGTGAGTTGACTTCTTGAACTGCTGCAGTCCATGTGTTGTAGGAACACAGGCAATGCCATTAGGGAGGGAGTTCCAGGATTTTGATCCAGTGACAGTGAAGGAATGGTGAATTCTCACAAGGAAAACAAAACAAGAATCCCTGCATGCACACCTTTTACCCCAAACTCTTCCCCACCTCCCCCCTTGCAATCACTGCTCCCAGAACTTTGTTGCATATCAGGATTAGCAGATCTCCCACAATATACTTGCTAGTTTTCTTAGAAGGAAAGTAACTGGGGTGTCAAAGGGGAGACCACAAGAAAACTAGTGGTTGGGAGCTGCCACACAAAAAGCAAGCCATGCAAATCTAGATAAACCAATATCATCTTGCATTTATATAGCACCTCTAACATAGTAAAACACCCCAAGGCAGTACATAGGAGGGTTATAAAAATTTGACACCACACTACATGATATATTAGGACAGATGACCAAAAGATTGGTCAAAGAGGTGGGTTTTAAGGAACATCTTACAACCAGCATCGGGGGCTCCTGTCGGATCACATTCGAGAGGCAGAAATGGCATCAGGAACCGGCAGAAGAGAAACCACAATGTTTGCGGACATGGATTTTGGACAAAGGGTTTCCACAGCAGAATATCCTGACGACAAATATGTTGATTGACTCACACGTTAGGAATGGTACCCTTGAAACGCAAAGCACTGCGAGAGCTGCCTTCAGCAGGACGGGGGTAGGAAATAAGTTGCAAATACAAAGTAGGCTCCAGTAAACAAAAAGTCCAAGGTAGTTAAACCGTTTTCTCAAGACAGCAACTGACCCGTCTCTAATGTCCTGTTCCTGAATAGACAAATGGGTCAAGAGAGAAATCCACCTACAGATTCATGTTAAAATACTGAAATTAAAACTGCAGAGGTATATAAGGACTGATTCCTGTGCCATACCTTCCATACATTCATTGACCGATTCATAATCTGCATAGGTCCTTCCCTCTGGTCGTTTTGTAGGCTGTACGAGGAGAATGGTGTGAGACTAAAATAAAATAAACAGGAAAGAGATTAATTAGAAGCTATAGGAACAGTATGAAGACACTCCTCTCATTGAAGCTATTTGGTCATCACCAACCACAACAGTTTGATTGCTCCAATCCCAAATCTCAACCTTTCCTCCATTCCTTGTAACCCAAACTTTCTCCTTAGCACCGCAGATATCTTCCGGCGATAGTGTATTCCACATTCCCCCAACAACTTGGGCAATTTCATCTGGTTTGATTTCACTTCTTAAGCTACTGTTATTCGTTCTGGGTTTCCCGTTTGAAGGATGGGTCCTCCGCTGGTTACCCCGTGAATCCCCATTTTCAATTCCTAAATTGTAACAACCTGCATTTATACAGCACCATCAATGTAATAAAACATCCCATGGTGCGACTATCCAACAAAAACATCAAACAGCAACATATTGGGTCAGGTGATCAAAAGCTTGGTCACAGAGGTCAAGTTTTAAGGCACGTCTTAAAGGGTCAGCGGAGAGGTTTAGGGAGGGAACTCCAGAGCTTGGGGCCCAGGCAGCTGAAGGCACAGACGCCATGTATTTCCAGCGATGGAAATCAGGGGATGTTCGAGAGGCCGGAATTGGCGGAGCAGAGAGATTTTGGAGGGCTGTCGGAGATTACAGAGATAGGATGGGGTGTTGGGGGGAGGCTTTTTTAGTTTTGTTCGGTTTTTGAGGTTTTTTTGGGTGGGGTATTTTGGGGTTTTTCTTTGTTCTTGGTAGGGGGGAATTTGTTGGATTTTAGGGGTTTTTGTTGGGGGATGGTTGGGTTATGGGAGAGCGTTGGGTTTTTAATGGGGACTTTTGGAAGGTTGGGGGTTTTTTGCTGGCTTTGGGTTTTTAATAGGAGGGGATTTATTGGCTCTGAGCCACCCTCCCTGGGTTGGTTTTTTGGGGGGAATTTAATTGGGTTTTTTGGGGGTTTAATCGTGTTCTTTGGGGTTTAGGGGTGTTTATCGTGTTTTTTGGGGTTTATCTGGTTTTTGCGGGGGGGGTTATTTGGTTTCTGGGGGGGGTTATCTGGTTTTTGGGGGGGTTACCTAGTTTCTGGGGGGGTTTATCTGGTTTTTGGGGGGGGGGTTACCTGGTTTTGGGGGGGTTACCTGGTTTTTTGGGGGGGTTACCTGGTTTCTGGGGGGGGTTACCTGGTTTCTGGGGGGGGGGCTTACCTGTTTTTTTGGGGGTTACCTAGTTTCTGGGGTGGGGGGGGTTATCTGGTTTTTGGGGGGGTTACCTAGTTTCTGGGTGGGTTACCTGGTTTTGGGGGGGGTTACCTGGTTTTTGGGGGGGTTACCTGGTTTTTAGGGGGTTTATCTGGTTTTTTTGGGGGGGTTACCTGGTTTTTGGGGGGGGTTTATCTGGTTTTTGGGGGGGTTTATCTGGTTTTTTTGGGGGGGGGGTTACCTGGTTTTTTTGGGGGGGGGGTTACCTGGTTTTTTTGGGGGGGGTTATCTGGTTTTTGGGGGGGCTTATCTGGTTTTTGGGGGGGCTTATCTGGTTTTTGGGGGGGGTTATCTGGTTTTTGGGGGGGGTTATCTGGTTTTTGGGGGGGTTACCTGGTTTTTGGGGGGGTTACCTGGTTTTTGGGTGGGTTACCTAGTTTCTGGGGGGGTTTATCTGGTTTTTGGGGGGGGGGTTACCTGGTTTTTTGGGGGGTTACCTGGTTTTTGGGGGGGTTATCTGGTTTTTGGGGGGTTACCTGGTTTTTGGGGGGGGTTACCTGGTTTCTGGGGGGGTTACCTGGTTTTTGGGGGGGGGGGGGTTACCTGGTTTTTGGGGGGGGGGGGTTACCTGGTTTTTGGGGGGGGGTTACCTGGTTTTGGGGGGGGGTTACCTGGTTTTTGGGGGGGGGGGGGTTACCTGGTTTTTGGGGGGGGGGTTACCTGGTTTTTGGGGGGGGGGGGTTACCTGGTTTTTGGGGGGGGGCTACCTGGTTTTGGGGGGGGGGGTTACCTGGTTTTTTTGGGGGGGGGGTTACCTGGTTTTTGGGGGGGGGGGGTTACCTGGTTTTTGGGGGGGGGGGGGGTTACCTGGTTTTTGGGGGGGGGTTACCTGGTTTTTGGGGGGGGGTTACCTGGTTTTTGGGGGGGGGTTACCTGGTTTTTGGGGGGGTTATCTGGTTTTTGGGGGGTTATCTGGTTTTTGGGGGGGGTTACCTGGTTTTTGGGGGGGGTTACCTGGTTTCTGGGGGGGTTACCTGGTTTTTGGGGGGGTTATCTGGTTTTTGGGGGGTTACCTGGTTTTTGGGGGGGGTTACCTGGTTTTTGGGGGGGGGGGTTACCTGGTTTTTGGGGGGGGGGGTTACCTGGTTTTTGGGGGGGTTATCTGGTTTTTGGGGGGGTTATCTGGTTTTTGGGGGGTTACCTGGTTTTTGGGGGGGGTTACCTGGTTTTTGGGGGGGGGGGGGTTACCTGGTTTTTGGGGGGGGGGGTTACCTGGTTTTTGGGGGGGGGGTTACCTGGTTTTTGGGGGGGGGGGGTTACCTGGTTTTTGGGGGGGGGGGGGGGGTTACCTGGTTTTTGGGGGGGGGGTTACCTGGTTTTGGGGGGGGGGGTTACCTGGTTTTTGGGGGGGGGTTACCTGGTTTTTGGGGGGGGTTACCTGGTTTTTGGGGGGGGGTTACCTGGTTTTTGGGGGGTTACCTGGTTTTTTTGGGGGGGGGTTACCTGGTTTTTTGGGGGGGGGGGTTACCTGGTTTTGGGGGGGTTACCTGGTTTTTGGGGGGGGGGTTACCTGGTTTTTGGGGGGGGGTTACCTGGTTTTTTGGGGGGGGGTTACCTGGTTTTGGGGGGGGGGGGGTTACCTGGTTTTTGGGGGGGGGGGGGTTACCTGGTTTTGGGGGGGGGTTACCTGGTTTTTGGGGGGGGGGGGGGGTTACCTGGTTTTTGGGGGGGGGGGGGGTTACCTGGTTTTTGGGGGGGGGGTTACCTGGTTTTTGGGGGGGGGGTTACCTGGTTTTTGGGGGGGGGGGTTACCTGGTTTTTGGGGGGGGTTACCTGGTTTTTGGGGGGGGGGGTTACCTGGTTTTTGGGGGGGTTACCTGGCTTTTGGGGGGGGGTTACCTGGTTTTTGGGGGGGGGGGGTTACCTGGTTTTGGGGGGGGGGGGGTTACCTGGTTTTTGGGGGGTTACCTGGTTTTTGGGGGGGTTACCTGGTTTTTGGGGGGGGGGGTTACCTGGTTTTTGGGGGGGTGGGTTACCTGGTTTTTGGGGGGGTTGGGGTTACCTGGTTTTGGGGGGGGGTTACCTGGTTTTTTGGGGGGGGGGGGGTTACCTGGTTTTTGGGGGGGGGGGTTACCTGGTTTTTGGGGGGGGGGGGGGTTACCTGGTTTTTGGGGGGGTTACCTGGTTTTTGGGGGGGTTACCTGGTTTTTGGGGGGGGGGGTTACCTGGTTTTTGGGGGGGTTACCTGGTTTTTGGGGGGGGGGTTACCTGGTTTTTGGGGGGGGGGTTACCTGGTTTTTGGGGGGGGGGTTACCTGGTTTTTGGGGGGGTTACCTGGTTTTTGGGGGGGGGGTTACCTGGTTTTTGGGGGGGGGGGGTTACCTGGTTTTTGGGGGGGTTACCTGGTTTTTGGGGGGGTTAATCGGGGTTTTGTTGCCTCTGAGCCGCCCTCCCCGGGTCGGTGGGCTCCAGGCCCCGGGAAGGTTCTCGCCCCCCCCCCGCCCCCCCCAACCTAACCCCACCCGGGACCCCGGCGGGATCCACCGCCTCTCCCCCCGGGACTCTCCCCCCGCCGCCCGCTCCACCACCGCCCCCCGCTCCCCGCCCCCCGCTCGCCCGGAGCCGGCCTGGGGTTTCTCACCATTTTTATTTTTCGCTGGTTTGATGCCTCACGAGAAAAAAAATGGAAGCCGGAAGCCTCGACCTTTAACCCGGAAACGCGCTGACGTCAGCCCCTCCTCCCCCCCCCCCAACTCCAAAAAAAAACTTGAACAAAAGTTCAGGAAAAGTTTTGCAAAATTTGCTGAAACTTCAGGAATAAACGTCTCACATTGAAGTTTGGGTTTACTGAACAAAGCCTGAAGCTTCTCAGAAACTTTAACTTTTTTTTTATAACAAGTTTTTGGGGAAACTTTTAGAAACAATGATCCAGGAAAAATTAAATTGATTTTTAAAATTTATTCTTTATGGGACGATTTTTAAAATTTATTCTTTATGGGATGCGGGCATCTCTGGCAAGGCCAGCGTTTGTTGCCCATCCCTAATTGCCCTTGAGCTGAGTATCTTGCTTCGCTATTTCACAGGGCAGTTAAGAGTCAACCACGTTGCTGTGGGTCTGGAGTCACGTGTAGGTCAGACCAGGTAAGGACGGCAGATTCCCTTCCCTAGAGGGCATCACACCAATCGGTCACCACTACTGAGACTAGCTTTCAATTCCAGGTTTATTAACTGAATTTATTAATTTCACCAGCTGCCGTGGTGGGATTTGAACCCACGTCCCCAGAGCATTAGCCCAGGCCTCTGGATTCTTAGTCCAGTGGCATTACCGATATCTCCCTGTTTGACCAATTTGACTGAGTGCTTGGACGAAGTAAATGGAGAGTTCGGTGAGGGAAGTACAGTTGATGTTGTGGATCTGGCATTTGACAAGGTACCACATAATAGCAAAATTAAAGCCCATGGGATTAAGGGACACTGGCAGCATAGGTATGGAATTGGTTAAGGGACCGAAAGCAGAGCAGTGGTGAACAGTTGTTCCTCAGACCAGCACAAACAGCGATGTTCCCCACCTGACGTGTTTTGACCACAGCTCTTATTGATGACCTGGACTTGGATATACAGAGCACAATTTCAAAGTTTGCAAGTTTGTGGATACCAGCAGAGACTGCAGTATTAACTGGTGAAATGGGCAGCAGACATATTGTAGCTGAAATTTAATACAGGAAGGTGATTTATTCTGGATGGAAGAATGAAGATTGCCATCACAAATCAAATGCTACAATTTTTGAGGGGGTGCAGGAAGGGACACAGGGGGGGTTCACAAATACAAATTTTTGAAGGGGACAGGACCAAGCTGAGAATCTTGGCCCAATTCTGGGCAAAGCACTTTAGGAAGTGTGTTAATGAAGAGAATGCCAGGGATGAGAGATTTTAACCATGTGAAAGGAACTAAAGAAGCTGGGATAGGTTTTCTTTGTGTAGAGAAGGTTAAGGGGAGATTTAAAAGGGGTGTTCAGTTTTGACAAGAGTACACAAGGAGAATCTGCTTCCACCTGAAGGAGGGTTGGTAACCAGAGATACAGATCAAAGATAATTGGCAAAATAATCAGACAGGAGATGACAAGGACAGTTGACATGATCTGGAATGCACTATTATACTCGAAAGCAGGTGGAAGCAGATATAATAGTAATTTTCAAAAAAAAATCGGGTATAGACTTGAATAGGAAAATAAAAAACTGCACGACTTTAGGGAAAGAGCGGAATTGATTGGAAAACTGTTTCAGAGTGTTGGTGCAGGCACGATGAGCTGAATGGCCACCTTCTGTGCTGTAAGAGTTTTGGAATGACTCAGGGATATTGAGTCACTCACCTCAGCTCCTCTTTGCTCTGCTCCAGGGTAGCTGACTGCACCCGGAGGGGGAGGAGGGCAACAGTTAAATAACAACTCGCCTTCCTGCTCATCCCTGAGAAGCTGCAGTGACTCCTGGCCAGGTGAAGGGAAGCAGGCTGGGAGTTGTGTTCACGCCCATCCTGAGCAAGTGGCATTCTAACGGAGGCTTACTTAGGATCCGACAGTCTCACTGGCTGCAGTGCTTTTTATTCAGATCTGTGATACTCAGATAGGAGAACAGGCCTGAGTCTGGGATATCTCATTGAACAAAATACTCAAACTATTTAATTCATACAGACTGAGGCAATTACTCAGTCTGTGAACTGGTAGTTGGCGCAAGCACTAAACACATATTTACACAAACAGATGCCACTGGTCTGCTCATATTTAATCAATGGCAGTAGCTAAGTGGGTGGTACTATTGTCAGAGGTTATTGGGTTTGAGTCCCACTCCAAACACTTGAGCACAAAATCCAGACCGACACTTTGACTGTAGGAGGCGCCATGTTTCAACATGAGACATCAAACTGAGGCTCCATCTGCCCTCTCAGGTGAATGTAAACAAAACCATGGCCACTATTTTGAAGAAGAGCAGGGGAGTTCTCTCCACTGTCCTGGCCAATATCTATCCCTCAACCAGCAGTGAAGCAGATTATCCAGTCATTGTCACATTGCTTTTGGTGGGATCTTGCTGTGCACAATTACCTGCATTAGAACAGCGTTCGCACTTCAAAAAGCCTTTGTTGGCCATGAAGTGCTTTAGGATATCCTGAAGTTCTGAAAGGCGCTATATAAATGCAAGTTCATTCTTTCAACAGTCACTTTTCTAGATCAGCAGTTTTCTTCTGAACCACTAATTTAATCAATAATTTCATTTGTAGAGAAGGCTTTAAACTAAATAGTGGGTGGGAGGGTTCATGTGAGAGGGAATTTGGAAGGTTGAGGAGGAAGGACAGGACAATAGTGCAGGCTTGCAGTAGAGATAACAATAACCAGAGTGTGACAGGGACAGAGCATACACAAGCATAAGATTACACCAGCAAATAAGGTCAGAGTAGGGAAAACTGTAAAAAGATAGAATTAAAGACTCATTATCTGAATGCTCACATCATTCCTAACAAGATGGATGAATTGACAGCAGAAGTAGAAATATATGAGTATGATATGAAAGTCATAAAAGAGATGTGGTTGCAAAGTGACCACTGCTGGGACCTGAATATTGGAAGGACCGAAAGAAAGAAAAAGGAGGTTGGGTGGCTCTGTTAATAAAGGATGACATCAGTACAGTAGTGAGAAATGATCTTGGTTCAGAAGATCAAGATGTAGGCAATGACTATCTCCAACAAGAGAGAATCTAACCATCACCCCTTGACGCTTAACGGCATTACCATCACTGAATCCCCCACTATCAACATCCTGGGGGTTACCATTGACCAGAAACTGAACTGGACTAGCCATATAAATACTGGGGCTACAAGAGCAGGTCAGAGACTAAGAATCCTGCAGCAAGTAACTCGCCTCCTGACTCCCCAAAGCCTGTCTACCATCTACGAGGCACAAGTCAGGAGTGTGATGGAATATTCCCCACTTGCCTGGATAAGTGCAGCTCCCACAACACTCAAGAAGCTTGACACCATCCAGGACAAAGCAGCCCCGCTTGATTGGCATCCACAAACATTCACTCCCTCCACCACCAAAGAACTGTGGCAGGAGTGTGTAACATCTATCACTGGGAAAATACTAGAATCGATTCTTAAGGAAGTAGCAGCAGGATATTTAGAAAATCACATTACAATCAGGCAGAGTCAACATGGCTTTGTGAAAGGGAAACTATGTTTGACAAATTTATTAGAGTTCTTTGAGGATGTAACAAGTAAGGTGGATAAAGGGGAACCAGTAGATGTAGTGTATTTGGATTTCCAAAAAGGCATTCATAAAGTTGCACAGAAAAGGTTACTGCACAAGGTAAGAGTTCATGGTGTTGGGGGGTGATATCTTAGCAAGGGTAGTGGATCAGCCACCTAACAGGAAACAGAGAGTCAGGATAAATGGGCCATTTTCAGGCTGGCAAACTGTAACTAGTGGAGTGCCACAAGAATTAGTGCTGGGACCACAATCACTTTATGATTTATATTAATGACACGGATGAAGGGACTGACTGCATTGCAGCCAAATTTGTTGATGATGTAAAGGTAGCTAGGAAAGCAAGTTGTGAGGAGGCTACAAAGCGTCTAAATAGGTTAAGTGAATGGGCAAAAAAATTGGCACATGGAGTATAATGTGGGAAAATGTGAGGTTGTCCACCTTGGCAGGAAGAATAGAAAAGCAGTATGTTATTTAAATGGAGAGAGACTGCAGAATGCTGCAGTACAGAGGGATCTGGGTGTCCTGGTACATGAATCACAAAAAGTTAGCATGCCAGTACAGCAAGTAATTAGGAAGGCAAATGGAATGTTGGCCTTTCCTGCGAGGGAGGTGGAATATAAAAGCAGGGAAGTCTTGTTACAACTGTACAGAGCATTGAGAGAACACCTAGAGTACTACATACAGTTTTGGTCTCCTTACTTAAGGAGGGATATATTTGCGTGGGAATCAGTTCAAAGAAGGTTCACAAGGCTGACTTGAAGGATGACAGGGTTGTGTTATAAGGAAAGGTTGAGCAGGTTGGGCCTATACTCATTGGAGAATAGAATGAGGTGTGATGTTATTGAAGCATGTAATGAAGCATATTTTGGGAGGGTTTGACAGGGTAAATGCTGAGAGAATGTTTCCCCTCATGGGGGAATTTAGAATTAGGAGAGCACAGTTTAAAAATAAAGGCTCTCCCACTTTGGACGATATGAGGAGGAATTTCTTCTCTCAGAGGGTCATTAGCGTTTGGAATTCTCTTCCCCAGAGAGCAGTGGAGGCTCAATAATTGAATATATCCAAGACTGAGTTAGATAGATTTTTGATCAACAAGGGAGTCAAGGGTTATGGGGGAACAGAGAGGAAAGTGGAGTTGAGACCACAATCAAATCAGCCATGATCTTATTGAATGGCAAAGCAGGCTCAAGGCCTGAATGGCCTACTCCTGCTCCTGTTTCTTTTGATCTTATGTTCTTATGTGAGAGAAATTTCAGTGTAAACTCGTTTTGTAGTTTCCTTTTCTTGAGAACATTCGAGGCTGCCTGAGCAGCTATGTTTGCGGAGCAGTTGATCAATGCATTGTCACAGTTAATCAGGATTCAGGTTTATTCCCAGCCCTGTGCTGTGTTAGGTCACTAACTGGTTTGGGAGTAGGTTACGACTTTGTGAACATTCTGAATTTCCCCCATTCCCAGTCATTATCCTTACAAAAGGAAAGAATGGGATACAGCACTTTTGGATAATGCGCCTGCAGATTGCGCCAATGCTTTGTGGTTTCAGTACTATTTCAGATTGATGAACTATCGTGTGCTAATCCCTGACCTCAATCTCTGAGTTAAATTTAACAACTAATCTAACATCAGCTGCTGTTTGACAAAGAGAGTTCCAAACTTCTACTACCCTTTGTGTGTGGAAGTGTTTCCTAATCCTGTGGTGGATTCGAGCACTTTTAGACAAAGTAATATTTTATCCTGGTAGGGATTGTCAATTCAGCACACTGAGGCTGCTCCATCATTTTCTAAAATGTGGCAGCTCTTTACTTTTGAATCTCAATCTCCCAAGTCACCCATTAACCTCAACAATTTACACCTTCCCTCGCTTGGAAATACATCTCCCAATTCTGATGCCTTGATGGGCAATGACTCGACTTGGAATAAATGGTTGTTCAGAACTTGTACCCTGTGATATCTGGTGAGGAGGATCTTTGTTTGTTTGTTAGGACAGAGCCAGGAGGTGCAGTTTTGGTGCTGGGCTGTGTGGGGGAAGTGGGGATGGCAGAACATTCCCAGATACCACATACACACCTCCTAATGACTGAGTAAAGAGGAAGAGCTAGCACAGGCGTGATGAGCCAAATGGCCTCTTCCTGCGACATATCTCTGCTGGTCTGTGGTTGGGCTGGTGGAGTGGAGAAGGGAGAATTGAGAACACAGACCTCGTTCAGCTGAATCACTGACACCAGGATAATATGGAGATGCTGAGCTTTCCTGTGACAGTGCACAGAACCACAGTATACAGGACAGGCTGAGATCCATTGCTGCACCACTATGTTTCTGAACTGAAGCTGCAGCACCTCCCTGCCTGGATGAACATAAGAACAGGAGGCCATTCAGCCCATTGAGCCTTTCTGCCATTCAATGAGATCATGGCTAATCAATGATCTAACTCCATATATCGGCTTTTGCCCCAATCCCCCTAATACCTTTGGATAACAGAGATCTATCAATCTGATTTAAATTTAACAACTAATCTAACATCAGCTGCTGTTTGACAAAGAGAGTTCCAAACTTCTACCACCCTTTGTGTGTAGAAGTGTTTCCTAATTTCACTCCTAAAAGGACCGCCTCTAATTTTTAGGCTGTGCCCTTAGTCCTACGCTCCCAATCAGTAGGGAGATAATTTAGAAGTTACACCCAGGTAGTGCCTGGATCCTCCTGATCACTGGCTCCACCAAGAGTCTGCACCTCTTCACAGCAGCACAAGGTTCAAAGCAGGTGGTTCCTCAAAGAGGAACAGTACACAAGTCAACAGGTCACTTGTTGATCCCCACCTGTTTAAAGGGATCAAGGTTAATCCACACTTTGCCCATCAGAATTTCACTGCTGCTCCTGCACACATTAAAACATTGATCCCATAAAACCATACATTTCACTGAATCACAAGGGATGTAAGCATTGAAGATAATGTATCGGTTATATATTCATCTCATAAACAGAAAATAACTGACACAACTCTGCGGAAGCACACTGACTGAGATTCCTTTCTATAGTTTTGCCGGTAATGTTATTCTCCTGTTCTCCGAAACACAAGGTTTGGGGAGTGAGCTGACAGTTCATTTAGTTTGTGACATCAGGAAACATGTCCAGAAGAAAAGAGTTGACGTTTCGAGAAGGGTCATGAGGACTCGAAACGTCAACTCTTTTCTTCTCCGCCGATGCTGCCAGACCTGCTGAGTTTTTCCAGGTAATTCTGTTTTTGTTTTGGATTTCCAGCATCCGCAGTTTTTTTTGTTTTTATTTATTATTATTAGGAAACATGTCCATTTACTGAGCAGCTCTTTTTACGTTTCAAGCTTTGTACCATTCAGCCCATCTGATCCTATTCTTTCCACTGCCCCATTCAACTGTTCCTTTAATGGGCTCAGCCACCTCCTGGGTTACAGGCTCCAGTTGTTATGGCTCTAGGTGAAGGCAGACCCCCGAAACCCACCCCCCGCACCCCGAAACTTGCCTGCTTGTCAGGTCTGACCCACCATGGGGTGTTGCAGGAAGGCCAGCAGAAGCACAGTGTGTCATGTTCCTGAACACCGAGCGAGTTAAAGCAGATCAGGTTAGGTTATACACTGGATCCGAGGCTTTTGAATACTGTTTTTTTTTATTTGTTCGCCAGCGTTTATTGCCCATCCCTAACGGCCCTCATTCAGAGGGCACTTTTAAGAGTCAACCACGTTGGGTCTGGAGTCAGGTGTAGGCCAGACCAGGTAAGGACGGCAGATTTCCTTCCCTAAAGGGCATTAGTGACCCAGATGGGTTTTTATGACAATCGACAATGTTTTCATTAGACTTTTAATTGAATTCAAATTCCACCATCGTGGTGGGATTTGAACCCCGGTCCCCAGAGCATTACCCTGGGTCTCTGGGTTACCAGTCCAGTGACAGTACCACTGTGCCACCGCCTCCCAGGCGTTGGTCTGACAGGCGCTCATCTCAAAGCAGCCTGTGGGATCTTGTTGTGCATGGACCAGCCAGATGACACTGATGTCGTACGTTACAACAGTGACTGCACTTCAGAAGCTTTCAATGGCCCTAAAGTGTTTTGTGACATCCTGATGGGGGTGGGGGGGGTTGAAAGGAGCTCCAGAAATGAAAGTGCTTTCAGCTGCGTTGCTGAGGGCTGTGGAGAAACAACTTGTCAAATCTAATGGACTGACGTTAAGAGTTTTTCTTGGGTGAGTTTTTTCTTCCTGGAGTCCTTGTTCATTGCCGAGTTATCTGAACACACCCTGTGTGAGGCTGTGAGGCTCCTCCAAGGGGAGCTTGAATTCCACTTTTACTGGGGAGGAGAGACAAGCCAGTTTTCCAGCACCCTATCCAATGGATCTTGGACGGCAGGATTGGCCTCAGCTGGGATGCCTGCCTTGGTCGATCTACCTGCCAAAACTCACAGCTTTGGCTGTTACGGGTGTACAATTGGAAAGCAGCTGGAGCCCGTGGGTGTGGAGGGGGAATTGAAGGTCGTCAACAGTTGCCGGCGGGGGGGGGGGGGGGGAGGGACAAAAAACTATTGGCCAGAGATTCAAATAAACCCCCAATTAATGAACAAGTTGAGAAAGAAACAAATTAAATCTGTCCCTGCAAATCTGTAGAAACCGAGTGTCCATGGGCCTCACTGTCTGTACCTCCTTAGTGATTCGATATAATCAAAGTTTTTGTGCAAGAACAGGATCTGGTCGATGTCGCCTGGTAGCAGAGCTGATCTGGTCTGGTCTGGAATGTTACTGGAACAGAAGAAAGCTGTGGTAGCGGAGACAGAGGCAGCAGGAATGGCCAGGTATTGTTTGGCCAGGCTGGCCACGGCTGGGAAGCGATGCTCATTGTTTCTCCACCACTCGAAGGGGTTGGTGTTGCGTTTGCGCAGGGGCTCGGCAAGGTAACTCTCTAGCTGCTGGTGAATCTCCGGCATCCGTTCAGTGGGATCTTCACCGAACAGGAGGTCGTACTCGCACTGGCTGGGCTTGTGGCTGCCCTTGCGATCACGGTGTTTGCTGCCTGGCTCGTGTACTGTGGCGTTGTGCTCGTCTGAGGAGGAGCTGGACGAGTGGGACTGAGGACTGGGCACGGCACTGGACAGCATGTTCTTCACCTTGTTGTGGACCTTGTCTCGTGTGTCGGCGCTCAGGAAGCGGAGGTCCTTGAATCGTGGGTCTAAAAAGGAGGCCACAATGGCGGGACTCTCCATCATCTCGTCATCGTCAGGGAGGTGCCAGCGTTTGGCAATCTCTGTCCTGATCTTTGCACTCACTGTTCTGATGATACAGCCTTGGTCACTGTGGTGATGCATGAGGGCTGTCATCACTCCATGAAGACAGGGGACCAAGGAGGACACGGAGGCATTTTGCTCTTCACTTAAGAAAGATGAGGCCACTTTAAGAGTCTTGAGGATGGGCAGCAGATCCTGCAGAAGTTTCCACTGGTGATCAGACAGGTTTGGAACAGTCAGGTGCCCAGTTCGATCCTCTTCCAGCACCATGCTTACTGTCCAGCGCAACTCCAGCAGTCTCTCGCACATGTCCAAGGTGCTGCTCCAGTGAGTAGCAGCGTCCATGACCAACGTCAGCCTCTCTTTGTTCATCTCTGCCAGCTTGGCACTGAGCTCGGCATTTGCCCGGGTGCTGTGAATGAAGTGGTTGACGACGCGCCGAGCGACGCTCAGCGTGTGCTGCACCTGCTCCACTTGCAGCCCCAGTTTGATGCACAGCTGCAGCATGCGGCCGGCGCAGCACAGACTGGACCAGCCAAAGCGCTCCTGCAGCAGGCGCGAGCTGCTCAGCAGGCTGCCCGTGCTGTCGTGCACCACACAGCTCACCGCCTTGCTGGAGATGCCAAACTCGCCGATGACCGAGAAGAGCAGCTCACCAATGTAATCCGGTGCTGGGTTGTACTGGGGGGTGGTCTTGAGTACGCAGCGTGCCAGGCGCCAGCGACAGTCAATGAAATGCCCCACGATGGTGAGGTAGGTCTGTTTGCCCTGTGAAGTCCAGGTATCAGTGGAGAGAGTCAGAGATGGGACTGAGTGTAGATAGTGCTCCAACTGTAACTTGGCAAGGGTGTATTTGTGTCTCAGGCTAGTGGCTAAAAGTGTGCTTGACGGTATTTTATAACTCGGCTCCAGAAAGCCAAGCAGCCTCTTAAAGCCCTCGTTGTTAATGAGAGAGAGGGGCTGAAGGTCTCGAAAAACCATTCCCAGGATCAGGTCACTGATCACCTCCTCTCTTTTCTCTGAGCAGGATCTGACGTCGTGCAGGACAAGATCGGAGATGCTCACTGGCTTGTTCTTCTTCACTTCAGGCTCCTGCCCCATGGACTCAGAGGACGAGGATCCCTCGTCCTGGGACTGGCGAAGATCGAGCTCACTCAGGTTGTGTTTGCGTCTCAAGTGTTCACGTAGGCTGGTCATGCTGTTGTGGTAGCACAGCTGCTTCCGGCAGAGGCTGCACTCCACGCAGCGCTCGTTCAGCTTCTTGAAGAATTCCCAGGTTTGGGACTTTTCTTGGCAGCTCACGGGTGAGGCTCGATTGTAGTTCAGCTCGCCTCCCTTCCTCCTCCCCTCCCTGGCCAGGTGGTAAGATCGCAGCACCATGGAGAGCTCGTCTGCACATGACACAAAAACCATTCAGGGCAGCCGAATGTCCAGTTCACAGAATCAGAACATAACACAGCACGTGCAGCACAGAAACAGGCCATTCAGCCCAACAGATCTGTGCTGTTCATGGTACAAGCCTCCTCCCTCTTATCTTTATCTCACTTTATCTACATATCCTTCTATTTCTTTCTCCCTCATGTGTTTATCCATCTTCGCCTTACATATATCTATACTGCTCCCTGTGGGAGTGAGTTCCACATTCTCCCCACTCTCTGGGTAAAGACGTCTCTCCTGAATTCCCCATTGGATTTTTAATGACTGTCTTAGATTGATGACCCAGAGTTCTGATCTCCCTTGCCCCCGACAAGTGGGAACATTTTCTGTACACCTACCGACCAAATCCTTTCATGATATTAAAGACCCTAAGAGGTTACCCCTCAGCCTTCTCTTTTCCGGAGAAAAGAGCCCTCATCCTGTCCAGCATTTCCAGAATGAAACAGCACACATACAAACAGGAGTAGACCACAACAAGACACACAGCAATACCATTCAGCCCACTGTGCCTCTACCAGCTCCTTGAAAGAGCTATCCAATTAATCCCACTCTCTTGCTCTCTCTACATTGTCCTGTAGATATTTCCCCTTCAGATATTTATCCAAATCTCTTTTGAAAGTTATTATGAAGTTTACTTCCACCAATCTCTCAGGCACTGCATTCCAGATCAGCACAGTAATATTGCGGAACTGACTCCAAATGGTCAGAGAGATCTGGTGACTTCAGTCCTGTACCATTTGCCGTGCTCCCCACTTTGCAAATCCTCAGCAGCTACTGTCCAAGTCAGTTTGAGCCTTTGTCCAGCCTGGTTATACAACAACGATGGCACTGGGATTTGTTGCTGTTCCCTCTCCTCCTCTCACAGGTACCGTAGTTTCCTGACAACCACCTGTCCTATTTAAAACAACTGCTCTTCCTTCAGTTTCCTATCTCCATTCAGAAGCGCGGACCCTTCCTCATTGTCCCGACACCAACACCTGCACACTTAATAATAGCAGATCACTGACCAGTGAGTATGGACACCGGGCAGTGGGGTACAGGCAATGGTGGCACTGGGCAGAGGGGTACAGGCACCAGGCAGTGGTGGCACTGGGCAGTGGGGTACAGGCAGTGGGGTACAGGCAGTGGGGTACAGGCATTGGGCAGTGGTGGCACTGGGCAGTGGGGTACAGGCATCGGGCAGTGGTGGCACTGGGGTACAGGCACCAGGCAGTGGTGGCACTGGGGTACAGGCACCAGGCAGTGGTGGCACTGGGGTACAGGCACCGGGCAGCGGGGCACAGGCACCGGACAGCGGGGTACAGGCACCGGACAGCGGGGTACAGGCACGGGGCAGTGGGGTTGAATTTCCTGACAGAGTTAGTGAGCACTGGCTAAATTTAATCTAACATTCCACTCTAGGCTGTGACTGTACCTTCAGCTAATGCAGTACAGGATTCACTAACTCCAGCAAAGGGGTTGATTTCCTGGTCCTCATCAGCCTCTAATCGAGCTGCACACTCTCGCAGCATATCCGATATCCTCTTACTGGTGTATGTCGTGAAGGTTACCTTGATGGAATAAAGGAACAACATTAATAATTTCTTCACAGCCTGCCCTGTGATGGTAATCAATTGGCTACAGAATCTACACATTCTCATCTCAGTGTCTGACTGAAACGGGGAGGGGGAAGTTGTGGGGAGGTGGGGTTGTGAGGAGAGAGGGTGTGGGTGTGGACAGGGAGATTCGGGGGGTGGGAGGTGGGGCATATTGTAACTTTATTATTTGTTAAGTTACACAGACCAAAGGGTCACAGATTCAACGCCCATCCTGAGCTTGCTGAACAGAGGATGCTACTCGCAATCTGCGTCTCACAATTTCATGTTCCGATACTGAAGTTGGGAACAATAACTCACAGGACTATCTATCCCAATCAGCTGTGTGATTTTCGGAGTTCTGTCCTTGCTGGCCAGGAGGCGAGGGATTCGCTCAGCTCTGCTGTTTCCCTGCAGCGTATTGTGGTCAACAGCCTCCTCTGTAAAGTGGATGCGATGATTCCTCTCCAGGTGCAGCCGGAGCACAGTGGCACTGCCCGAGGTGACCAGCTCCTTGCTGCAGATGTTGCACACGGTGGTTTTCTCATCTCTCCTGGTTACATATTTCCAGATGTCACTGGCACGGGGCATCTCGCTACAGCCCAGACTCCTCACCAGCACTGCTCTGACTGAAATAAAACAGGCACACGTCACACCTCTTCCTTGCAAACACCTGTTCTCCATCTTACCTTCATCAATTCCATCGCTCACTCCCACACCTCCCATCACATCCTCCCTCCCACACTCCCTCCATCCTCCCTCCCACACTCCCTCCATCCTCCCTCTCACACTCCCTCCATTCTCCCTCCATCCTCCCTCTCACACTCACTCCATCCTCCCTCCCACACTCCCTCCATCCTCCCTCCCACACTCCCTCCATCCTCCCTCCCACACTCCCTCCATCCTCCCTCTCAAACTCCCTCCATCCTCCCTCTCACACTCCCTCCATTCTCCCTCCATCCTCCCTCTCACACTCACTCCATCCTCCCTCCCACACTCCCTCCATCCTCCCTCACACTCCCTCCAACCTCCCTCACACTCCCTCCAACCTCCCTCACGCACCCTCCATCCACACCTCACGCTCTCTCCATCCTCCTTCACACTCCCTCCATTTTCCCTCACATTCCCTCCATCTTCCTTCACTCCCTCCATCTTCCCTCACAATCCCTCCATCCTCTCTCACTCCCTCCATCCTCTCTCACACTCCCTCCATCCTCTCTCACACTCCCTCCATCTTCCCTCACTCTCCCTCCATCTTCCCTCATGCTCCCTCCAACCTCCATCACACTCCCTCCATCCTCCCTCACACTCCCTCCATCCTCCCTCACACTCCCTCCATTTCATTCTCACCCTCCCTCACACTCCCTCCATCCTTCCTCACACTCCCTCCATCCTCCCTCACAATCCCTCCATTCACCCTCACTCCCTCCATCCTCCCTCACACTCCCTCCATCCTCCCTCACACTCCCTCCATCCACCCTCACACTCCCTCCATCCTCCCTCACACTCCCTCCATTCTCCCTCACACTCCCTCCATCCACCCTCACACTCCCTCCAGCCTTCCTCACACTCCCTCCAGCCTCCCTCACACCCCCTCCATCCACCCTCATGGTCCCTCCATCCACCCTCACCCTCCCTCCATCATTCCACTCCCTCATCCTCCATCACACTCCCTCCATCTTATTCTCACCCTCCCACACACTCCCTCCATCCTCCCTCACACTACCTCCATTTCATTCTCACCCTCCCTCACTCCCTCCATCCACCCTCACTTCCTCCATCCTCCCTCACACTCCCTCCAGCCTCCCTCACACTCCCTCCAGCCTCCCTCACACCCCCTCCATCCACCCTCATGGTCCCTCCATCCACCCTCACCCTCCCTCCATCATTCCACTCCCTCATCCTCCATCACACTCCCTCCATCTTCCCTCACTCCCTCCATCTCATTCTCACCCTCCCACACACTCCCTCCATCCTCCCTCACACTCCCTCCATTTCATTCTCACCCTCCCTCACTCCCTCCATCCACCCTCACTTCCTCCATCCTCCCTCACACTCCCTCCAGCCTCCCTCACACTCCCTCGAGCCTCCCTCACACCCCCTCCATCCACCCTCATGGTCCCTCCATCCACCCTCACACTCCATTTCATTCTCACCCTCCCTCCATCCTCCATTCCACTCCCTCATCCTCCTTCACACTCCCTCCATCTTCCCTCACTCCCTCCATTTCATTCTCACCCTCCCACACACTCCCTCCATCCTCCCTCACACTCCCTCCATCCTCCCTCACACTCCCTCCATTTCATTCTCACCTCCCTCACTCCCTCCATCCACCCTCACTTCCTCCATCCTCCCTCACACTCCCTCCATCCTCCCTCACTCCCTCCATCCTCCCTCACACCCCCTCCATCCTCGTTTACACGCCCTCCATCCTCCCTCACACGCCCTCCATCCTCCCTCAATCCCTCCATCCTCCCTCACACTCCCTCCAGCCTCCCTCACACCCCCTCCATCCTCCCTCAAACTCCCTCCATCCACCCTCACACTCCCTCCAGCCTTCCTCACACCCCCTCAATCCTCCCTCACACTCCCTCCATCCACCCTCACACTCCCTGCATCCTCCCTCATACCCCTCCATTTCATTCTCACCCTCCCTCCATCCTCCCTCACACTCCCTCCATCCTCCCTCACACCCCCTCCATTTCATTCTCACCCTCCCACACACTCCCTCCATCCTCCCTCACTCTCCCTCCATCCTCCCTCACACCCCCTCCATTTCATTCTCACCCTCCCTCCATCCTCCCTCACACCCCCTCCATTTCATTCTTACCCTCCCTCACACTCCCTCCATCCACACTCACACTCCCTGCATCCTCCCTCATACCCCCTCCATTTCATTCTCACCCTCCCTCCATCCTCCCTCACACCCCCTCCATTTCATTCTCACCCTCCCTCCATCCTCCCTCACACCCCCTCCATTTCATTCTCACCCTCCCTCACACTCCCTCCATCCACCCTCACACTCCCTGCATCCTCCCTCATACCCCCTCCATTTCATTCTCACCCTCCCTCCATCCTCCCTCACACTCCCTCCATCCTCCCTCACACCCCCTCCATTTCATTCTCACCCTCCCTCCATCCTCCCTCACACCCCCTCCATTTCATTCTCACCCTCCCTCACACTTCCTCCATCCTCCCCCACACTCCCTCCATCCACCCTCACTTGCTCTATCCTCACACACACTCCCTCCATCCTCCCTCACACTCCCTCCATCCACCCTCACACTCCCTCCATCCTCCCTCACACCCCCTCCATCCTCCCTCACACTCCCTCCATCCTCCCTCACTCCCTCCATCCTCCCTCACACTCCCTCCATCCTCCCTCACACTCCCTCCATCCTCCCTCACACTCCCTCCATCCACCCTCACTCCCTTCATCCACCCTCATACTCCCTCCATCCACCCTCACACTCCCTCCATCCTCCCTCACACTCCCTCCATCCACCCTCACTCCCTTCATCCACCCTCATACTCCCTCCATCCTCCCTCACACCCCCTCCATTTCATTCTCACCCTCCCTCCATCCTCCCTCACACCCCCTCCATTTCATTCTCACCCTCCCTCACACTCCCTCCATCCACCCTCACACTCCCTGCATCCTCCCTCATACCCCCTCCATTTCATTCTCACCCTCCCTCCATCCTCCCTCACACCCCCTCCATTTCATTCTCACCCTCCCTCCATCCTCCCTCACACCCCCTCCATTTCATTCTCACCCTCCCTCACACTCCCTCCATCCTCCCCCACACTCCCTCCATCCACCCTCACTTGCTCCATCCTCCCACACACTCCCTCCATCCTCCCTCACACTCCCTCCATCCACCCTCACACTCCCTCCATCCTCCCTCACACCCCCTCCATCCTCCCTCACACTCCCTCCATCCTCCCTCACACTCCTCCATCCTCCCTCACACTCCCTCCATCCTCCCTCACACTCCCTCCATCCACCCTCACTCCCTTCATCCACCCTCATACTCCCTCCATCCACCCTCACACTCCCTCCATCCTCCCTCACACTCCCTCCCTCCACCCTCACACTCCCTCCATTTCATTCTCACCCTCCCACACTCCCTTCATCCTCCCTCACTCTCCATCCATCCTCCCTCACTCTCCATCCATCCTCCCTCACACTCCCTCCATCCTCCCTCACTCTCCCTTCATCCTCCCTCACTCTCCCTCCATCCTCCCTCACACTCCCTCCATCCTCCCTCACACTCCCTCCATCCTTCCTCACTCTCCCTCCATCCTCCCTCACTCTCCCTCCATCCTCCCTCACTCTCCCTCCATCCTCCCTCACACCCCCTCCATCCTCCCTCACGCTCCCTCCATCCTCACTCACACTCCCTCCATCCTCCCTCACACTCCCTCCCTCCATCCTCACACTCCCTCCATTTCATTCTCACCCTCCCACTCCATTCTCGCTCACTCTCCCTCCATCCTCGCTCACACTCCCTACATCCTCCCTCACTCACCCTCCATCCTCCGTCACTCTCCCTCCATCCTCCCACACACTCCCTCCATTCTCCCTCACACTCCCTCCATCCTCCCTCACACTCCCTCCATCCTCCCTCACACCCCTCCATTTCATTCTCACCCTCCCTCCATCCTCCCTCACATCCCCTCCATTTCATTCTCATCCTCCCTCACACCCCCTCCATTTCATTCTCACTCCCACACACTCCCTCCATCCTCCCTCACACTCCCTCCATTTCATTCTCACACTCCCTCCATCTTCCCTCACACTCCCTCCATCCTCCCTCACACCCCCTCCATTTCATTCTCACACTCTCTCCATCCTCCATTCCACTCCCTCATCCTCCTTCACACTCCCTCCATCTTCCCTCACTCCCTCCATTTCATTCTCACCCTCCCACACACTCCCTCCATCCTCCCTCACACTCCCTCCATCCTCCCTCACACTCCCTCCATTTCATTCTCACCCTCCCACACACTCCCTCCATTCTCCCTCACACTCCCTCCATCCACCCTCACTTGCTCCATCCTCCCACACACTCCCTCCATCCTCCCTCACACTCCCTCCATCCACCCTCACACTCCCTCCATCCTCCCTCACACCCCCTCCATCCTCCCTCACACTCCCTCCATCCTCCCTCACACTCCCTCCATCCTCCCTCACACTCCCTCCATCCTCCCTCACACTCCCTCCATCCACCCTCACTCCCTTCATCCACCCTCATACTCCCTCCATCCACCCTCACACTCCCTCCATCCTCCCTCACACTCCCTCCCTCCACCCTCACACTCCCTCCATTTCATTCTCACCCTCCCACACTCCCTTCATCCTCCCTCACTCTCCATCCATCCTCCCTCACTCTCCATCCATCCTCCCTCACACTCCCTCTATCCTCCCTCACTCTCCCTTCATCCTCCCTCTCTCTCCCTCCATCCTCCTCACACTCCCTCCATCCTCCCTCACACTCCCTCCATCCTTCCTCACTCTCCCTCCATCCTCCCTCACTCTCCCTCCATCCTCCCTCACTCTCCCTCCATCCTCCCTCACACCCCCTCCATCCTCCCTCACGCTCCCTCCATCCTCACTCACACTCCCTCCATCCTCCCTCACACTCCCTCCCTCCATCCTCACACTCCCTCCATTTCATTCTCACCCTCCCACTCCATTCTCGCTCACTCTCCCTCCATCCTCGCTCACACTCCCTACATCCTCCCTCACTCACCCTCCATCCTCCGTCACTCTCCCTCCATCCTCCCACACACTCCCTCCATTCTCCCTCACACTCCCTCCATCCTCCCTCACACCCCTCCATTTCATTCTCACCCTCCCTCCATCCTCCCTCACATCCCCTCCATTTCATTCTCATCCTCCCTCACACCCCCTCCATTTCATTCTCACTCCCACACACTCCCTCCATCCTCCCTCACACTCCCTCCATTTCATTCTCACACTCCCTCCATCTTCCCTCACACTCCCTCCATCCTCCCTCACACCCCCTCCATTTCATTCTCACACTCTCTCCATCCTCCATTCCACTCCCTCATCCTCCTTCACACTCCCTCCATCTTCCCTCACTCCCTCCATTTCATTCTCACCCTCCCACACACTCCCTCCATCCTCCCTCACACTCCCTCCATCCTCCCTCACACTCCCTCCATTTCATTCTCACCCTCCCACACACTCCCTCCATTCTCCCTCACACTCCCTCCATCCTCCCTCACACCCCTCCATTTCATTCTCACCCTCCCTCCATCCTCCCTCACACCCCCTCCATTTCATTCTCACCCTCCCACACACTCCCTCCATCCTCCCTCACACTCCCTCCATCCTCCCTCACACTCCCTCCATTTCATTCTCACCTCCCTCACTCCCTCCATCCACCCTCACTTCCTCCATCCTCCCTCACACTCCCTCCATCCTCCCTCACTCCCTCCATCCTCCCTCACACCCCCTCCATCCTCCCTCACACTCCCTCCATCCACCCTCAATCCCTCCAGCCTCCCTCACACTCCCTCCAGCCTCCCTCACACTCTCTCCATCCACCCTCACACTCCCTCCAGCCTCCCTCACACCCCTGCATCCTCCCTCACACTCCCTCCATCCACCCTCACACTCCCTGCCTCCTCACTCATACCCCCTCCATTTCATTCTCACCCTCCCTCCATCCTCCCTCACACTCCCTCCATCCTCCCTCACACCCCCTCCATTTCATTCTCACCCTCCCTCCATCCTCCCTCACACCCCCTCCATTTCATTCTCACCCTCCCTCACACTCCCTCCATCCTCCCCCACACTCCCTCCATCCACCCTCACTTGCTCCATCCTCCCACACACTCCCTCCATCCTCCCTCACACTCCCACCATCCTCCCTCACACCCCCTCCATCCTCCCTCACTCCCTCCATCCACCCTCACTCCCTCCATCCTCCCTCACTCCCTCCATCCACCCTCACTCCCTCCATCCACCCTCATACTCCTTCCATCCACCCTCACACTCCCTCCATCCTCCCTCACACTCCCTCCCTCCACCCTCACACTCCCTCCATTTCATTTTCACCCTCCCACACACTCCCTTCATCCTCCCTCACTCTCCATCCATCCTCCCTCACACTCCCTCCATCCTCCCTCACACTCCCTCCCTCCTCCCTCACACTCCCTCCATCCTCCCTCACACTCCCTCCATCCTCCCTCACTCTCCCTCCATCCTCACTCACACTCCCTCCATCCTCCCTCACACTCCCTCCCTCCACCCTCACACTCCCTCCATTTCATTCTCACCCACCCACACTCCCTTCATCCTCCCTCACTCTCCCTCCATCCCCCTCACACTCCCTCCATCCTCCCTCACTCGCCCTCCATCCTCCGTCACTCTCCCTCCATCCTCCCTCACACCCCCTCCATCCTCCCTCACACCCCCTCCATCCTCCCTCACACCCCCTCCATCCTCCCTCATGCTCCCTCCATTTCATTCTCACCCTCCTACACACTCCCTCCATTCTCCCTCACACTCCCTCCATCCTCCCTCACACTCCCTCCATCCTCCCTCACACCCCTCCATTTCATTCTCACCCTCCCTCCATCCTCCCTCACATGCCCTCCATCCTCCCTCACACCCCCTCCATTTCATTCTCACCCTCCCTCCATCCTCCCTCACACCCCCTCCATTTCATTCTCACCCTCCCACACACTCCCTCCATCCTCCCTCACATCCCCTCCATTTCATTCTCACCCTCCCTCCATCCTCCCTCACACCCCCTGCATTTCATTCTCACCCTCCCTCACACTCCCTCCCTCCACCCTCACACTCCCTCCATTTCATTCTCACCCTCCCACACACTCCCTTTATCCTCCCTCACACTCCCTCCATCCTCCCTCACTCTCCCTCCATCCTCTCTCACTCTCCCTCCATCCTCCCTCACACCCCCTCTATCCTCCCTCACGCTACCTCCATCCTCCCTCACGCTCCCTCCCTCCATCCTCACACTCCCTCCATTTCATTCTCACCCTTCCTCACTCTCCCTCCATCCTCCCTCACACTCCCTCCATCCTCCCTCACACTCCCTCCATCCTCCCTCACACTCCCTCCATCCTTCCTCACTCTCCCTCCATCCTCCCTCACTCCCCCTCCATCCTCCCTCACACCCCCTCCATCCTCCCTCACGCTCCCTCTATCCTCTCTCACACTCCCTCCATCCTCCCTCACACTCCCTCCATCCTCCCTCATACTCTCTCCCTCCACCCTCACACTCCCATATCTCTTACCCTCCCACACACTCCCTTCATCCTCCCTCACTCTCCCTCCATCCTCCCTCACTCTCCCTCCATCCTCCCTCACTCTCCCTCCATCCTCCCTCACATCCCCTCCATCCTCCCTCACGCTCCCTCCATCCACCCTCACACTCCCTCCATTTCATTCTCACCCTCCCACACACTCCCTCCATTCTCCCTCACACTCCATCCTCCCTCACACTCCCTCCATCCTCCCTCACACCCCCTCCATTTCATTCTCACCCTCCCTCCATCCTCCCTCACACTCCCTCCATCCTCCCTCACACCCGCTCCATTTCATTCTCACCCTCCCACACACTCCCTCCATCCTCCCTCACACCCCCTCCATCCTCCCTCACGCTCCCTCTATCCTCTCTCACACTCCCTCCATCCTCCCTCACATGCCCTCCATCCTCCCTCACACTCCCTCCATCCTCCCTCACACTCCCTCCCTCAACCCTCACACTCCCATTTCATTCTCACCCTCCCACACACTCCCTTCATCCTTCCTCACTCTCCCCCCATCCTCCCGCACTCTCCCTCCATCCTCCGTCACTCTCCCTCCATCCTCCCTCACATCGCCTCCATCCTCCCTCACGCTCCCTCCATCCACCCTCACACTCCCTCCATTTCATTCTCACCCTCCCACACACACCCTCCATCCTCCCTCACACTCCCTCCATCCTCCCTCACACTCCCTCCATCCTCCCTCACACCCCCTCCATTTCATTCTCACACCCCCTCCATCCTCCCTCACACTCCCTCCATCCTCCCTCACACCCCCTCCATTTCATTCTCACCCTCCCACACACTCCCTCCATCCTCCCTCACACCCCCTCCATTTCATTCTCACCCTCCCTCCATCCTCCCTCACACTCCCTCCATCCTCCCTCACACCCCCTCCATTTCATTCTCACCCTCCCACACACTCCCTCCATCCTCCCTCACTCTCCCTCCATCCTCCCTCACACCCCCTCCATTTCATTCTCACCCTCCCTCCATCCTCCCTCACACTCCCTTCATCCTCCCTCACACTCCCTCCATCCTCCCTCACACCCCCTCTATTTCATTCTCACCCTCCCTCACACTCCCTCCATCCTCCCTCACACTCCCTCCATCCTCCCTCACACCCCCTCCATTTCATTCTCACCCTCCCTCCATCCTCCCTCACACTCCCTCCATCCTCCCTCACACCCCCTCCATTTCATTCTCACCCTCCCACACACTCCCTCCATCCTCCCTCACTCTCCCTCCATCCTCCCTCACACCCCCTCCATTTCATTCTCACCCTCCCTCCATCCTCCCTCACACTCCCTTCATCCTCCCTCACACTCCCTCCATCCTCCCTCACACCCCCTCAATTTCATTCTCACCCTCCCTCACACTCCCTCCATCCTCCCTCACACCCCCTCCATTTCATTCTCACCCTCCCTCCATCCTCCCTCACACTCCCTTCATCCTCCCTCACACTCCCTCCATCCTCCCTCACAACCCCTCCATTTCATTCTCACGCTCCCACACACTCCCTCCATCCTCCCTCACTCTCCCTCCATCCTCCCTCACACCCCCTCCATTTCATTCTCACCCTCCCTCCATTCTCCCTCACACTCCCTTCATCCTCCCTCACACTCCCTCCATCCTCCCTCACACCCCCTCTATTTCATTCTCACCCTCCCTCACACTCCCTCCATCCTCCCTCACACCCCCTCCATTTCATTCTCACCCTCCCTCCATCCTCCCTCACACTCCCTTCATCCTCCCTCACACTCCCTCCATCCTCCCTCACACCCCCTCCATTTCATTCTCACGCTCCCACACACTCCCTCCATCCTCCCTCACTCTCCCTCCATCCTCCCTCACACCCCCTCCATTTCATTCTCACCCTCCCTCCATTCTCCCTCACACTCCCTTCATCCTCCCTCACACTCCCTCCATCCTCCCTCACACCCCCTCCATTTCATTCTCACCCTCCCTCCATTCTCCCTCACACTCCCTCCATCCTCCCTCACACTCCCTTCATCCTCCCTCACACTCCCTCCATCCTCCCTCCATTCTCACCCTCCCTCTCTCTCTCACATTCTCTCCATCCCTTTGTTGCCACGGAAACGAACCGGAAGCGCTGCCGGTGGAGACCCGGAAGTCGCCGAAAGATAGAGAAAAAAACCCACCCCCAGGGACAGAGAGAGAGACCCCCCCCCCCCCCACCCCCAGGGACAGAGAGAGACACACACAAACCCCCCCCCCCCCCCCACCCCCAGGGACAGAGAGAGACCCCCCCCACCCACCCCCAGGGACAGAGACACACACAAACCCCCCCCACCCCCACCCCCAGGGACAGAGACACACACAAACCCCCCCCCACCCCCAGGGACAGAGAGAGACACACACAGACCCCCCCCCACCCCCACCCCCAGGGACAGAGACACACACAAACCCCCCCCCCACCCCCAGGGACAGAGAGAGACACACACAAACCCCCCCCCCACCCCCAGGGACAGAGAGAGACACACACAGACCCCCCCCCACCCCCACCCCCAGGGACAGAGACACACACAAACCCCCCCCCACCCCCAGGGACAGAGAGAGACACACACAGACCCCCCCCCCACCCCCACCCCCAGGGACAGAGACACACACAAACCCCCCCCCACCCCCAGGGACAGAGAGAGACACACACAGACCCCCCCCCCACCCCCACCCCCAGGGACAGAGAGAGACACACACAAACCCCCCCCCACCCCCACCCCCAGGGACAGAGACACACACAAACCCCCCCCCCACCCCCAGGGACAGAGAGAGACACACACAGACCCCCCCCCCACCCCCACCCCCAGGGACAGAGAGAGACACACACAGACCCCCCCACCCCACCCCCACCCCCAGGGACAGAGAGAGACACACACAGACCCCACCCCCAGGGACAGAGAGAGACCCCCCCCCACCCCCAGGGAGAGAGAGAGACACACACAGACCCCCCCACCCCCACCCCCAGGGACAGAGAGAGACACACACAGACCCCCCCCCCACCCCCACCCCCAGGGACAGAGAGAGACACACACAGACCCCCCCTACCCCCACCCCCAGGGACAGAGAGAGACACACACAGACCCCCCCCCCACCCCCAGGGACAGAGAGAGACACACACAGACCCCCCCCCCCACCCCCAGGGACAGAGAGAGAGACACACAGACCCCCCCCCACCCCCAGGGACAGAGAGAGACACACACAGACCCCCCCCACCCCCACCCCCAGGGACAGAGAGAGACACACACAGACCCCCCCCCCCCACCCCAGGGACAGAGAGAGACACACACAGACCCCCCCCCCCCACCCCCAGGGACAGAGAGAGAGACACACAGACCCCCCACCCCCACCCCCAGGGACAGAGAGAGACCCCCCCACCCCCAGGGGCAGAGAGAGAACCCCCCACCCCCACCCCCAGGGACAGAGAGAGAGACACACAGACCCCCCCACCCCCAGGGACAGAGAGAGAGACACACAGACGCCCCCCCACCCCAGGGACAAAGACTGACCCCCCCCCCCACCCCAGGTTTATGTGAGTTCGGTTTATTTAATAGTTTATTAAAGTTGGATTTATTTACGAGAGTTGGGTTTATTTATTAGAGTTGGGTCTAATAAACCTTAATAAATAAACCCAACTCTAATAAATAAACCCAACTCTAATAAATAAACCCAACTCTAATAAACCTTAATAAATAAACCCAACTCTAATAAATAAACCAAACTCTAATAAACCTTAATAAATAAACCCAACTCTAATAAATAAACCCAACTCTAATAAATAAACCCAACTCTAATAAACCTTAATAAATAAACCCAACTCTAATAAATAAACCCAACTCTAATAAATAAACCCAACTCTAATAAACCTTAATAAATAAACCCAACTCTAATAAATAAACCCAACTCTAATAAATAAACCCAACTCTAATAAATAAACCCAACTCTAATATTAGGGTTTATTGGAGTTGGGTTTATTTATTGAGTTGGGTTTATTGGAGTTGGATTTATTTATTAAGGTTTATTGGAGTTGGGTTTATTTATTAGGGTTTATTGGAGTTGGGTTTATTTATTAGGGTTTATTGGAGTTGGGTTTATTTATTAAGGTTTATTGGAGTTGGATTTATTTATTAGGGTTTATTGGAGTTGGGTTTATTTATTAAGGTTTATTGGAGTTGGGTTTATTTATTAGGGTTTATTGGAGTTGGGTTTAATGATTAGGGTTTATTGGAGTTGGGTTTATTTATTAGAGTTTATTGGAGTTGGGTTTAATGATTAGGGTTTATTGGAGTTGGGTTTATTTATTAAGGTTTATTGGAGTTGGGTTTATTTATTAGGGTTTATTGGAGTTGGGTTTATTTATTAGGGTTTATTGGAGTTGGGTTTATTTATTAGGGTTTATTGGAGTTGGGTTCATTTATTAGGGTTTATTGGAGTTGGGTATATTTATTAAGGTTTATTGGAGTTGGGTTTATTTATTGGGGTTTATTGGAGTTGGGTTTAATGATTAGGGTTTATTGGAGTTGGGTTTATTTATTAGGGTTTATTGGAGTTGGGTTTATTTATTAGGGTTTATTGGAGTTGGGTTTATTTATTAAGGTTTATTGGAGTTGGGTTTATTTATTGGGGTTTATTGGAGTTGGGTTTAATGATTAGGGTTTATTGGAGTTGGGTTTATTTATTGGGGTTTATTGGAGTTGGGTTTATTTATTGGGGTTTATTGGAGTTGGGTTTATTTATTGGGGTTTATTGGAGTTGGGTTTAATGATTAGGGTTTATTGGAGTTGGGTTTATTTATTGGGGTTTATTGGAGTTGGGTTTATTTACTGGGGTTTATTGGAGTTGGGTTTATTTACTGGGGTTTATTGGAGTTGGGTTTATTTATTGGGGTTTATTGAAGTTGGGTTTATTTACTGGGGTTTATTGGAGTTGGGTTTATTTATTGGGGTTTATTGAAGTTGGGTTTATTTATTGGGGTTTATTGAAGTTGGGTTTATTTATTAAGGTTTATTGGAGTTGGGTTTATTTATTAAGGTTTATTGGAGTTGGGTTTATTTACTGGGGTTTATTGGAGTTGGGTTTATTTATTGGGGTTTATTGAAGTTGGGTTTATATACTGGGGTTTATTGGAGTTGGGTTTATTTATTGGGGTTTATTGAAGTTGGGTTTATTTATTGGGGTTTATTGAAGTTGGGTTTATTTATCAAGGTTTATTGGAGTTGGGTTTATTTATTAAGGTTTATTGGAGTTGGGTTTATTTATTGGGGTTTATTGGAGTTCGGTTTGTTTATTGGGGTTTATTGGAGTTGGGTTTATTTATTGGGGTTTATTGGAGTTGGGTTTATTTATTGGGGTTTATTGGAGTTGGGTTTATTTACTGGGGTTTATTGGAGTTGGGTTTATTTACTGGGGTTTATTGGAGTTGGGTTTATTTATTAAGGTTTATTGGAGTTGGGTTTATTTATTGGGGTTTATTGGAGTTGGGTTTATTTATTAAGGTTTATTGGAGTTGGGTTTATTTATTGGGGTTTATTGGAGTTGGGTTTATTTATTGGGGTTTATTGGAGTTGGGTTTATTTACTGGGGTTTATTGGAGTTGGGTTTATTTATTAAGGTTTATTGGAGTTGGGTTTATTTATTGGGGTTTATTGGAGTTGGGTTTATTTATTGGGGTTTATTGGAGTTGGGTTTATTTACTGGGGTTTATTGGAGTTGGGTTTATTTACTGGGGTTTATTGGAGTTGGGTTTATTTATTGGGGTTTATTGAAGTTGGGTTTATTTACTGGGGTTTATTGGAGTTGGGTTTATTTATTGGGGTTTATTGGAGTTGGGTTTATTTATTGGGGTTTATTGAAGTTGGGTTTATTTATTAAGGTTTATTGGAGTTGGGTTTATTTATTAAGGTTTATTGGAGTTGGGTTTATTTACTGGGGTTTATTGGAGTTGGGTTTATTTATTGGGGTTTATTGAAGTTGGGTTTATTTACTGGGGTTTATTGGAGTTGGGTTTATTTATTGGGGTTTATTGAAGTTGGGTTTATTTATTGGGGTTTATTGAAGTTGGGTTTATTTATTAAGGTTTATTGGAGTTGGGTTTATTTATTAAGGTTTATTGGAGTTGGGTTTATTTATTGGGGTTTATTGGATTTGGGTTTATTTATTGGGGTTTATTGGAGTTGGGTTTATTTATTGGGGTTTATTGGAGTTGGGTTTATTTACTGGGGTTTATTGGAGTTGGGTTTATTTATTAAGGTTTATTGGAGTTGGGTTTATTTATTAGGGTTTATTGGAGTTGGGTTTATTTATTAGGGTTTATTGGAGTTGGGTTTATTTATTAGGGTTTATTGGAGTTGGGTTCATTTATTAGGGTTTATTGGAGTTGGGTATATTTATTAAGGTTTATTGGAGTTGGGTTTATTTATTGGGGTTTATTGGAGTTGGGTTTAATGATTAGGGTTTATTGGAGTTGGGTTTATTTATTAGGGTTTATTGGAGTTGGGTTTATTTATTAGGGTTTATTGGAGTTGGGTTTATTTATTAAGGTTTATTGGAGTTGGGTTTATTTATTGGGGTTTATTGGAGTTGGGTTTAATGATTAGGGTTTATTGGAGTTGGGTTTATTTATTGGGGTTTATTGGAGTTGGGTTTATTTATTGGGGTTTATTGGAGTTGGGTTTATTTATTGGGGTTTATTGGAGTTGGGTTTAATGATTAGGGTTTATTGGAGTTGGGTTTATTTATTGGGGTTTATTGGAGTTGGGTTTATTTACTGGGGTTTATTGGAGTTGGGTTTATTTACTGGGGTTTATTGGAGTTGGGTTTATTTATTGGGGTTTATTGAAGTTGGGTTTATTTACTGGGGTTTATTGGAGTTGGGTTTATTTATTGGGGTTTATTGAAGTTGGGTTTATTTATTGGGGTTTATTGAAGTTGGGTTTATTTATTAAGGTTTATTGGAGTTGGGTTTATTTATTAAGGTTTATTGGAGTTGGGTTTATTTACTGGGGTTTATTGGAGTTGGGTTTATTTATTGGGGTTTATTGAAGTTGGGTTTATATACTGGGGTTTATTGGAGTTGGGTTTATTTATTGGGGTTTATTGAAGTTGGGTTTATTTATTGGGGTTTATTGAAGTTGGGTTTATTTATCAAGGTTTATTGGAGTTGGGTTTATTTATTAAGGTTTATTGGAGTTGGGTTTATTTATTGGGGTTTATTGGAGTTCGGTTTGTTTATTGGGGTTTATTGGAGTTGGGTTTATTTATTGGGGTTTATTGGAGTTGGGTTTATTTATTGGGGTTTATTGGAGTTGGGTTTATTTACTGGGGTTTATTGGAGTTGGGTTTATTTACTGGGGTTTATTGGAGTTGGGTTTATTTATTAAGGTTTATTGGAGTTGGGTTTATTTATTGGGGTTTATTGGAGTTGGGTTTATTTATTAAGGTTTATTGGAGTTGGGTTTATTTATTGGGGTTTATTGGAGTTGGGTTTATTTATTGGGGTTTATTGGAGTTGGGTTTATTTACTGGGGTTTATTGGAGTTGGGTTTATTTATTAAGGTTTATTGGAGTTGGGTTTATTTATTGGGGTTTATTGGAGTTGGGTTTATTTATTGGGGTTTATTGGAGTTGGGTTTATTTACTGGGGTTTATTGGAGTTGGGTTTATTTACTGGGGTTTATTGGAGTTGGGTTTATTTATTGGGGTTTATTGAAGTTGGGTTTATTTACTGGGGTTTATTGGAGTTGGGTTTATTTATTGGGGTTTATTGGAGTTGGGTTTATTTATTGGGGTTTATTGAAGTTGGGTTTATTTATTAAGGTTTATTGGAGTTGGGTTTATTTATTAAGGTTTATTGGAGTTGGGTTTATTTACTGGGGTTTATTGGAGTTGGGTTTATTTATTGGGGTTTATTGAAGTTGGGTTTATTTACTGGGGTTTATTGGAGTTGGGTTTATTTATTGGGGTTTATTGAAGTTGGGTTTATTTATTGGGGTTTATTGAAGTTGGGTTTATTTATTAAGGTTTATTGGAGTTGGGTTTATTTATTAAGGTTTATTGGAGTTGGGTTTATTTATTGGGGTTTATTGGATTTGGGTTTATTTATTGGGGTTTATTGGAGTTGGGTTTATTTATTGGGGTTTATTGGAGTTGGGTTTATTTACTGGGGTTTATTGGAGTTGGGTTTATTTATTAAGGTTTATTGGAGTTGGGTTTATTTATTGGGGTTTATTGGAGTTGGGTTTATTTATTGGGGTTTATTGGAGTTGGGTTTATTTATTAAGGTTTATTGGAGTTGGGTTTATTTATTGGGGTTTATTGGAGTTGGGTTTATTTACTGGGGTTTATTGGAGTTGGGTTTATTTACTGGGGTTTATTGGAGTTGGGTTTATTTATTAAGGTTTATTGGAGTTGGGTTTATTTATTGGGGTTTATTGGAGTTGGGTTTATTTATTGGGGTTTATTGGAGTTGGGTTTATTTACTGGGGTTTATTGGAGTTGGGTTTATTTACTGGGGTTTATTGGAGTTGGGTTTATTTATTGGGGTTTATTGAAGTTGGGTTTATTTACTGGGGTTTATTGGAGTTGGGTTTATTTATTGGGGTTTATTGAAGTTGGGTTTATTTATTGGGGTTTATTGAAGTTGGGTTTATTTATTAAGGTTTATTGGAGTTGGGTTTATTTATTAAGGTTTATTGGAGTTGGGTTTATTTATTGGGGTTTATTGGAGTTGGGTTTATTTATTGGGGTTTATTGGAGTTGGGTTTATTTATTGGGGTTTATTGGAGTTGGGTTTATTTACTGGGGTTTATTGGAGTTGGGTTTATTTATTGGGGTTTATTGGAGTTGGGTTTATTTATTGGGGTTTATTGGAGTTGGGTTTATTTATTGGGGTTTATTGGAGTTGGGTTTATTTATTAAGGTTTATTGGAGTTGGGTTTATTTATTGGGGTTTATTGGAGTTGGGTTTATTTATTGGGGTTTATTGGAGTTGGGTTTAATGATTAGGGTTTATTGGAGTTGGGTTTATTTATTGGAGTTGGGTTTATTTATTTGGGTTTATTGGAGTTGGGTTTATTTATTGGGGTTTATTGGAGTTGGGTTTAATGATTAGGGTTTATTGGAGTTGGGTTTATTTATTGGGGTTTATTGGAGTTGGGTTTATTTATTGGGGTTTATTGGAGTTGGGTTTATTTACTGGGGTTTATTGGAGTTGGGTTTATTTATTGGGGGTTATTGGAGTTGGGTTTATTTATTGGGGTTTATTGAAGTTGGGTTTATTTATTGGGGTTTATTGGAGTTGGGTTTATTTATTGGGGTTTATTGAAGTTGGGTTTATTTATTGGGGTTTATTGGAGTTGGGTTTATTTATTGGGGTTTATTGGAGTTGGGTTTATTTATTGGGGTTTATTGGAGTTGGGTTTATTTACTGGGGTTTATTGGAGTTGGGTTTATTTATTGGGGTTTATTGGAGTTGGGTTTATTTATTGGGGTTTATTGGAGTTGGGTTTATTTATTGGGGTTTATTGGAGTTGGGTTTATTTACTGGGGTTTATTGGAGTTGGGTTTATTTATTGGGGTTTATTGGAGTTGGGTTTATTTATTGGGGTTTATTGGAGTTGGGTTTATTTATTGGGGTTTATTGGAGTTGGGTTTATTTATTAAGGTTTATTGGAGTTGGGTTTATTTATTGGGGTTTATTGGAGTTGGGTTTATTTATTGGGGTTTATTGGAGTTGGGTTTAATGATTAGGGTTTATTGGAGTTGGGTTTATTTATTGGAGTTGGGTTTATTTATTGGGGTTTATTGGAGTTGGGTTTATTTATTGGGGTTTATTGGAGTTGGGTTTAATGATTAGGGTTTATTGGAGTTGGGTTTATTTATTGGGGTTTATTGGAGTTGGGTTTATTTATTGGGGTTTATTGGAGTTGGGTTTATTTACTGGGGTTTATTGGAGTTGGGTTTATTTATTGGGGTTTATTGGAGTTGGGTTTATTTATTGGGGTTTATTGAAGTTGGGTTTTTTTATTGGGGTTTATTGGAGTTGGGTTTATTTATTGGGGTTTATTGAAGTTGGGTTTATTTATTGGGGTTTATTGGAGTTGGGTTTATTTATTGGGGTTTATTGGAGTTGGGTTTATTTATTGGGGTTTATTGGAGTTGGGTTTATTTATTGGGGTTTATTGGAGTTGGGTTTATTTATTGGGGTTTATTGGAGTTGGGTTTATTTATTGGGGTTTATTGGAGTTGGGTTTATTTATTGGGGTTTATTGGAGTTGGGTTTATTTACTGGGGTTTATTGGAGTTGGGTTTATTTATTGGGGTTTATTGGAGTTGGGTTTATTTATTGGGGTTTATTGGAGTTGGGTTTATTTATTGGGGTTTATTGGAGTTGGGTTTATTTATTGGGGTTTATTGGAGTTGGGTTTATTTACTGTGGTTTATTGGAGTTGGGTTTATTTATTGGGGTTTATTGGAGTTGGGTTTATTTATTGGGGTTTATTGGAGTTGGGTTTATTTATTGGGGTTTATTGGAGTTGGGTTTATTTATTGGGGTTTATTGGAGTTGGGTTTATTTACTGGGGTTTATTGGAGTTGGGTTTATTTATTGGGGTTTATTGGAGTTGGGTTTAATGATTAGGGTTTATTGGAGTTGGGTTTATTTATTGGGGTTTATTGGAGTTGGGTTTATTTACTGGGGTTTATTGGAGTTGGGTTTATTTACTGGGGTTTATTGGAGTTGGGTTTATTTATTGGGGTTTATTGAAGTTGGGTTTATTTACTGGGGTTTATTGGAGTTGGGTTTATTTATTGGGGTTTATTGAAGTTGGGTTTATTTATTGGGGTTTATTGAAGTTGGGTTTATTTATTAAGGTTTATTGGAGTTGGGTTTATTTATTAAGGTTTATTGGAGTTGGGTTTATTTACTGGGGTTTATTGGAGTTGGGTTTATTTATTGGGGTTTATTGAAGTTGGGTTTATATACTGGGGTTTATTGGAGTTGGGTTTATTTATTGGGGTTTATTGAAGTTGGGTTTATTTATTGGGGTTTATTGAAGTTGGGTTTATTTATCAAGGTTTATTGGAGTTGGGTTTATTTATTAAGGTTTATTGGAGTTGGGTTTATTTATTGGGGTTTATTGGAGTTCGGTTTGTTTATTGGGGTTTATTGGAGTTGGGTTTATTTATTGGGGTTTATTGGAGTTGGGTTTATTTATTGGGGTTTATTGGAGTTGGGTTTATTTACTGGGGTTTATTGGAGTTGGGTTTATTTACTGGGGTTTATTGGAGTTGGGTTTATTTATTAAGGTTTATTGGAGTTGGGTTTATTTATTGGGGTTTATTGGAGTTGGGTTTATTTATTAAGGTTTATTGGAGTTGGGTTTATTTATTGGGGTTTATTGGAGTTGGGTTTATTTATTGGGGTTTATTGGAGTTGGGTTTATTTACTGGGGTTTATTGGAGTTGGGTTTATTTATTAAGGTTTATTGGAGTTGGGTTTATTTATTGGGGTTTATTGGAGTTGGGTTTATTTATTGGGGTTTATTGGAGTTGGGTTTATTTACTGGGGTTTATTGGAGTTGGGTTTATTTACTGGGGTTTATTGGAGTTGGGTTTATTTATTGGGGTTTATTGAAGTTGGGTTTATTTACTGGGGTTTATTGGAGTTGGGTTTATTTATTGGGGTTTATTGGAGTTGGGTTTATTTATTGGGGTTTATTGAAGTTGGGTTTATTTATTAAGGTTTATTGGAGTTGGGTTTATTTATTAAGGTTTATTGGAGTTGGGTTTATTTACTGGGGTTTATTGGAGTTGGGTTTATTTATTGGGGTTTATTGAAGTTGGGTTTATTTACTGGGGTTTATTGGAGTTGGGTTTATTTATTGGGGTTTATTGAAGTTGGGTTTATTTATTGGGGTTTATTGAAGTTGGGTTTATTTATTAGGGTTTATTGGAGTTGGGTTTATTTATGGGTTTATTGGAGTTGGGTTTATTTATTGGGGTTTATTGAGTTGGGTTTATTTATTGGGGTTTATTGGAGTTGGGTTTATTTATTGGGGTTTATTGGAGTTGGGTTTATTTACTGGGGTTTATTGAGTTGGGTTTATTTATTAAGGTTTATTGGAGTTGGGTTTATTTATTATGGGTTTATTGGAGTTGGGTTTATTTATTGGGGTTTATTGGAGTTGGGTTTATTTATTGGGGTTTATTGGAGTTGGGTTTATTTATTGGGGTTTATTGGAGTTGGGTTTATTTACTGGGGTTTATTGGAGTTGGGTTTATTTATTGGGGTTTATTGGAGTTGGGTTTATTTATTAGGGGTTTATTGGAGTTGGGTTTATTTATTGGGGTTTATTGGAGTTGGGTTTATTTATTGGGGTTTATTGGAGTTGGGTTTATTTATTGGGGTTTATTGGAGTTGGGTTTATTTATTGGGGTTTATTGGCGTTGGGTTTATTTATTGGGTTTATTGGAGTTGGGTTTATTATTGGGGTTTATTGGAGTTGGGTTTAATTATTGGGGTTTATTGGAGTTGGGGTTATTTATTGGGGTTTATTGGAGTTGGGTTTATTTATTGGGGTTTATTGGAAGTTGGGTTTATTTATTGGGGTTTATTGGAGTTGGGTTTATTTATTAAGGGTTTATTGGAGTTGGGTTTATTTATTGGGGTTTATTGGAGTTGGGTTTATTTATTGGGGTTTATTGGAGTTGGGTTTATTTATTGGGGTTTATTGGAGTTGGGTTTATTTTACTGGGGTTTATTGGAGTTGGGTTTATTTATTGGGGTTTATTGAGTTGGGTTTATTTATTGGGGTTTATTGGAGTTGGGTTTATTTATTGGGGTTTATTGGAGTTGGGTTTATTTATTAGGGTTTATTGGAGTTGGGTTTATTTATTGGGGTTTATTGGAGTTGGGTTTATTTATTGGGGTTTATTGGAGTTGGGTTTATTTACTGGGGTTTATTGGAGTTGGGTTTATTTATAGGGGTTTATTGGAGTTGGGTTTATTTATTGGGGTTTATTGGAGTTGGGTTTATTTATTGGGGTTTATTGGAGTTGGGTTTATTTATTGGGGTTTATTGGAGTTGGGTTTATTTATTGGGGTTTATTGGAGTTGGGTTTATTTATTGGGGTTTATTGGAGTTGGGTTTATTTATTGGGGTTTATTGGAGTTGGGTTTATTTATTGGGGTTTATTGGAGTTGGGTTTATTTATTGGGGTTTATTGGAGTTGGGTTTATTTATTGGGGTTTATTGGAGTTGGGTTTATTTATTGGGGTTTATTGGAGTTGGGTTTATTTATTGGGGTTTATTGAGTTGGGTTTATTTATTGGGGTTTATTGGAGTTGGGTTTATTTATTGGGGTTTATTGAGTTGGGTTTATTTATTGGGGTTTATTGGAGTTGGGTTTATTTATTGGGGTTTATTGGAGTTGGGTTTATTTATTGGGGTTTATTGGAGTTGGGTTTATTTACTGGGGTTTATTGGAGTTGGGTTTATTTATTGGGGTTTATTGGAGTTGGGTTTATTTATTGGGGTTTATTGGAGTTGGGTTTATTTATTGGGGTTTATTGGAGTTGGGTTTATTTATTGGGGTTTATTGGAGTTGGGTTTATTTACTGGGGTTTATTGGAGTTGGGTTTATTTATTGGGGTTTATTGGAGTTGGGTTTATTTATTGGGGTTTATTGGAGTTGGGTTTATTTATTGGGGTTTATTGGAGTTGGGTTTATTTATTGGGTTTATTGGAGTTGGGTTTATTTATTGGGGTTTATTGGAGTTGGGTTTATTTATTGGGGTTTATTGGAGTTGGGTTTATTTATTGGGGTTTATTGGAGTTGGGTTTATTTATTGGGGTTTATTGGAGTTGGGTTTATTTATTGGGGTTTATTGGAGTTGGGTTTATTTATTGGGGTTTATTGGAGTTGGGTTTATTTATTGGGGTTTATTGGAGTTGGGTTTATTTATTGGGGTTTATTGGAGTTGGGTTTATTTACTGGGGTTTATTGGAGTTGGGTTTATTTATTGGGGTTTATTGGAGTTGGGTTTATTTATTGGGGTTTATGGAGTTGGGTTTATTTACTTGGGGTTTATTGGAGTTGGGTTTATTTATTGGGGTTTATTGGAGTTGGGTTTATTTATTGGGGTTTATTGGAGTTGGGTTTATTTATTGGGGTTTATTGGAGTTGGGTTTATTTATTGGGGTTTATTGGAGTTGGGTTTATTTATTGGGGTTTATTGGAGTTGGGTTTATTTATTGGGGTTTATTGGAGTTGGGTTTATTTATTGGGGTTTATTGGAGTTGGGTTTATTTATTGGGGTTTATTGGAGTTGGGTTTATTTATTGGGGTTTATTGGAGTTGGGTTTATTTACTGGGGTTTATTGGAGTTGGGTTTATTTATTGGGGTTTATTGGAGTTGGGTTTATTTATTGGGGTTTATTGGAGTTGGGTTTATTTATTGGGGTTTATTGGAGTTGGGTTTATTTATTGGGGTTTATTGGAGTTGGGTTTATTTACTGGGGTTTATTGGAGTTGGGTTTATTTATTGGGGTTTATTGGAGTTGGGTTTATTTATTGGGGTTTATTGGAGTTGGGTTTATTTATTGGGGTTTATTGGAGTTGGGTTTATTTATGGGGTTTATTGGAGTTGGGTTTATTTACTGGGGTTTATTGGAGTTGGGTTTATTTACTGGGGTTTATTGGAGTTGGGTTTATTTATTGGGGTTTATTGGAGTTGGGTTTATTTATTGGGGTTTATTGGAGTTGGGTTTATTTACTGGGGTTTATTGGAGTTGGGTTTATTTATTGGGGTTTATTGGAGTTGGGTTTATTTATTGGGGTTTATTGGAGTTGGGTTTATTTACTGGGTTTATTGGAGTTGGGTTTATTTACTGGGGTTTATTGGAGTTGGGTTTATTTACTGGGGTTTATTGGAGTTGGGTTTATTTATTGGGGTTTATTGGAGTTGGGTTTATTTATGGGGTTTATTGGAGTTGGGTTTATTTACTGGGGTTTATTGGAGTTGGGTTTATTTATTGGGGTTTATTGGAGTTGGGTTTATTTATTGGGGTTTATTGGAGTTGGGTTTATTTATTGGGGTTTATTGGAGTTGGGTTTATTTATTGGGGTTTATTGGAGTTGGGGTTTATTTATTGGGGTTTATTGGAGTTGGGTTTATTTATTGGGGTTTATTGGAGTTGGGTTTATTTATTGGGGTTTATTGGAGTTGGGTTTATTTATTGGGGTTATTGGAGTTGGGTTTATTTACTGGGGTTTATTGGAGTTGGGTTTATTTATTGGGGTTTATTGGAGTTGGGTTTATTTATTGGGGTTTATTGGAGTTGGGTTTATTTACTTGGGGTTTATTGGAGTTGGGTTTATTTACTGGGGTTTATTGGAGTTGGGTTTATTTACTGGGGTTTATTGGAGTTGGGTTTATTTATTGGGGTTTATTGGAGTTGGTTTATTACTGGGGTTTATTGGAGTTGGGTTTATTATTGGGGTTTATTGGAGTTGGGTTTATTTACTGGGGTTTATTGGAGTTGGGTTTATTTATTGGGGTTTATTGGAGTTGGGTTTATTTATTAGGGTTTATTGGAGCTGGGTTTATTTATTGGGGTTTATTGGAGTTGGGTTTATTTATTGGGGTTTATTGGAGTTGGGTTTATTTATTGGGGTTTATTGGAGTTGGGTTTATTTACTGGGGTTCATTGGAGTTGGGTTTATTTATTGGGGTTTATTGGAGTTGGGTTTATTTATTGGGGTTTATTGGAGTTGGGTTTATTTATTGGGGTTTATTGGAGTTGGGTTTATTTATTGGGGTTTATTGGAGTTGGGTTTATTTACTGGGGTTTATTGGAGTTGGGTTTATTTATTGGGGTTTATTGGAGTTGGGTTTATTTATTGGGGTTTATTGGAGTTGGGTTTATTTATTGGGGTTTATTGGAGTTGGGTTTATTTATTGGGGTTTATTGGAGTTGGGTTTATTTATTGGGGTTTATTGGAGTTGGGTTTATTTATTGGGGTTTATTGGAGTTGGGTTTATTTACTGGGGTTTATTGGAGTTGGGTTATTTATTGGGGTTTATTGGAGTTGGGTTTATTTATTGGGGTTTATTGGAGTTGGGTTTATTTATTGGGGTTTATTGGAGTTGGGTTTATTTATGGGGTTTATTGGAGTTGGGTTTATTTATTGGGGTTTATTGGAGTTGGGTTTATTTATTGGGGTTTATTGGAGTTGGGTTTATTTATTGGGGTTTATTGGAGTTGGGTTTATTTATTGGGGTTTATTGGAGTTGGTTTATTTATTGGGGTTTATTGGAGTTGGGTTTATTTACTTGGGGTTTATTGGAGTTGGGTTTATTTATTGGGGTTTATTGGAGTTGGGTTTATTTATTGGGGTTTATTGGAGTTGGGTTTATTTACTGGGGTTTATTGGAGTTGGGTTTATTTATTGGGGTTTATTGGAGTTGGGTTTATTTATTGGGGTTTATTGGAGTTGGGTTTATTTATTGGGGTTTATTGGAGTTGGGTTTATTTATTGGGGTTTATTGGAGTTGGGTTTATTTATTGGGGTTTATTGGAGTTGGGTTTATTTACTGGGGTTTATTGGAGTTGGGTTTATTTATTGGGGTTTATTGGAGTTGGGTTTATTTATTGGGGTTTATTGGAGTTGGGTTTATTTATTGGGGTTTATTGGAGTTGGGTTTATTTATTGGGGTTTATTGGAGTTGGGTTTATTTACTGGGGTTTATTGGAGTTGGGTTTATTTATTGGGGTTTATTGGAGTTGGGTTTATTTATTGGGGTTTATTGGAGTTGGGTTTATTTACTGGGGTTTATTGGAGTTGGGTTTATTTATTGGGGTTTATTGGAGTTGGGTTTATTTATTGGGGTTTATTGGAGTTGGGTTTATTTACTGGGGTTTATTGGAGTTGGGTTTATTTACTGGGGTTTATTGGAGTTGGGTTTATTTAATGGGGTTTATTGGAGTTGGGTTTATTTACTGGGGTTTATTGGAGTTGGGTTTATTTATTGGGGTTTATTGGAGTTGGGTTTATTTATTGGGGTTTATTGGAGTTGGGTTTATTTACTGGGGTTTATTGGAGTTGGGTTTATTTATTGGGGTTTATTGGAGTTGGGTTTATTTATTGGGGTTTATTGGAGTTGGGTTTATTTATTGGGGTTTATTGGAGTTGGGTTTATTTATTGGGGTTTATTGGAGTTGGGTTTATTTATTGGGGTTTATTGGAGTTGGGTTTATTTATTGGGGTTTATTGGAGTTGGGTTTATTTATTGGGGTTTATTGGAGTTGGGTTTATTTATTGGGGTTTATTGGAGTTGGGTTTATTTATTGGGGTTTATTGGAGTTGGGTTTATTTATTGGGGTTTATTGGAGTTGGGTTTATTTATTGGGGTTTATTGGAGTTGGGTTTATTTATTGGGGTTTATTGGAGTTGGGTTTATTTATTGGGGTTTATTGGAGTTGGGTTTATTTATTGGGGTTTATTGGAGTTGGGGTTATTTATGGGGTTTATTGGAGTTGGGTTTATTTATTGGGGTTTATTGAGTGTTGGGTTTATTTACTGGGGTTTATTGGAGTTGGGTTTATTTATTGGGGTTTATTGGATGTTGGGTTTTATTTATGGGGGTTTATTGGAGTTGGGTTATTTATTGGGGTTTATTGGAGTTGGGTTTATTTACTGGGGTTTATTGGAGTTGGGTTATTTACTGGGGTTTATTGGAGTTGGGTTTATTTATTGGGGTTTATTGGAGTTGGGTTTATTTACTGGGGTTTATTGGAGTTGGGTTTATTTATTGGGGTTTATTGGAGTTGGGTTTATTATATTGGGGTTTTTTGGAGTTGGCTTTATTTAATGGGTTCATATTGGAGTTGGGTTTATTATTAGGGTTTTATTGGAGTTGGAGTTATATATTAGGGGTTTATTGGAGTTGGGTTATTTATTGGGGTTTATTGGAGTTGGTTTATTTATTGGGGATTATTGGAGTTGGGTTTATTTACTGGGGTTTATTGGAGTTGGGGTTTTGTTATTGGGGTTTATTGGAGTTGGGTTTATTTATTGGGGGTTATTGGAGTTGGGTTTTATTTATTGGGGGTTTATAGGAGTTGGGTTTATTTACCTGGGGTTTATTGGAGTTGTGGTTTATTACTGGGGTTTATTGGAGTTGGGTTTATTTATACTGTGGTTTATTGGAGTTGGGTTTATATATTGGGGTGGGTTAATTATTGGGTATGGGTTGGGTTTAATTACTGGGGTTTATGGAGTTGGGTTTATTTATTGGGGTTTATTGGAGTTGGGTTTATTTATTGGGGTTTATTGGAGTTGGGTTTATTTACTGGGGTTTATTGGAGTTGGGTTTATTTATTGGGGTTTATTGGAGTTGGGTTTATTTATGGGGTTTATTGGAGTTGGGTTTATTTACTTGGGGTTTATTGGAGTTGGGTTTATTTATTGGGGTTTATTGGAGTTGGGTTTATTTATTGGGGTTTATTGGAGTTGGGTTTATTTATTGGGGTTTATTGGAGTTGGGTTTATTTATTGGGGTTTATTGGAGTTGGGTTTATTTACTGGGGTTTATTGGAGTTGGGTTTATTTATTGGGGTTTATTGGAGTTGGTTTATTTATTGGGGTTTATTGGAGTTGGGTTTATTTACTGGGGTTTATTGGAGTTGGGTTTATTTATTGGGGTTTATTGGAGTTGGGTTTATTTATTGGGGTTTATTGGAGTTGGGTTTATTTACTGGGGTTTATTGGAGTTGGGTTTATTTATTGGGGTTTATTGGAGTTGGGTTTATTTATTGGGGTTTATTGGAGTTGGGTTTATTTACTGGGGTTTATTGGAGTTGGGTTTATTTATTGGGGTTTATTGGAGTTGGTTTATTTACTGGGGTTTATTGGAGTTGGGTTTATTTACTGGGGTTTATTGGAGTTGGGTTTATTTACTTGGGGTTTATTGGAGTTGGGTTTATTTATTGGGGTTTATTGGAGTTGGGTTTATTTATTGGGGTTTATTGGAGTTGGGTTTATTTACTGGGGTTTATTGGAGTTGGGTTTATTTATTGGGGTTTATTGGAGTTGGGTTTATTTATTGGGGTTTATTGGAGTTGGGTTTATTTATTGGGGTTTATTGGAGTTGGGTTTATTTATTGGGGTTTATTGGAGTTGGGTTTATTTACTGGGGTTTATTGGAGTTGGGTTTATTTATTGGGGTTTATTGGAGTTGGGTTTATTTATTGGGGTTTATTGGAGTTGGGTTTATTTATTGGGGTTTATTGGAGTTGGGTTTATTTATTGGGGTTTATTGGAGTTGGGTTTATTTACTGGGGGTTTATTGGAGTTGGGTTTATTTATTGGGGTTTATTGGAGTTGGGTTTATTTATTGGGGTTTATTGGAGTTGGGTTTATTTATTGGGGTTTATTGGAGTTGGGTTTATTTATTGGGGTTTATTGGAGTTGGGTTTATTTACTGGGGTTTATTGGAGTTGGGTTTATTTACTGGGGTTTATTGGAGTTGGGTTTATTTATTGGGGTTTATTGGAGTTGGGTTTATTTATTGGGGTTTATTGGAGTTGGGTTTATTTACTGGGGTTTATTGGAGTTGGGTTTATTTATTGGGGTTTATTGGAGTTGGGTTTATTTATTAAGGTTTATTGGAGTTGGGTTTATTTACTGGGGTTTATTGGAGTTGGGTTTATTTACTGGGGTTTATTGGAGTTGGGTTTATTTATTGGGGTTTATTGGAGTTGGGTTTATTTACTGGGGTTTATTGGAGTTGGGTTTATTTATTGGGGTTTATTGGAGTTGGGTTTATTTATTGGGTTTATTGGAGTTGGGTTTATTTATTGGGGTTTATTGGAGTTGGGTTTATTTACTGGGGTTTATTGGAGTTGGGTTTATTTATTGGGGTTTATTGGAGTTGTGTTTATTTATTGGGGTTTATTGGAGTTGGGTTTATTTATTGGGGTTTATTAGAGATGGGTTTATTTACTGGGGTTTATTGGAGTTGGGTTTATTTATTGGGGTTTATTGGAGTTGGGTTTATTTATTGGGGTTTATTGGAGTTGGGTTTATTTATGGGGTTTATTGGAGTTGGGTTTATTTACTGGGGTTTATTGGAGTTGGGTTTATTTATGGGGTTTATTGGAGTTGGGTTTATTTATTGGGGTTTATTGGAGTTGGGTTTATTTATTGGGGTTTATTGGAGTTGGGTTTATTTATTGGGGTTTATTGGAGTTGGGTTTATTTACTGGGGTTTATTGGAGTTGGGTTTATTTATTGGGGTTTATTGGAGTTGGGTTTATTTATTGGGGTTTATTGGAGTTGGGTTTATTTATGGGGTTTATTGGAGTTGGGTTTATTTACTGGGGTTTATTGGAGTTGGGTTTATTTATTGGGGTTTATTGGAGTTGGGTTTATTTATTGGGGTTTATTGGAGTTGGGTTTATTTACTGGGGTTTATTGGAGTTGGGTTTATTTATTGGGGTTTATTGGAGTTGGGTTTATTTATTGGGGTTTATTGGAGTTGGGTTTATTTACTGGGGTTTATTGGAGTTGGGTTTATTTATGGGGTTTATTGGAGTTGGGTTTATTTATTGGGGTTTATTGGAGTTGGGTTTATTTACTGGGGTTTATTGGAGTTGGGTTTATTTATTGGGGTTTATTGGAGTTGGGTTTATTTACTGGGGTTTATTGGAGTTGGGTTTATTTATTGGGGTTTATTGGAGTTGGGTTTATTTATTGGGGTTTATTGGAGTTGGGTTTATTTATTGGGGTTTATTGGAGTTGGGTTTATTTACTGGGGTTTATTGGAGTTGGGTTTATTTATTGGGGTTTATTGGAGTTGGGTTTATTTATTGGGGTTTATTGGAGTTGGGTTTATTTACTGGGGTTTATTGGAGTTGGGTTTATTTATTGGGGTTTATTGGAGTTGGGTTTATTTATTGGGGTTTATTGGAGTTGGGTTTATTTATTGGGGTTTATTGGAGTTGGGTTTATTTACTGGGGTTTATTGGAGTTGGGTTTATTTACTGGGGTTTATTGGAGTTGGGTTTATTTATTGGGGTTTATTGGAGTTGGGTTTATTTATTGGGGTTTATTGGAGTTGGGTTTATTTATTGGGGTTTATTGGAGTTGGGTTTATTTATTGGGGTTTATTGGAGTTGGGTTTATTTACTGGGGTTTATTGGAGTTGGGTTTATTTATTGGGGTTTATTGGAGTTGGGTTTATTTATTGGGGTTTATTGGAGTTGGGTTTATTTACTGGGGTTTATTGGAGTTGGGTTTATTTATTGGGGTTTATTGGAGTTGGGTTTATTTATTGGGGTTTATTGGAGTTGGGTTTATTTATTGGGGTTTATTGGAGTTGGGTTTATTTATTGGGGTTTATTGGAGTTGGGTTTATTTACTGGGGTTTATTGGAGTTGGGTTTATTTATTGGGGTTTATTGGAGTTGGGTTTATTTACTGGGGTTTATTGGAGTTGGGTTTATTTATTGGGGTTTATTGGAGTTGGGTTTATTTATTGGGGTTTATTGGAGTTGGGTTTATTTATTGGGGTTTATTGGAGTTGGGTTTATTTACTGGGGTTTATTGGAGTTGGGTTTATTTACTGGGGTTTATTGGAGTTGGGTTTATTTATTGGGGTTTATTGGAGTTGGGTTATTTATTGGGGTTTATTGGAGTTGGGTTTATTTACTGGGGTTTATTGGAGTTGGGTTTATTTATTGGGGTTTATTGGAGTTGGGTTTATTTATTGGGGTTTATTGGAGTTGGGTTTATTTATTGGGGTTTATTGGAGTTGGGTTTATTTATTGGGGTTTATTGGAGTTGGGTTTATTTATTGGGGTTTATTGGAGTTGGGTTTATTTACTGGGGTTTATTGGAGTTGGGTTTATTTATTGGGGTTTATTGGAGTTGGGTTTATTTATTGGGGTTTATTGGAGTTGGGTTTATTTACTTGGGGTTTATTGGAGTTGGGTTTATTTATTGGGGTTTATTGGAGTTGGGTTTATTTATTGGGGTTTATTGGAGTTGGGTTTATTTATTGGGGTTTATTGGAGTTGGGTTTATTTATTGGGGTTTATTGGAGTTGGGTTTATTTATTGGGGTTTATTGGAGTTGGGTTTATTTATTGGGGTTTATTGGAGTTGGGTTTATTTATTGGGGTTTATTGGAGTTGGGTTTATTTATTGGGGTTTATTGGAGTTGGGTTTATTTATTGGGGTTTATTGGAGTTGGGTTTATTTACTGGGGTTTATTGGAGTTGGGTTTATTTATTGGGGTTTATTGGAGTTGGGTTTATTTATTGGGGTTTATTGGAGTTGGGTTTATTTATTGGGGTTTATTGGAGTTGGGTTTATTTACTGGGGTTTATTGGAGTTGGGTTTATTTATTGGGGTTTATTGGAGTTGGGTTTATTTATTGGGGTTTATTGGAGTTGGGTTTATTTATTGGGGTTTATTGGAGTTGGGTTTATTTACTGGGGTTTATTGGAGTTGGGTTTATTTATTGGGGTTTATTGGAGTTGGGTTTATTTATTGGGGTTTATTGGAGTTGGGTTTATTTATTGGGGTTTATTGGAGTTGGGTTTATTTATTGGGGTTTATTGGAGTTGGGTTTATTTACTGGGGTTTATTGGAGTTGGGTTTATTTATTGGGGTTTATTGGAGTTGGGTTTATTTATTGGGGTTTATTGGAGTTGGGTTTATTTATTGGGGTTTATTGGAGTTGGGTTTATTTATTGGGGTTTATTGGAGTTGGGTTTATTTACTGGGGTTTATTGGAGTTGGGTTTATTTATTGGGGTTTATTGGAGTTGGGTTTATTTATTGGGGTTTATTGGAGTTGGGTTTATTTATTGGGGTTTATTGGAGTTGGGTTTATTTATTGGGGTTTATTGGAGTTGGGTTTATTTATTGGGGTTTATTGGAGTTGGGTTTATTTATTGGGGTTTATTGGAGTTGGGTTTAATTTATGGGGTTTATGGAGTTGGGTTTATTTACTGGGGTTTATTGGAGTTGGGTTTATTTATTGGGGTTTATTGGAGTTGGGTTTATTTATTGGGGTTTATTGGAGTTGGGTTTATTTATGGGGTTTATTGGAGTTGGGTTTATTTACTGGGGTTTATTGGAGTTGGGTTTATTTACTGGGGTTTATTGGAGTTGGGTTTATTTACTGGGGTTTATTGGAGTTGGGTTTATTTATGGGGTTTATTGGAGTTGGGTTTTATTTATTGGGGTTTATTGGAGTTGGGTTTATTTACTGGGGTTTATTGGAGTTGGGTTTATTTATTGGGGTTTATTGGAGTTGGGTTTATTTATTGGGGTTTATTGGAGTTGGGTTTATTTATTGGGTTTATTGGAGTTGGGTTTATTTACTGGGGTTTATTGGAGTTGGGTTTATTTATTGGGGTTATTGGAGTTGGGTTTATTTACTGGGGTTTATTGGAGTTGGGTTTATTTATTGGGGTTTATTGGAGTTGGGTTTATTTATTGGGGTTTATTGGAGTTGGGTTTATTTATTGGGGTTTATTGGAGTTGGGTTTATTTATTGGGGTTTATTGGAGTTGGGTTTATTTATTGGGGTTTATTGGAGTTGGGTTTATTTACTGGGGTTTATTGGAGTTGGGTTTATTTATTGGGGTTTATTGGAGTTGGGTTTATTTATTGGGGTTTATTGGAGTTGGGTTTATTTATTGGGGTTTATTGGAGTTGGGTTTATTTACTGGGGTTTATTGGAGTTGGGTTTATTTATTGGGGTTTATTGGAGTTGGGTTTATTTATTGGGGTTTATTGGAGTTGGGTTTATTTATTGGGGTTTATTGGAGTTGGGTTTATTTACTGGGGTTTATTGGAGTTGGGTTTATTTATTGGGGTTTATTGGAGTTGGGTTTATTTATTGGGGTTTATTGGAGTTGGGTTTATTTATTGGGGTTTATTGGAGTTGGGTTTATTTACTGGGGTTTATTGGAGTTGGGTTTATTTACTGGGGTTTATTGGAGTTGGGTTTATTTATTGGGGTTTATTGGAGTTGTGTTTATTTATTGGGGTTTATTGGAGTTGGGTTTATTTATTGGGGTTTATTGGAGTTGGGTTTATTTACTGGGGTTTATTGGAGTTGGGTTTATTTATTGGGGTTTATTGGAGTTGGGTTTATTTATTGGGGTTTATTGGAGTTGGTTTATTTACTGGGGTTTATTGGAGTTGGGTTTATTTATTGGGGTTTATTGGAGTTGGGTTTATTTATTGGGGTTTATTGGAGTTGGGTTTATTTATTGGGGTTTATTGGAGTTGGGTTTATTTATTGGGGTTTATTGGAGTTGGGTTTATTTACTGGGGTTTATTGGAGTTGGGTTTTATTTACTGGGGTTTATTGGAGTTGGGTTTATTTATTGGGGTTTATTGGAGTTGGGTTTATTTATTGGGGTTTATTGGAGTTGGGTTTATTTACTGGGGTTTATTGGAGTTGGGTTTATTTATTGGGGTTTATTGGAGTTGGGTTTATTTATTGGGGTTTATTGGAGTTGGGTTTATTTATTGGGGTTTATTGGAGTTGGGTTTATTTACTGGGGTTTATTGGAGTTGGGTTTATTTACTTGGGGTTTATTGGAGTTGGGTTTATTTATTGGGTTTATTGGAGTTGGGTTTATTTATTGGGGTTTATTGGAGTTGGGTTTATTTATTGGGGTTTATTGGAGTTGGGTTTATTTACTGGGGTTTATTGGAGTTGGGTTTATTTATTGGGGTTTATTGGAGTTGGGTTTATTTAATGGGGTTTATTGGAGTTGGGTTTATTTACTGGGGTTTATTGGAGTTGGGTTTATTTATTGGGGTTTATTGGAGTTGGGTTTATTTATGGGGTTTATTGGAGTTGGGTTTATTTATTGGGTTTATTGGAGTTGGGTTTATTTATTGGGTTTATTGGAGTTGGGTTTATTTAATGGGGTTTATTGGAGTTGGGTTTATTTATTGGGGTTTATTGGAGTTGGGTTTATTTATTGGGGTTTATTGGAGTTGGGTTTATTTATTGGGGTTTATTGGAGTTGGGTTTATTTATTGGGGTTTATTGGAGTTGGGTTTATTTATTGGGGTTTATTGGAGTTGGGTTTATTTACTGGGGTTTATTGGAGTTGGGTTTATTTATTGGGGTTTATTGGAGTTGGGTTTATTTATTGGGGTTTATTGGAGTTGGGTTTATTTATTGGGGTTTATTGGAGTTGGGTTTATTTATTGGGGTTTATTGGAGTTGGGTTTATTTATTGGGGTTTATTGGAGTTGGGTTTATTTATTGGGGTTTATTGGAGTTGGGTTTATTTACTGGGGTTTATTGGAGTTGGGTTTATTTATTGGGGTTTATTGGAGTTGGGTTTATTTACTGGGGTTTATTGGAGTTGGGTTTATTTATTGGGGTTTATTGGAGTTGGGTTTATTTATTGGGGTTTATTGGAGTTGGGTTTATTTATTGGGGTTTATTGGAGTTGGGTTTATTTACTGGGGTTTATTGGAGTTGGGTTTATTTATTGGGGTTTATTGGAGTTGGGTTTATTTATTGGGGTTTATTGGAGTTGGGTTTATTTATTGGGGTTTATTGGAGTTGGGTTTATTTACTGGGGTTTATTGGAGTTGGGTTTATTTATTGGGGTTTATTGGAGTTGGGTTTATTTATTGGGGTTTATTGGAGTTGGGTTTATTTATTGGGGTTTATTGGAGTTGGGTTTATTTACTGGGGTTTATTGGAGTTGGGTTTATTTACTGGGGTTTATTGGAGTTGGGTTTATTTATTGGGGTTTATTGGAGTTGGGTTTATTTATTGGGGTTTATTGGAGTTGGGTTTATTTATTGGGGTTTATTGGAGTTGGGTTTATTTATGGGGTTTATTGGAGTTGGGTTTATTTACTGGGGTTTATTGGAGTTGGGTTTATTTATTGGGGTTTATTGGAGTTGGGTTTATTTATTGGGGTTTATTGGAGTTGGGTTTATTTACTGGGGTTTATTGGAGTTGGGTTTATTTACTGGGGTTTATTGGAGTTGGGTTTATTTATTGGGGTTTATTGGAGTTGGGTTTATTTATTGGGGTTTATTGGAGTTGGGTTTATTTATTGGGGTTTATTGGAGTTGGGTTTATTTATTGGGGTTTATTGGAGTTGGGTTTATTTATTGGGGTTTATTGGAGTTGGGTTTATTTATTGGGGTTTATTGGAGTTGGGTTTATTTATTGGGGTTTATTGGAGTTGGGTTTATTTATTGGGGTTTATTGGAGTTGGGTTTATTTACTGGGGTTTATTGGAGTTGGGTTTATTTACTGGGGTTTATTGGAGTTGGGTTTATTTATTGGGGTTTATTGGAGTTGGGTTTATTTATTGGGTTTATTGGAGTTGGGTTTATTTACTGGGGTTTATTGGAGTTGGGTTTATTTATTGGGGTTTATTGGAGTTGGGTTTATTTATTAAGGGTTTATTGGAGTTGGGTTTATTTACTGGGGTTTATTGGAGTTGGGTTTATTTACTGGGGTTTATTGGAGTTGGGTTTATTTATTGGGGTTTATTGGAGTTGGGTTTATTTACTGGGGTTTATTGGAGTTGGGTTTATTTATTGGGGTTTATTGGAGTTGGGTTTATTTATTGGGGTTTATTGGAGTTGGGTTTATTTATTGGGGTTTATTGGAGTTGGGTTTATTTATTGGGTTTATTGGAGTTGGGTTTATTTACTGGGGTTTATTGGAGTTGGGTTTATTTATTGGGGTTTATTGGAGTTGGGTTTATTTATTGGGGTTTATTGGAGTTGGGTTTATTTATTGGGGTTTATTGGAGTTGGGTTTATTTATTGGGGTTTATTGGAGTTGGGTTTATTTATCTGGGGTTTATTGGAGTTGGGTTTATTTACTGGGGTTTATTGGAGTTGGGTTTATTTATTGGGTTTATTGGAGTTGGGTTTATTTATTGGGGTTTATTGGAGTTGGGTTTATTTACTGGGGTTTATTGGAGTTGGGTTTATTTATTGGGGTTTATTGGAGTTGGGTTTATTTATTGGGGTATATTGGAGTTGGGTTTATTTACTGGGGTTTATTGGAGTTGGGTTTATTTATTGGGGTTTATTGGAGTTGGGTTTATTTACTGGGGTTTATTGGAGTTGGGTTTATTTACTGGGGTTTATTGGAGTTGGGTTTATTTATTGGGGTTTATTGGAGTTGGGTTTATTTATTGGGGTTTATTGGAGTTGGGTTTATGGTTACTGGGGTTTATTTATTGGGGTTATGGAGTTGGGTTTATTTATTGGGGTTTATTGGAGTTGGGTTTATTTATTGGGGTTTATTGAGTTGGGTTTATTTACTGGGGTTTATTGGAAGTTGGGTTTATTTACTGGGGTTTATTGGAGTTGGGTTTATTTACTGGGGTTTATTGGAGTTGGGTTTATTTATTGGGGTTTATTGGAGTTGGGTTTATTTATTGGGGTTTATTGGAGTTGGGTTTATTTTATTGGGGTTTATTGGAGATGGGTTTATTTACTGGGGTTTATTGGAGTTGGGTTTATTTATTGGGGTTTATTGAGTTGGGTTTATTTATTGGGGTTTATTGGAGTTGGGTTTATTTACTGGGGTTTATTGGAGTTGGGTTTATTTATGGGGTTATTGGAGTGGGTTATTTTATTGGGGTTTATTGAGTTGGGTTTATTTATTGGGGTTTATTGGAGTTGGGTTTATTTAATTGGGGTTTATTGGAGTTGGGTTTATTTATTGGGGTTTATTGGAGTTGGGTTTATTTATTGGGGTTTATTGGAGTTGGGTTTATTTTATTGGGGTTTATTGGAGTTGGGTTTATTTACTTGGGGTTTATTGGAGTTGGGTTTATTTATTGGGGTTTATTGGAGTTGGGTTTATTTATTGGGGTTTATTGGAGTTGGGTTTATTTACTTGGGGTTTATTGGAGTTGGGTTTATTTATTGGGGTTTATTGGAGTTGGGTTTATTTATTGGGGTTTATTGGAGTTGGGTTTATTTATTGGGGTTTATTGGAGTTGGGTTTATTTACTGGGGTTTATTGGAGTTGGGTTTATTTATTGGGGTTTATTGGAGTTGGGTTTATTTATTGGGGTTTATTGGAGTTGGGTTTATTTACTTGGGGTTTATTGGAGTTGGGTTTATTTATTGGGGTTTATTGGAGTTGGGTTTATTTATTGGGGTTTATTGGAGTTGGGTTTATTTACTGGGGTTTATTGGAGTTGGGTTTATTTACTGGGGTTTATTGGAGTTGGGTTTATTTATTGGGGTTTATTGGAGTTGGGTTTATTTACTTGGGGTTTATTGGAGTTGGGTTTATTTATTGGGGTTTATTGGAGTTGGGTTTATTTATGGGGTTTATTGGAGTTGGGTTTATTTACTGGGGTTTATTGGAGTTGGGTTTATTTATTGGGGTTTATTGGAGTTGGGTTTATTTATTGGGGTTTATTGGAGTTGGGTTTATTTATTGGGGTTTATTGGAGTTGGGTTTATTTATTGGGGTTTATTGGAGTTGGGTTTATTTATTGGGGTTTATTGGAGTTGGGTTTATTTATTGGGGTTTATTGGAGTTGGGTTTATTTATTGGGGTTTATTGGAGTTGGGTTTATTTACTGGGGTTTATTGGAGTTGGGTTTATTTATTGGGGTTTATTGGAGTTGGGTTTATTTATTAAGGTTTATTGGAGTTGGGTTTATTTACTGGGGTTTATTGGAGTTGGGTTTATTTACTGGGGTTTATTGGAGTTGGGTTTATTTACTGGGGTTTATTGGAGTTGGGTTTATTTATTGGGGTTTATTGGAGTTGTGTTTATTTATTGGGGTTTATTGGAGTTGGGTTTATTTATTGGGGTTTATTGGAGTTGGGTTTATTTATTGGGGTTTATTGGAGTTGGGTTTATTTATTGGGGTTTATTGGAGTTGGGTTTATTTACTGGGGTTTATTGGAGTTGGGTTTATTTATTGGGGTTTATTGGAGTTGGGTTTATTTATTGGGGTTTATTGAAGTTGGGTTAATTTATTGGGGTTTATTGAAGTTGGGTTTATTTATTAAGGTTTATTGGAGTTGGGTTTATATATTGGGGTTTATTGGAGTTGGGTTTATTTATTGGGGTTTATTGGAGTTGGGTTTATTTATTGGGGTTTATTGGAGTTGGGTTTATTTACTGGGGTTTATTGGAGTTGGGTTTATTTATTGGGGTTTATTGGAGTTGCGTTTATTTATTGGGGTTTACTGGAGTTGGGTTTATTTACTGGGGTTTATTGGAGTTGGGTTTATTTATTGGGGTTTATTGGAGTTGGGTTTATTTATTGGGGTTTATTGGAGTTGGGTTTATTTATTGGGGTTTATTGGAGTTGGGTTTATTTATTGGGGTTTATTGGAGTTGGGTTTATTTACTGGGGTTTATTGGAGTTGGGTTTATTTATTGGGGTTTATTGGAGTTGGGTTTATTTATTGGGGTTTATTGGAGTTGGGTTTATTTATTGGGGTTTATTGGAGTTGGGTTTATTTATTGGGGTTTATTGGAGTTGGGTTTATTTACTGGGGTTTATTGGAGTTGGGTTTATTTACTGGGGTTTATTGGAGTTGGGTTTATTTATTGGGGTTTATTGGAGTTGGGTTTATTTATTGGGGTTTATTGGAGTTGGGTTTATTTACTGGGGTTTATTGGAGTTGGGTTTATTTATTGGGGTTTATTGGAGTTGGGTTTATTTATTAAGGTTTATTGGAGTTGGGTTTATTTACTGGGGTCTATTGGAGTTGGGTTTATTTACTGGGGTTTATTGGAGTTGGGTTTATTTATTGGGGTTTATTGGAGTTGGGTTTATTTACTGGGGTATATGGAGTTGGGTTTATTTATTGGGGTTTATTGGAGTTGGGTTTATTTACTGGGGTTTGTTGGAGTTGGGTTTATTTATTGGGGTTTATTGGAGTTGGGTTTATTTACTGGGGTTTATTGAAGTTGGGTTTATTTACTGGGGTTTATTGGAGTTGGGTTTATTTATTGGGGTTTATTGGAGTTGGGTTTATTTATTGGGGTTTATTGGAGTTGGGTTTATTTACTGGGCTTTATTGGAGTTGGGTTTATTTATTGGGGTTTATTGGAGTTGGGTTTATTTATTGGGGTTTATTGGAGTTGGGTTTATTTATTGGGGTTTATTGGAGTTGGGTTTATTTATTGGGGTTTATTGGAGTTGGGTTTATTTATTAAGGTTTATTGGAGTTGGGTTTATTTATTGGGGTTTATTGAAGTTGGGTTTATTTACTGGGGTTTATTGGAGTTGGGTTTATTTATTGGGGTTTATTGGAGTTGGGTTTAATGATTAGGGTTTATTGGAGTTGGGTTTATTTATTGGGGTTTATTGGAGTTGGGTTTATTTATTGGGGTTTATTGGAGTTGGGTTTATTTATTGGGGTTTATTGGAGTTGGGTTTATTTATTGGGGTTTATTGGAGTTGGGTTTATTTACTGGGGTTTATTGGAGTTGGGTTTATTTACTGGGGTTTATTGAAGTTGGGTTTATTTATTGGGGTTTATTGGAGTTGGGTTTATTTATTGGGGTTTATTGGAGTTGGGTTTATTTACTGGGGTTTATTGGAGTTGGGTTTATTTATTGGGGTTTATTGGAGTTGGGTTTATTTATTAAGGTTTATTGGAGTTGGGTTTATTTACTGGGGTTTATTGGAGTTGGGTTTATTTACTGGGGTTTATTGGAGTTGGGTTTATTTATTGGGGTTTATTGGAGTTGGGTTTATTTACTGGGGTTTATTGGAGTTGGGTTTATTTATTGGGGTTTATTGGAGTTGGGTTTATTTATTGGGGTTTATTGGAGTTGGGTTTATTTATTGGGGTTTATTGGAGTTGGGTTTATTTATTGGGGTTTATTGGAGTTGGGTTTATTTACTGGGGTTTATTGGAGTTGGGTTTATTTACTGGGGTTTATTGGAGTTGGGTTTATTTACTGGGGTTTATTGGAGTTGGCTTTATTTATTGGGGTTTATTGGAGTTGGGTTTATTTACTGGGGTTTATTGGAGTTGGGTTTATTTATTGGGGTTTATTGGAGTTGGGTTTATTTATTGGGGTTTATTGGAGTTGGGTTTATTTATTGGGGTTTATTGGAGTTGGGTTTATTTACTGGGGTTTATTGGAGTTGGGTTTATTTATTGGGGTTTATTGGAGTTGGGTTTATTTACTGGGGTTTATTGGAGTTGGGTTTATTTATTGGGGTTTATTGGAGTTGGGTTTATTTACTGGGGTTTATTGGAGTTGGGTTTATTTATTGGGGTTTATTGGAGTTGGGTTTATTTATTGGGGTTTATTGGAGTTGGGTTTATTTATTGGGGTTTATTGGAGTTGGGTTTATTTATTGGGGTTTATTGAAGTTGGGTTTATTTACTGGGGTTTATTGGAGTTGGGTTTATTTACTGGGGTTTATTGGAGTTGGGTTTATTTATTGGGGTTTATTGGAGTTGGGTTTATTTATTGGGGTTTATTGGAGTTGGGTTTATTTATTGGGGTTTATTGGAGTTGGGTTTATTTACTGGGGTTTATTGGAGTTGGGTTTATTTATTGGGGTTTATTGGAGTTGGGTTTATTTAATGGGGTTTATTGGAGTTGGGTTTATTTATTGGGGTTTATTGGAGTTGGGTTTATTTATTGGGGTTTATTGGAGTTGGGTTTATTTATTGGGGTTTATTGGAGTTGGGTTTATTTATTGGGGTTTATTGGAGTTGGGTTTATTTACTGGGGTTTATTGGAGTTGGGTTTATTTATTGGGGTTTATTGGAGTTGGGTTTATTTACTGGGGTTTATTGGAGTTGGGTTTATTTATTGGGGTTTATTGGAGTTGGGTTTATTTATTGGGGTTTATTGGAGTTGGGTTTATTTATTGGGGTTTATTGGAGTTGGGTTTATTTATTGGGGTTTATTGGAGTTGGGTTTATTTATTGGGGTTTATTGGAGTTGGGTTTATTTATTGGGGTTTATTGGAGTTGGGTTTATTTACTGGGGTTTATTGGAGTTGGGTTTATTTATTGGGGTTTATTGGAGTTGGGTTTATTTACTGGGGTTTATTGGAGTTGGGTTTATTTATTGGGGTTTATTGGAGTTGGGTTTATTTATTGGGGTTTATTGGAGTTGGGTTTATTTATTGGGGTTTATTGGATTTGGGTTTATTTACTGGGGTTTATTGGAGTTGGGTTTATTTATTGGGGTTTATTGGAGTTGGGTTTATTTATTAAGGTTTATTGGAGTTGGGTTTATTTACTGGGGTTTATTGGAGTTGGGTTTATTTATTGGGGTTTATTGGAGTTGGGTTTATTTATTAAGGTTTATTGGAGTTGGGTTTATTTACTGGGGTTTATTGGAGTTGGGTTTATTTATTAAGGTTTATTGGAGTTGGGTTTATTTACTGGGGTTTATTGGATTTGGGTTTATTTATTGGGGTTTATTGGAGTTGGGTTTATTTATTGGGGTTTATTGGAGTTGGGTTTATTTATTGGGGTTTATTGGAGTTGGGTTTATTTATTGGGGTTTATTGGAGTTGGGTTTATTTATTGGGGTTTATTGGAGTTGGGTTTATTTACTGGGGTTTATTGGAGTTGGGTTTATTTATTGGGGTTTATTGGAGTTGGGTTTATTTACTGGGGTTTATTGGAGTTGGGTTTATTTATTGGGGTTTATTGGAGTTGGGTTTATTTATTGGGGTTTATTGGAGTTGGGTTTATTTATTGGGGTTTATTGGAGTTGGGTTTATTTATTGGGGTTTATTGGAGTTGGGTTTATTTACTGGGGTTTATTGGAGTTGGGTTTATTTATTGGGGTTTATTGGAGTTGGGTTTATTTACTGGGGTTTATTGGAGTTGGGTTTATTTATTGGGGTTTATTGGAGTTGGGTTTATTTACTGGGGTTTATTGGAGTTGGGTTTATTTATTGGGGTTTATTGGAGTTGGGTTTATTTATTGGGGTTTATTGGAGTTGGGTTTATTTATTGGGGCTTATTGGAGTTGGGTTTATTTACTGGGGTTTATTGGAGTTGGGTTTATTTATTGGGGTTTATTGGAGTTGGGTTTATTTATTAAGGTTTATTGGAGTTGGGTTTATTTACTGGGGTTTATTGGAGTTGGGTTTATTTATTGGGGTTTATTGGAGTTGGGTTTATTTATTAAGGTTTATTGGAGTTGGGTTTATTTACTGGGGTTTATTGGAGTTGGGTTTATTTATTAAGGTTTATTGGAGTTGGGTTTATTTACTGGGGTTTATTGGAGTTGGGTTTATTTATTGGGGTTTATTGGAGTTGGGTTTATTTATTGGGGTTTATTGGAGTTGGGTTTATTTACTGGGGTTTATTGGAGTTGGGTTTATTTATTGGGGTTTATTGGAGTTGGGTTTATTTACTGGGGTTTATTGGAGTTGGGTTTATTTATTAAGGTTTATTGGAGTTGGGTTTATTTACTGGGGTTTATTGGAGTTGGGTTTATTTATTGGGGTTTATTGGAGTTGGGTTTATTTATTGGGGTTTATTGGAGTTGGGTTTATTTATTGGGGTTTATTGGAGTTGGGTTTATTTATTGGGGTTTATTGGAGTTGGGTTTATTTATTGGGGTTTATTGGAGTTGGGTTTATTTACTGGGGTTTATTGGAGTTGGGTTTATTTATTGGGGTTTATTGGAGTTGGGTTTATTTATTGGGGTTTATTGGAGTTGGGTTTATTTATTGGGGTTTATTGGAGTTGGGTTTATTTATTGGGGTTTATTGGAGTTGGGTTTATTTACTGGGGTTTATTGGAGTTGGGTTTATTTATTGGGGTTTATTGGAGTTGGGTTTATTTATTGGGGTTTATTGGAGTTGAGTTTATTTATTGGGGTTTATTGGAGTTGGGTTTATTTATTGGGGTTTATTGGAGTTGGGTTTATTTACTGGGGTTTATTGGAGTTGGGTTTATTTATTGGGGTCTATTGGAGTTGGGTTTATTTACTGGGGTTTATTGGAGTTGGGTTTATTTATTAAGGTTTATTGGAGTTGGGTTTATTTACTGGGGTTTATTGGAGTTGGGTTTATTTATTGGGGTTTATTGGAGTTGGGTTTATTTATTAAGGTTTATTGGAGTTGGGTTTATTTACTGGGGTTTATTGGAGTTGGGTTTATTTATTAAGGTTTATTGGAGTTGGGTTTATTTACTGGGGTTTATTGGAGTTGGGTTTATTTATTGGGGTTTATTGGAGTTGGGTTTATTTATTGGGGTTTATTGGAGTTGGGTTTATTTACTGGGGTTTATTGGAGTTGGGTTTATTTACTGGGGTTTATTGGAGTTGGGTTTATTTACTGGGGTTTATTGGAGTTGGGTTTATTTATTGGGGTTTATTGGAGTTGGGTTTATTTACTGGGGTTTATTGGAGTTGGGTTTATTTATTGGGGTTTATTGGAGTTGGGTTTATTTACTGGGGTTTATTGGAGTTGGGTTTATTTTCTGGGGTTTATTGGAGTTGGGTTTATTTACTGGGGTTTATTGGAGTTGGGTTTATTTATTGGGGTTTATTGAAGTTGGGTTTATTTACTGGGGTTTATTGGAGTTGGGTTTATTTATTGGGGTTTATTGGAGTTGGGTTTATTTACTGGGGTTTATTGGAGTTGGGTTTATTTACTGGGGTTTATTGGAGTTGGGTTTATTTACTGGGGTTTATTGGAGTTGGGTTTATTTACTGGGGTTTATTGGAGTTGGGTTTATTTACTGGGGTTTATTGGAGTTGGGTTTATTTACTGGGGTTTATTGGAGTTGGGTTTATTTACTGGGGTTTATTGGAGTTGGGTTTATTTACTGGGGTTTATTGGAGTTGGGTTTATTTATTGGGGTTTATTGGAGTTGGGTTTATTTACTGGGGTTTATTGGAGTTGGGTTTATTTATTGGGGTTTATTGGAGTTGGGTTTATTTACTGGGGTTTATTGGAGTTGGGTTTATTTTCTGGGGTTTATTGGAGTTGGGTTTATTTACTGGGGTTTATTGGAGTTGGGTTTATTTATTGGGGTTTATTGAAGTTGGGTTTATTTACTGGGGTTTATTGGAGTTGGGTTTATTTATTGGGGTTTATTGGAGTTGGGTTTATTTACTGGGGTTTATTGGAGTTGGGTTTATTTACTGGGGTTTATTGGAGTTGGGTTTATTTACTGGGGTTTATTGGAGTTGGGTTTATTTACTGGGGTTTATTGGAGTTGGGTTTATTTACTGGGGTTTATTGGAGTTGGGTTTATTTATTGGGGTTTATTGGAGTTGGGTTTATTTACTGGGGTTTATTGGAGTTGGGTTTATTTATTGGGGTTTATTGGAGTTGGGTTTATTTACTGGGGTTTATTGGAGTTGGGTTTATTATCTGGGGTTTATTGGAGTTGGGTTTATTTACTGGGGTTTATTGGAGTTGGGTTTATTTATTGGGGTTTATTGAAGTTGGGTTTATTTACTGGGGTTTATTGGAGTTGGGTTTATTTATTGGGGTTTATTGGAGTTGGGTTTATTTATTGGGGTTTATTGGAGTTGGGTTTATTTACTGTGGTTTATTGGAGTTGGGTTTATTTACTGGGGTTTATTGGAGTTGGGTTTATTTATTGGGGTTTATTGGAGTTGGGTTTATTTATTGGGGTTTATTGGAGTTGGGTTTATTTATTGGGGTTTATTGGAGTTGGGTTTATTTACTGGGGTTTATTGGAGTTGGGTTTATTTACTGGGGTTTATTGGAGTTGGGTTTATTTACTGGGGTTTATTGGAGTTGGGTTTATTTACTGGGGTTTATTGGAGTTGGGTTTATTTACTGGGGTTTATTGGAGTTGGGTTTATTTACTGGGGTTTATTGGAGTTGGGTTTATTTATTGGGGTTTATTGGAGTTGTGTTTATTGATTGGGGTTTTTTGGAGTTGGGTTTATTTATTGGGGTTTATTGGAGATGGGTTTATTTACTGGGGTTTATTGGAGTTGGGTTTATTTATTGGGGTTTATTGGAGTTGGGTTTATTTATTGGGGTTTATTGGAGTTGGGTTTATTTACTGGGGTTTATTGGAGTTGGGTTTATTTATTGGGGTTTATTGGAGTTGGGTTTATTTATTGGGGTTTATTGAAGTTGGGTTTATTTATTAAGGTTTATTGGAGTTGGGTTTATTTATTAAGGTTTATTGGAGTTGGGTTTATATATTGGGGTTTATTGGAGTTGGGTTTATTTATTGGGGTTTATTGGAGTTGGGTTTATTTATTGGGGTTTATTGGAGTTGGGTTTATTTACTGGGGTTTATTGGAGTTGGGTTTATTTATTGGGGTTTATTGGAGTTGGGTTTATTTATTGGGGTTTATTGTAGTTGGGTTTATTTATTGGGGTTTATTGGAGTTGGGTTTATTTATTGGGGTTTATTGGAGTTGGGTTTAATGATTAGGGTTTATTGGAGTTGGGTTTATTTATTGGGGTTTATTGGAGTTGGGTTTATTTATTGGGGTTTATTGGAGTTGGGTTTATTTATTAAGGTTTATTGGAGTTGGGTTTATTTATTGGGGTTTATTGGAGTTGGGTTTATTTATTGGGGTTTATTGGAGTTGGGTTTAATGATTAGGGTTTATTGGAGTTGGGTTTATTTATTGGGGTTTATTGGAGTTGGGTTTATTTATTGGGGTTTATTGGAGTTGGGTTTATTTATTGGGGTTTATTGGAGTTGGGTTTAATGATTAGGGTTTTTTGGAGTTGGGTTTATTTATTGGGGTTTATTGGAGTTGGGTTTATTTATTGGGGTTTATTGGAGTTGGGTTTATTTACTGGGGTTTATTGGAGTTGGGTTTATTTATTGGGGTTTATTGGAGTTGGGTTTATTTATTTGGGTTTATTGAAGTTGGGTTTATTTATTGGGGTTTATTGGAGTTGGGTTTATTTATTGGGGTTTATTGAAGTTGGGTTTATTTATTGGGGTTTATTGGAGTTGGGTTTATTTATTGGGGTTTATTGGAGTTGGGTTTATTTATTAAGGTTTATTGGAGTTGGGTTTATTTATTGGGGTTTATTGGAGTTGGGTTTATTTACTGGGGTTTATTGGAGTTGGGTTTATTTACTGGGGTTTATTGGAGTTGGGTTTATTTATTAAGGTTTATTGGAGTTGGGTTTATTTATTGGGGTTTATTGGAGTTGGGTTTATTTATTGGGGTTTATTGGAGTTGGGTTTATTTATTGGGGTTTATTGGAGTTGGGTTTATTTACTGGGGTTTATTGGAGTTGGGTTTATTTACTGGGGTTTATTGGAGTTGGGTTTATTTATTGGGGTTTATAGAAGTTGGGTTTATTTACTGGGGTTTATTGGAGTTGGGTTTATTTATTGGGGTTTATTGAAGTTGGGTTTATTTTTTGGGGTTTATTGAAGTTGGGTTTATTTATTAAGGTTTATTGGAGTTGGGTTTATTTATTAAGGTTTATTGGAGTTGCGTTTATTTATTGGGGTTTATTGGAGTTGGGTTTATTTATTGGGGTTTATTGGAGTTGGGTTTATTTATTGGGGTTTATTGGAGTTGGGTTTATTTACTGGGGTTTATTGGAGTTGGGTTTATTTATTGGGGTTTATTGGAGTTGGGTTTATTTATTGGGGTTTATTGGAGTTGGGTTTATTTATTGGGGTTTATTGGAGTTGGGTTTATTTATTGGGGTTTATTGGAGTTGGGTTTATTTACTTGGGGTTTATTGGAGTTGGGTTTATTTATTGGGGTTTATTGGAGTTGGGTTTATTTATTGGGGTTTATTGGAGTTGGGTTTATTTATTGGGGTTTATTGGAGTTGGGTTTATTTATTGGGGTTTATTGGAGTTGGGTTTATTTACTGGGGTTTATTGGAGTTGGGTTTATTTATTGGGGTTTATTGGAGTTGGGTTTATTTATTGGGGTTTATTGGAGTTGGGTTTATTTACTGGGGTTTATTGGAGTTGGGTTTATTTATTGGGGTTTATTGGAGTTGGGTTTATTTATTGGGGTTTATTGGAGTTCGGGTTTATTTATTGGGGTTTATTGGAGTTGGGTTTATTTATTGGGGTTTATTGGAGTTGGGTTTATTTATTGGGGTTTATTGGAGTTGGGTTTATTTATTGGGGTTTATTGGAGTTGGGTTTATTTATTGGGGTTTATTGGAGTTGGGTTTATTTATTGGGGTTTATTGGAGTTGGGTTTATTTATTGGGGTTTATTGGAGTTGGGTTTATTTACTTGGGGTTTATTGGAGTTGGGTTTATTTATTGGGGTTTATTGGAGTTGGGTTTATTTATTGGGGTTTATTGGAGTTGGGTTTATTTACTGGGGTTTATTGGAGTTGGGTTTATTTATTGGGTTTATTGGAGTTGGGTTTATTTATTGGGGTTTATTGGAGTTGGGTTTATTTACTGGGGTTTATTGGAGTTGGGTTTATTTACTGGGGTTTATTGGAGTTGGGTTTATTTATTGGGGTTTATTGGAGTTGGGTTTATTTACTGGGGTTTATTGGAGTTGGGTTTATTTATTGGGGTTTATTGGAGTTGGGTTTATTTATTGGGGTTTATTGGAGTTGGGTTTATTTATTGGGGTTTATTGGAGTTGGGTTTATTTATTGGGGTTTATTGGAGTTGGGTTTATTTACTGGGGTTTATTGGAGTTGGGTTTATTTATTGGGGTTTATTGGAGTTGGGTTTATTTATTGGGGTTTATTGGAGTTGGGTTTATTTACTGGGGTTTATTGGAGTTGGGTTTATTTATTGGGGTTTATTGGAGTTGGGTTTATTTACTGGGGTTTATTGAGTTGGGTTTATTTACTGGGGTTTATTGGAGTTGGGTTTATTTATTGGGGTTTATTGGAGTTGGTTTATTTATTGGGGTTTATTGGAGTTGGGTTTATTTACTGGGGCTTTATTGGAGTTGGGTTTATTTATTGGGGTTTATTGGAGTTGGGTTTATTTATTGGGGTTTATTGGAGTTGGGTTTATTTACTGGGGTTTATTGGAGTTGGGTTTATTTACTGGGGTTTATTGGAGTTGGGTTTATTTATTAGGGTTTATTGGAGTTGGGTTTATTTATTGGGGTTTATTGGAGTTGGGTTTATTTACTGGGGTTTATTGGGGTTGGGTTTATTTATTGGGGTTTATTGGAGTTGGGTTTATTTATTAAGGGTTTATTGGAGTTGGGTTTATTTATTGGGGTTTATTGGAGTTGGGTTTATTTATTGGGGTTTATTGGAGTTGGGTTTATTTATTGGGGTTTATTGGAGTTGGGTTTATTTATTGGGGTTTATTGGAGTTGGGTTTATTTACTGGGGTTTATTGGAGTTGGGTTTATTTACTGGGGTTTATTGGAAGTTGGGTTTATTTATTGGGGTTTATTGGAGTTGGGTTTATTTATTGGGGTTTATTGGAGTTGGGTTTATTTACTGGGGTTTATTGGAGTTGGGTTTATTTATTGGGGTTTATTGGAGTTGGGTTTATTTATTAAGGGTTTATTGGAGTTGGGTTTATTTACTGGGGTTTATTGGAGTTGGGTTTATTTACTGGGGTTTATTGGAGTTGGGTTTATTTATTGGGGTTTATTGGAGTTGGGTTTATTTACTGGGGTTTATTGGAGTTGGTTTATTTATTGGGGTTTATTGGAGTTGGGTTTATTTATTGGGGTTTATTGGAGTTGGGTTTATTTATTGGGGTTTATTGGAGTTGGGTTTATTTATTGGGGTTTATTGGAGTTGGGTTTATTTACTGGGGTTTATTGGAGTTGGGTTTATTTACTGGGGTTTATTGGAGTTGGGTTTATTTACTGGGGTTTATTGGAGTTGGGCTTTATTTATTGGGGTTTATTGGAGTTGGGTTTATTTACTGGGGTTTATTGGAGTTGGGTTTATTTATTGGGGTTTATTGGAGTTGGGTTTATTTATTGGGGTTTATTGGAGTTGGGTTTATTTATTGGGGTTTATTGGAGTTGGGTTTATTTACTGGGGTTTATTGGAGTTGGGTTTATTTATTGGGGTTTATTGGAGTTGGTTTATTTACTGGGGTTTATTGGAGTTGGGTTTATTTATTGGGGTTTATTGGAGTTGGGTTTATTTACTGGGGTTTATTGGAGTTGGGTTTATTTATTGGGGTTTATTGGAGTTGGGTTTATTTATTGGGGTTTATTGGAGTTGGGTTTATTTATTGGGGTTTATTGGAGTTGGGTTTATTTTTGGGGTTTATTGAAGTTGGGTTTATTTACTGGGGTTTATTGGAGTTGGGTTTATTTACTGGGGTTTATTGGAGTTGGGTTTATTTATTGGGGTTTATTGGAGTTGGGTTTATTTATTGGGGTTTATTGGAGTTGGGTTTATTTATTGGGGTTTATTGGAGTTGGGTTTATTTACTGGGGTTTATTGGAGTTGGGTTTATTTATTGGGGTTTATTGGAGTTGGGTTTATTTACTGGGGTTTATTGGAGTTGGGTTTATTTATTGGGGTTTATTGGAGTTGGGTTTATTTATTGGGGTTTATTGGAGTTGGGTTTATTTATTGGGGTTTATTGGAGTTGGGTTTATTTACTGGGGTTTATTGGAGTTGGGTTTATTTATTGGGGTTTATTGGAGTTGGGTTTATTTACTGGGGTTTATTGGAGTTGGGTTTATTTATTGGGGTTTATTGGAGTTGGGTTTATTTATTGGGGTTTATTGGAGTTGGGTTTATTTATTGGGGTTTATTGGAGTTGGGTTTATTTATTGGGGTTTATTGGAGTTGGGTTTATTTATTGGGGTTTATTGGAGTTGGGTTTATTTATTGGGGTTTATTGGAGTTGGGTTTATTTATTGGGTTTATTGGAGTTGGGTTTATTTACTGGGGTTTATTGGAGTTGGGTTTATTTATTGGGGTTTATTGGAGTTGGGTTTATTTACTGGGGTTTATTGGAGTTGGGTTTATTTATTGGGGTTTATTGGAGTTGGGTTTATTTATTGGGGTTTATTGGAGTTGGGTTTATTTATTGGGGTTTATTGGATTTGGGTTTATTTACTGGGGTTTATTGGAGTTGGGTTTATTTATTGGGGTTTATTGGAGTTGGGTTTATTTATTAAGGTTTATTGGAGTTGGGTTTATTTACTGGGGTTTATTGGAGTTGGGTTTATTTATTGGGGTTTATTGGAGTTGGGTTTATTTATTAAGGTTTATTGGAGTTGGGTTTATTTACTGGGGTTTATTGGAGTTGGGTTTATTTATTAAGGTTTATTGGAGTTGGGTTTATTTACTGGGGTTTATTGGATTTGGGTTTATTTATTGGGGTTTATTGGAGTTGGGTTTATTTATTGGGGTTTATTGGAGTTGGGTTTATTTATTGGGGTTTATTGGAGTTGGGTTTATTTATTGGGGTTTATTGGAGTTGGGTTTATTTATTGGGGTTTATTGGAGTTGGGTTTATTTACTGGGGTTTATTGGAGTTGGGTTTATTTATTGGGGTTTATTGGAGTTGGGTTTATTTACTGGGGTTTATTGGAGTTGGGTTTATTTATTGGGGTTTATTGGAGTTGGGTTTATTTATTGGGGTTTATTGGAGTTGGGTTTATTTATTGGGGTTTATTGGAGTTGGGTTTATTTATTGGGGTTTATTGGAGTTGGGTTTATTTACTGGGGTTTATTGGAGTTGGGTTTATTTATTGGGGTTTATTGGAGTTGGGTTTATTTACTGGGGTTTATTGGAGTTGGGTTTATTTATTGGGGTTTATTGGAGTTGGGTTTATTTACTGGGGTTTATTGGAGTTGGGTTTATTTATTGGGGTTTATTGGAGTTGGGTTTATTTATTGGGGTTTATTGGAGTTGGGTTTATTTATTGGGGCTTATTGGAGTTGGGTTTATTTACTGGGGTTTATTGGAGTTGGGTTTATTTATTGGGGTTTATTGGAGTTGGGTTTATTTATTAAGGTTTATTGGAGTTGGGTTTATTTACTGGGGTTTATTGGAGTTGGGTTTATTTATTGGGGTTTATTGGAGTTGGGTTTATTTATTAAGGTTTATTGGAGTTGGGTTTATTTACTGGGGTTTATTGGAGTTGGGTTTATTTATTAAGGTTTATTGGAGTTGGGTTTATTTACTGGGGTTTATTGGAGTTGGGTTTATTTATTGGGGTTTATTGGAGTTGGGTTTATTTATTGGGGTTTATTGGAGTTGGGTTTATTTACTGGGGTTTATTGGAGTTGGGTTTATTTATTGGGGTTTATTGGAGTTGGGTTTATTTACTGGGGTTTATTGGAGTTGGGTTTATTTATTAAGGTTTATTGGAGTTGGGTTTATTTACTGGGGTTTATTGGAGTTGGGTTTATTTATTGGGGTTTATTGGAGTTGGGTTTATTTATTGGGGTTTATTGGAGTTGGGTTTATTTATTGGGGTTTATTGGAGTTGGGTTTATTTATTGGGGTTTATTGGAGTTGGGTTTATTTATTGGGGTTTATTGGAGTTGGGTTTATTTACTGGGGTTTATTGGAGTTGGGTTTATTTATTGGGGTTTATTGGAGTTGGGTTTATTTATTGGGGTTTATTGGAGTTGGGTTTATTTATTGGGGTTTATTGGAGTTGGGTTTATTTATTGGGGTTTATTGGAGTTGGGTTTATTTACTGGGGTTTATTGGAGTTGGGTTTATTTATTGGGGTTTATTGGAGTTGGGTTTATTTATTGGGGTTTATTGGAGTTGAGTTTATTTATTGGGGTTTATTGGAGTTGGGTTTATTTATTGGGGTTTATTGGAGTTGGGTTTATTTACTGGGGTTTATTGGAGTTGGGTTTATTTATTGGGGTCTATTGGAGTTGGGTTTATTTACTGGGGTTTATTGGAGTTGGGTTTATTTATTAAGGTTTATTGGAGTTGGGTTTATTTACTGGGGTTTATTGGAGTTGGGTTTATTTATTGGGGTTTATTGGAGTTGGGTTTATTTATTAAGGTTTATTGGAGTTGGGTTTATTTACTGGGGTTTATTGGAGTTGGGTTTATTTATTAAGGTTTATTGGAGTTGGGTTTATTTACTGGGGTTTATTGGAGTTGGGTTTATTTATTGGGGTTTATTGGAGTTGGGTTTATTTATTGGGGTTTATTGGAGTTGGGTTTATTTACTGGGGTTTATTGGAGTTGGGTTTATTTACTGGGGTTTATTGGAGTTGGGTTTATTTACTGGGGTTTATTGGAGTTGGGTTTATTTATTGGGGTTTATTGGAGTTGGGTTTATTTACTGGGGTTTATTGGAGTTGGGTTTATTTATTGGGGTTTATTGGAGTTGGGTTTATTTACTGGGGTTTATTGGAGTTGGGTTTATTTTCTGGGGTTTATTGGAGTTGGGTTTATTTACTGGGGTTTATTGGAGTTGGGTTTATTTATTGGGGTTTATTGAAGTTGGGTTTATTTACTGGGGTTTATTGGAGTTGGGTTTATTTATTGGGGTTTATTGGAGTTGGGTTTATTTACTGGGGTTTATTGGAGTTGGGTTTATTTACTGGGGTTTATTGGAGTTGGGTTTATTTACTGGGGTTTATTGGAGTTGGGTTTATTTACTGGGGTTTATTGGAGTTGGGTTTATTTACTGGGGTTTATTGGAGTTGGGTTTATTTACTGGGGTTTATTGGAGTTGGGTTTATTTACTGGGGTTTATTGGAGTTGGGTTTATTTACTGGGGTTTATTGGAGTTGGGTTTATTTATTGGGGTTTATTGGAGTTGGGTTTATTTACTGGGGTTTATTGGAGTTGGGTTTATTTATTGGGGTTTATTGGAGTTGGGTTTATTTACTGGGGTTTATTGGAGTTGGGTTTATTTTCTGGGGTTTATTGGAGTTGGGTTTATTTACTGGGGTTTATTGGAGTTGGGTTTATTTATTGGGGTTTATTGGAGTTGGGTTTATTTATTGGGGTTTATTGGAGTTGGGTTTATTTACTGTGGTTTATTGGAGTTGGGTTTATTTACTGGGGTTTATTGGAGTTGGGTTTATTTATTGGGGTTTATTGGAGTTGGGTTTATTTATTGGGGTTTATTGGAGTTGGGTTTATTTATTGGGGTTTATTGGAGTTGGGTTTATTTACTGGGGTTTATTGGAGTTGGGTTTATTTACTGGGGTTTATTGGAGTTGGGTTTATTTACTGGGGTTTATTGGAGTTGGGTTTATTTACTGGGGTTTATTGGAGTTGGGTTTATTTACTGGGGTTTATTGGAGTTAGGTTTATTTACTGGGGTTTATTGGAGTTGGGTTTATTTATTGGGGTTTATTGGAGTTGGGTTTAATGATTAGGGTTTATTGGAGTTGGGTTTATTTATTGGGGTTTATTGGAGTTGGGTTTATTTATTGGGGTTTATTGGAGTTGGGTTTATTTACTGGGGTTTATTGGAGTTGGGTTTATTTATTGGGGTTTATTGGAGTTGGGTTTATTTATTGGGGTTTATTGGAGTTGGGTTTATTTACTGGGGTTTATTGGAGTTGGGTTTATTTATTGGGGTTTATTGGAGTTGGGTTTAATGATTAGGGTTTATTGGAGTTGGGTTTATTTATTGGGGTTTATTGGAGTTGGGTTTATTTATTGGGGTTTATTGGAGTTGGGTTTATTTACTGGGGTTTATTGGAGTTGGGTTTATGTACTGGGGTTTATTGGAGTTGGGTTTATTTACTGGGGTTTATTGGAGTTGGGTTTATTTATTGGGGTTTATTGGAGTTGGGTTTATTTATTGGGGTTTATTGGAGTTGGGTTTATTTATTGGGGTTTATTGGAGTTGGGTTTATTTACTGGGTTTTATTGGAGTTGGGTTTATTTATTGGGGTTTATTGGAGTTGGGTTTATTTACTGGGGTTTATTGGAGTTGGGTTTATTTATTGGGGTTTATTGGAGTTGGGTTTATTTATTGGGGTTTATTGGAGTTGGGTTTATTTACTGGGGTTTATTGGAGTTGGGTTTATTTATTGGGGTTTATTGGAGTTGGGTTTATTTATTGGGGTTTATTGGAGTTGGGTTTATTTACTGGGGTTTATTGGAGTTGGGTTTATTTATTGGGGTTTATTGGAGTTGGGTTTATTTACTGGGGTTTATTGGAGTTGGGTTTATGTACTGGGGTTTATTGGAGTTGGGTTTATTTATTGGGGTTTATTGGAGTTGGGTTTATTTATTGGGGTTTATTGGAGTTGGGTTTATTTATTGGGGTTTATTGGAGTTGGGTTTATTTACTGGGGTTTATTGGAGTTGGGTTTATGTACTGGGGTTTATTGGAGTTGGGTTTATTTATTGGGGTTTATTGGAGTTGGGTTTATTTATTGGGGTTTATTGGAGTTGGGTTTATTTACTGGGGTTTATTGGAGTTGGGTTTATTTATTGGGGTTTATTGGAGTTGGGTGAATTTCCCTCTCGCTGACTCCCAGCTCCAGGGATCATTTCGAGTTCGCGCTCCGCTCCGGCCACCGTCCGCCGCTCCCATGGCAACGCGGCCTACATCCGTTTCAAGCCTGAATCGAGTGCCGGCTCCGCGGGTGAGTTTCTGCCGAATTTCGGGCCCCGGCGGTGGGGGCGGGGGGGGGGAGCCTGCGATCACCCACAGAGAGGAGAGTAGGCCCCGAGCCTCGGGCTCCATTATTCGATCCATATCCTCCCTCCCCCCGGCTTCCGGACCCCAGGCTCCTTCCTCGCCCTGTGCTGCTCCCACCTGGGGCCGGGAATTGGCCTCAGTACCCCTGGGGTCGGGTTGGAGTGGTCAGTTGGCCTCAGTACCCCTGCGGTCGGGTTGGAGTGGTCAGTTGGCCTCAGTACCCCTGGGGTCGGGTTGGAGTGGTCAGTTGGCCTCAGTACCCCTGGGGTCGGGTTGGAGTGGTCAGTTGGCCTCAGTACCCCTGGGGTCGGGTTGGAGTGGTCAGTTGGCCTCAGTACCCCTGGGGTCGGGTTGGAGTGGTCAGTTGGCCTCAGTACCCCTGGGGTCGGGTTGGAGTGGTCAGTTGGCCTCAGTACCCCTGGGGTCGGGTTGGAGTGGTCAGTTGGCCTCAGTACCCCTGGGGTCGGGTTGGAGTGGTCAGTTGGCCACAGTACATCTGGGGTCGGGTTGGAGTGGTCAGTTGGCCACAGTACATCTGGGGTCGGGTTGGAGTGGTCAGTTGGCCACAGTACATCTGGGGTCGGGTTGGAGTGGTCAGTTGGCCACAGTACATCTGGGGTCGGGTTGGAGTGGTCAGTTGGCCACAGTACATCTGGGGTCGGGTTGGAGTGGTCAGTTGGCCACAGTACATCTGGGGTCGGGTTGGAGTGGTCAGTTGGCCACAGTACATCTGGGGTCGGGTTGGAGTGGTCAGTTGGCCTCAGTACCCCTGGGGTCGGGTTGGAGTGGTCAGTTGGCCACAGTACATCTGATGTCGGGTTGGAGTGGTCAGTTGGCCACAGTACATTTGGGGTCGGGTTGGAGTGGTCAGTTGGCCTCAGTACCCCTGGGGTCGGGTTGGAGTGGTCATTTGCCTCAGTACCCCTGGGGTCGGGTTGGAATGGTCAGTTGGCCACAGTACGCCTGGGGTCGGGTTGGAGTGGTCAGTTGGCCACAGTACATCTGGGGTCGGGTTGGAGTGGTCAGCGGCCACAGTACATCTGGGGTCGGGTTGGAGTGGTCAGTTGGCCACAGTACATCTGGGGTCGGGTTGGAGTGGTCAGTTGGCCTCAGTACCCCTGGGGTCGGGTTGGAGTGGTCAGTTGGCCTCAGTACCCCTGGGGTCGGGTTGGAGTGGTCAGTTGGCCTCAGTACCCCTGGGGTCGGGTTGGAGTGGTCAGTTGGCCTCAGTACCCCTGGGGTCGGGTTGGAGTGGTCAGTTGGCCTCAGTACCCCTGGGGTCGGGTTGGAGTGGTCAGTTGGCCTCAGTACCCCTGGGGTCGGGTTGGAGTGGTCAGTTGGCCTCAGTACCCCTGGGGTCGGGTTGGAGTGGTCAGTTGGCCACAGTACATCTGGGGTCGGGTTGGAGTGGTCAGTTGGCCACAGTACATCTGGGGTCGGGTTGGAGTGGTCAGTTGGCCACAGTACATCTGGGGTCGGGTTGGAGTGGTCAGTTGGCCACAGTACATCTGGGGTCGGGTTGGAGTGGTCAGTTGGCCACAGTACATCTGGGGTCGGGTTGGAGTGGTCAGTTGGCCACAGTACATCTGGGGTCGGGTTGGAGTGGTCAGTTGGCCACAGTACATCTGGGGTCGGGTTGGAGTGGTCAGTTGGCCTCAGTACCCCTGGGGTCGGGTTGGAGTGGTCAGTTGGCCACAGTACATCTGATGTCGGGTTGGAGTGGTCAGTTGGCCACAGTACATTTGGGGTCGGGTTGGAGTGGTCAGTTGGCCTCAGTACCCCTGGGGTCGGGTTGGAGTGGTCATTTGCCTCAGTACCCCTGGGGTCGGGTTGGAATGGTCAGTTGGCCACAGTACGCCTGGGGTCGGGTTGGAGTGGTCAGTTGGCCACAGTACATCTGGGGTCGGGTTGGAGTGGTCAGCGGCCACAGTACATCTGGGGTCGGGTTGGAGTGGTCAGTTGGCCACAGTACATCTGGGGTCGGGTTGGAGTGGTCAGTTGGCCACAGTAAATCTGGGGTTGGGTTGGAGTGGTCAGTTGGCCAATTGTTTACCAATGACTCTTGCTAGACAGAATTGGGCACGATGCACCAGCCAGTCAAATATCATGCTCACTCTCATTGCCCTGCTTGTTCATTGGCCACTGTGATCAAGGTACCTGCATAGGGGTGCTGAATACCTGTTGGCTGGGGGTGGAGTGGCTGGGTGGGGGTAAACACTGGCTGTCAACTGTGGACCCTGCACCCAAAATCTCAGGGAGCAAGTTGATCTTAGATTTCCAGTAGACAAAGCCCTCTGTCCCCTACAAAAGGAGAACCATAAGTACCCTGGACTTGGCATCCGAGTGAAACTGATTTCCTGAGTTCCTCACATTCACTTCAGATGAAAAGTTTCCCAAATACAATTTCACCTGGAATATCAGTTAAAATTGTCACCAGGCTCAATGTTCACTCCCTCCACCACTGACACACAGTAGCAGCAGTGTGTGTACCATCTACAAGACGCACTGCAGGAATTCACCAAGGCTCCTTCGACAACACCTTCCAAATCTCTGAGCTCTACCATCTAGAAGGACAAGGGCAACAGATAGATGGGAACACCACCACCTGGAAGTTCCCCTCCAAACCACTCACCATACTGACTTGGGAATATATCACCGTTCCTTCACTGTCACTGGGTTAAAATCCTGGAACTCCCTCCCTAACAGCACTGTGGGTGTACCTACACCACATGGACTGCAGCGGTTCAAAAAGCAGCTCACCACCACCTTCTCAAGGGCAATTAGGGATGGGCAATAAATGCTGACCTAGCCAGCGATGCTCATATCTCATGAGTAGTTTAAGTTATTATTGAATCTACTTCCACTGCCCTTTCAAGCAGCACATTCCAGATCACAAGCACTTACTGCATAAAAGATATTCACTTCATCTCCCCCTCTGGTTCTTTTGCTTTTGTACCTTAATCGGTGTCCTTCTGGTTACTTACCCTCTTACCAATGGAAAGTGTCTCCTTATTTATTCTTGAACGCTTCTATCAAATCTCCCCTTAATATTCTCTGCTCTAAGGAGAACAGTCCCAGTTTCTCCAATCTCTCTACAAAACTGAAGTGCCTCATCACACTTGTTTGTTTTCATTGTGTAGGACTGAAAGCTGCTTAGCTCCCTTGGTGTGGACACACCTGAAGAGATGCTCTCCATAGGTGTGATGAGGACCTGGATGTCATCGGTGACTTTGGGTGAGAGTTTTATTCATATCAGAATTTGTTTTCTTTCGATTGGCTTTGAATTCTAGAGGACAGTGCCCCTCCCCCTGGCCCTCGATCGTTATTTAGCAAGTGGGTGTCAGGAAGGAATAGAATCAAACTCAGGCGATGTGCCTTTTGGACAAACAGCTTGTTGAATAAAGGGAACACAGGAATCAGGAGAAATGGGGGAAATGTAATTCGCAGGGAGGATAATATTGTTCTTACGAAAAGTTTGTGATGTGTAGGTTGTTTTAGGAATGGGACATTTGGCAGAAGAAGCAATGACGACATGAGGAAAATCGTTTACACACAGCACGTTGTTAGGATCTGGAATGCGCTGCCCGAGTTTGTGGTGGAGGCAGGGTCGAAAGGGAACTGGACAAGTGTGCAGGGCTAAGGGGGAAAGGCATTGGTTGAATTCAGAGGGTGGCTCGTTTTTTGGCTGGTGCAGACACGATAGGCCAAGTGGCCTCTTGCTGTGCCCTAAACCATGATTCTATGACATGATGGGTGAGTGGCCTCTGGTGCTGTAACCATTCGAGAGTTTAGCACTGGTTGGTTAATTTTACTGTGTGTTTCCTCCATTTTTCAGCAAATATGCTGACTTGCTGCCTCTACCCCTTTTCTGCACCCCTGGGGGGGCAAAAGATCCCTGGACACTCTCACCCAGTCCTCCTGGCAGGCTCATGCCCCAGACATTAGACCAGCCTGTCTGTCCAGTGCTAGATCGGCCAGAACCAGCTCAAACTGTTGAGCCTCTCCACCAATTAATCTCCCATTTATTGCAGGACCATCCTCTAGGACAAGGACAACCCCAATCTCTGCTACGACCAAAACCCCTCCCCTGACCCTCCTCACCTCTGTAGATATAAAAGCTCCACCAAGAGCCTCAAAACCCACTGCCAATCAGCTCTCTGCACCTCCCAGCCCTAACTCTCCATTACATTCTCGATTTATCTCCAGATCCTGACTGCGTAATCTTTACCTCGCGTTGATAAACCTGGCCTGTTCCCCAGGGACCGGGAAAGCTACTTTGTTAGTTGTAAAGCACTTTCCTATGTCCTGAGGTGGTGAAAGGAGCATAGTTCTCCAAGATCATCATCATCCAACACCATTTATAGAGTTCCAACCTGTTGAGGAATGGAGGAGAGTGCCTGGGACGAGAGAGGAATCGCAGTAGTTATGGTGATGGAGGAGACATGGTGATCCATTCTTGATCAATGGAGATCATGATCATAAATAGATCAATTCCTAATCTAATTCCTTTCTCCTGTCAACATGAATTCTACTGATCAATGTGACAAATAGAATAAGATCATAACTTGAGAACACTGACTAATTAGGGTAGTGAAAAGCTATTAAAAAGTGAAACTATTTCTTTCTTGTCTCCCCTTTAGTGCCCCCCTGCTATGGTTGAGGTGCAGTATGGGCAGGAGGTCGTTAGTGTGGAGTGTAAACTTTGGCAGGGAACTGTTGGGAAAATGGCCTGATTTTGTATTTTTTTTATATTCATTCATGAGATTTCAATGTCGCTGGCTGGGCCAGCATTTGTTGCCCATTCCTAATTGCCCTTGAGAAGGTGGTGGTGAGCTGCCTTCTTGAACCACTGCAGTCCCTGTGGTGTAGGTGCTGTTAGGGAGGGAGTTGCAGGATTTTGACCCAGCGACAGTGAAGGAACGGTGATATATTTCCAAGTCAGGATGGTGAGTGACTTGGAGGGGAACTTCCAGGTGGTGGTGTTCCCATCTATCTGCTGCCCTTGTCCTTCTAGATGGTAGAGGTTGTGGGTTTGGGAAGGTGCTGTCGAAGAAGCCTTGGTGAATTACTGCAGTTTATCTTGTAGATGGTGCACACACTGCTGCTACTGTTTCTCTGCTGTAGTTAACAATATATTTGTTCTCATTAAAGAAATTGTTAATGTTCCTTTAGGAGCCACGAGACTGACCAGCTCCTCACCAGCTTCCCATCTCCAGCGCGCTTTCCCGCCCGGAGTCACACTGCCTCCCTCCGTTTGCCAGCAGAGCAGCCGCACCATGGCCACCCTCCACCAGATGCACAAGATGGGCAAGCCTAAGCGCCCGCCCCCCAAGGTGGGCCCCACCTTCAGCCGGCCCCAGTTGAAAGGGGTGGTGCTGAAGACCATGATCCGCAAACCCAAGAAGCCCAACTCGGCCAACCGCAAGTGTGCCCGTGTCCGGCTGAGCAACGGCAAGGAGGTGATCGTCTTCATCCCCGGAGAGGGCCACAATCTCCAGGAGCACAACATCGTGCTGGTGGAGGGGGGCCGAACGCAGGACCTCCCGGGTGTCAAGCTAAAAGTCGTGCGCGGGAAGTACGACTGTGCTCACGTTCAAAAGAAAAAGTAAAGGCCGCGTGTTATTAAACCATTACCCGGGACTGAGCCTCAGTAATTAAAGCTGTTTGCATCCACGCCTGCCTGGCAGGATTGCTTTTGTTCACAATTGCTCCTGCTCCGCTCACCCAGACCAGAGCAGCAGGTTCCGCAGACCCACCCAGAGTTCCTGCCTGACAGCCTCCCACGACTGAGAGGCCTGGGGGGAGGGTGGGGGGAGGAAGATTTCTGTGGCGTTCTCCTGCAGAAGAAGCGGGAAAGTTCTCGGAAAATGGAATGGTCTGTTTTCCAGCCACTGCCCCTGCTCTGCAGATACTGAGAGACAGTCTGTGGACTGATGGGGACTGTCAGGTGTGGATCACCAGCCTGTTAATAAAATGGTAACACACACTGTAATAGTGCACACCAGTGGGAGTGTAACACTTTCGCTCTGTTCATCCGACTGTGAAACACCCAAAACTACAGGTCTATCCCTCTTTAACACTGGGGTACGGTATTGGTGGGGACAGGTCTGTCACTGTATAACAGTCGCTGGGTCAAATTCCTGGAACTCACTCCCTAACAGCACTGTGGGTGTACCTACACCACAGGGACTGCAGCGGTTTAAGGCAGCTCACCACCACCTTCTCAAGGGCATTTAGGGATGGGCAATAAATGCTGGCCCAGCCAGCGATGCCCACATGCCGTGAGTTAATAAAAAAGAATGGAGTACAGAGCAGGTGACACCATATAATACAGGCACAGTACTGTGGGTACAGGTCTGTCGCTGTATAACACGGGTACAGTACCGTGGGTACGGGTCTGTCACTGTATAACACTGGGGTACAGTACTGATGGGTACAGGTCTGTCACTGTATAACACTGGGGTACAGTACTGATGGGTACAGGTCTCACTGTATAACACTGGGGTACAGTACTGATGGGTACAGGTCTGTCACTGTATAACACGGGTACAGTACTGGTGGGGGCAGGTCTGTCACTGTATAACACGGGTACAGTACTGGTGGGGATGGGTCTGTCACTGTATAACACGGGTACAGTACTGGTGGGGGCAGGTCTGTCACTGTATAACATGGGTACAGTACTGATGGGTACAGGTCTGTCACTGTATAACACTGGGGTTTAGTACTGATGGGTACAGGTCTGTCACTGTATAACATGGGTACAGTACTGATGGGTACAGGTCTGTCACTGTATAACACTGGGGTTTAGTACTGATGGGTACAGGTCTGTCACTGTATAACACGGGTACAGTACTGGTGGGTACAGGTCTCACTGTATAACACTGGGGTACAGTACTGATGGGTACAGGTCTGTCACTGTATAACACGGGTACAGTACTGGTGGGGGCAGGTCTGTCACTGTATAACACGGGTACAGTACTGGTGGGGATGGGTCTGTCACTGTATAACACGGGTACAGTACTGGTGGGGGCAGGTCTGTCACTGTATAACATGGGTACAGTACTGATGGGTACAGGTCTGTCACTGTATAACACTGGGGTTTAGTACTGATGGGTACAGGTCTGTCACTGTATAACACGGGTACAGTACTAATGGGTACAGGTCTGTCACTGTATAACATGGGTACAGTACTGATGGTACAGGTCTGTCACTGTATAACACTGGGGTTTAGTGCAGCTGACGACGGGTCTGTCACTGTATAACACAGGTACAGTACTGATAGTTACAGGTCTGTCAGTGAATAACACGGGTACAGTATTGGTGGGGACGGGTCTCACTATAACACTGGGGTACAGCACTGATGGTACAGGTCTGTCACTATATAACACTGAGGTACAGTACTGATGGTACAGGTCTGTCACTGTAAAGGGTTTAGTACTGATGGGTACAGGTCTGTCACTATATAATATTGGGGAACAGTACTGGTGGGGACAGGTCTGTCACTGTATAACGGGTTCGGTACTGGTGGGTACAAGTCTATCACTGTATAACACTGGGGTTTAGTACTGATGGGTACAAGTCTATCACTGTATAACACGGGTACAGTACTGATGGGTACAGGTCTGTCACTGTATAACACTGGGGTTTAGTCCTGATGGGTACAAGTCTATCACTGTATAACACAGGTACAGTACTGATGGGTACAGGTCTGTCACTGTATAACGGGTTCAGTGCTGGTGGGTACAGGTCCATCACTATAACACTGGGGTTTAGTACTGATGGGTACAAGTCTATCACTGTATAACACGGGTACAGTACTGATGGGTACAGGTCTGTCACTGTATAACACTGAGGTTTAGTACTGATGGGTACAAGTCTATCACTGTATAACATGGGTACAGTACTAATGGGTACAGGTCTGTCACTGTATAACACAGGTTCAGTGCAGGTGGGTACAGGTCTATCACTGCTGAAGATGGGATCTTCCTGTAGGAAGCAGTCGCACAGGGTGGTGACTGGTGTAGACCATCACATGATCTCAAACTAAGATAATAGCAAAATACTGCAGATGCTGTAAGTCTGAAATAAAAACAAAATGCTGGAAAAACTCAGCAGGTCTTTAGGCATCTGGAGAAAAAGACAGAGTTAACATTTCGAGTCTGTATACTGTCACTTGTTCATGGTCTTTCCAGAGTGCTTGCTTCTGTCCTATTACCACATTCTGCTTTCCATCCTTAATGCCACCATCAGCACCTCCTTTAGCCAGTACCACTACCATTAACACCCCTTTGTCCTTTTATCCATGATATTTTTGTCAATCTCTCCTTTGCCTCCACCAATTGCTGGCCTTCTACCCCTAAACAGTGTACATTTCATCACACTTTTATAAAAGCAAAAAACTGCGAATGCTGGAAATCAAAAACAAAAACACCTGGAAAAACTCAGCAGGTCTGGCAGCATCTGTTGAAGGGATACAGTTAACGTTTCGAGTCGAAACATTTACCGTGCTCCCTTCCACCGATGCTGCCAGACCTGCTGAGTTTTTCCAGGTACTTTTGTTTTTGTCATCACACTTTTACTTCTCTTTAGCTCTGAAAAAGAGTCATACGGACTCGAAACATTAACTCTGTCTTTCTCTCCAGAGATGCTGTTAGACCTGCTGAGTTTTTCCAGCATTTTCTGTTTTTGTTTCATGATCTCAAACGTTCAGAGATGCTACGAGAGGAGTTAGATGACAAGTAGGACCTGAGGGAAGAACTTTGAACATGAGCCCAAACTACACCAATAATTTCACTGTTTCGGAGACTATCCTGTGTCAAAAGATTGAGTTCAAGTCCCATTCCAGAGACTTGTGCACAAAGTCCAGTCTGACACTCCCAGTGCAGTATTGAGGGAGTGCTGCACTGTCAGAGAAGCCAATCTTTGAATGAAATGTAAAACTGAAGCCCCATCTGCTTATTGAGCTAGATTTAAGAGATCCCCTATTGGAAGAAAGGTTGGGAGATCTCCATGTATCCTGGCCAACATTCCTTCTTCTCCCTCCATCCCGCACCATTCTCAAAAACAGCCCGGAATTAACGAATACAAAGAGCCAGGTTAATCACAACAGATCAGTTAATTTTTCCAATCCAACACATTCCAGCAGGATTTATATAGGAGAGAAACAGGTGTGTATCTGACCTGGTTGTGTTTGGAATCACCTCACGATTGTCGCAAAACAAACTCCTTCTCCCACCAGAGAAAGGAAGGTTCACGGCTGTTCCCAGTTGTTCGTGTTGCATTCCTTGTGTCCTCCCCTCGGGAAGGTACCGCCTTTCACCCGCAGCCAGTTCTGTGGAATCTTACCAATTCCATCCTAGAGCCCATTTACAGCCTTGATGGTGAAGGGGACCCTGATCCAATCCTGTCACAAATTCCACACTTTTCAGTAAATAGGAGCGTGAATCCTGAATGAATTGTTTGTCCCTCCCTATAATCAGCAGTGACAGAGGACTAGGCCTGTGATGGTTGAGATGCTGTGTGTTTCCCACAAAAGCCATTCCCTGGGACAACCAGTTTTGCAATTGCTACAATTATTCGAACAGTTTCTTTAAACAGAAATGAACGAATGTTTTAAGGTGAAAGATCTGACTGGGAGGCAGTCCATTTATACATCGATAGTCTGAAAGGGCAAACACATAGCCAGCTGTATACCTTACAACCAACTTCAGACCAGAAAACTGGCCTTTTGAAAACATTTTTTCAAAGCCTTCCCATCGCAATCAGATCAAGTGATGGGGATTACAACCGGCCTTGGGTCTCTCTGGGTAGGGAACAAACAGGAGCAAGGATTCCCACTCCCGATAAAGGCAAAATACTCTGGATGGGGGAAATCTGAAACGAAAGCAAAAAATGCTGGAAATACTGACTTGAAATGTTAACTCTGTCTTTCTCTCCACAGATGCTGTCAGACCTGCTGAGTTTTTCCAGGGAACTCTGTTTTTGTTGTGTATTTGTTCACCTTGCTGTGACTAATCTTGGTTTTGTTTTCCCCTTATTTGCTTCTCCAAATGTGTATCTCCAGCTTCAATCAGTTTCCTGGCAATAGAGACTGATTTTTACCCATGTACTTTGAGAGTGAAACTGCTCTATAACCTGCACTGGTTACCGACAGATCTCCCGTGGCTTTGCCTGGGCATAGTCTCAGGTTGTGGTATTAAGCCGTTGACCTAGCAACAAGTTGTATTTATATAGTGCCTTTAACATAGTAAGATGTCCCAATGCACTTCAGAGGAGTGTTATCAAACAAAAACAAAGCTCTGAATGGATAATCTAGACCCACGTAGCTATTTAACCCACTGAGGTCAGTCAGAGCGCAATTGTAATTATTTTGTGAATTTCAGGGTACAGGTCAGCGACTGGGCTTTCGCTAGCTTTTATTTTGAAAGACTGTCTCACATCAAAGTGTGAGTATGTTGGACACACACCAGGTACAAAAGATTCTGGGGCAGAATTTCCACAGGGGATTCCCCAATCTCTGACCATGGTGACAGAGGGAACCCAAGAAGAAAGAAAAAATGAACAATCTTCCTCCAAAAAGTTGCTGCGGGAGAGGGAGAGAATGTGTGTGAAAATCCCAGGCCTTTGTGTGTGCGCTTACAATAGAGGGGTCTCGTTCTTGCTAGGAACTATGGATGAACTCTACCTCCATTACGATGATGTTTGACCATCGCCCTAAGCTTACTGGACCATCAAAGAATATTGAGCCACGTGAAAAGTGTCCTGCCTATTGAGCTGAGGGACAACTGTAAAGATTAGTTTGAGCTTTTAATTTATCAAGGCATCAATCCTGAAAGTACTTTGCATCATTTTAACTCCCCCTGCAACCAGTTCTCAGACTCTGGAAGACTTTTGTATCCAAGGATTACACAGGTGAAAAATGTGGCTGTAAACAAAACTGAGGTAACTGGCAGCTCGTGAATTGTAACCTCACCAACCCGTCCGGTTATCCAGTGATTTTACTGTAAAGATTTGCGAGCTTGTGCCCATGTAGGATTTATGCAGGGATCTGTAAGCTTCTGGAGCCACACCCTAAGTGACCCTTGTAGCAGCCTTGTCAGCGTATGGCCACAAACTGTTAGAACACAGGGGCCAGTACAGTGAAGGCCAATCCTGTCCCTCACCCACTTTGCCGCAGGGTGGGTCACTGGATAACAATGGAGATCAGGAACTTTTCTGTCCCCTTCCTTAGCCCAGAGATGCTGAGAACTAGTGCAGTGAAGCCCAAATTCTGACCTGAATGAGATAATCAAACTCAGGCCAGACCAGGAACTGGGTCTTTCTGCTCTGAGTACATCCCAGGAGTGAAACATGCGGTGGATTTATCTGCTGGCTCGCCGGGAGTTACTCAAGGAGATTACGGCCTTAAGAATCACTCTTCAGGATTTAATGACATACATCACAACAATCATGTGCTAGATTAAGATTGTGTTTTGTTCAATAGCATCATCAATAATTCAGTGCATTAACAGTCCATACACTTTGTGCCATAGGGGATATGGCCAACAGATAAGAGATGGAATCTCTGGAAATGATATCTTGTTAATTACCCGCAATTAACGTGGTCCATATTTACACCAAGTCAGTGTAACAACTAAACCTTTAACAAAGCAGCACTCAGTAGTGGTCCCAATGATGATTTACGTCTTCAGTCTTTTTGTGCACCTTGCCTTTTCAAAGTTACAAACTAGAAAATTTGGGGCGGGGGGATGGAGGGTGGTGGGGCAGGGTGAGATGCAGTAAATAAAGATGATACATGGCACACCTGGGCTTTCACCTCTGATAACCATGTTTTAATCCATCCTGGATAAAGGATGGAAAGTCTCCTTTACTCACGAGCTGTGGGAGTCCGATGTGAAATCAGTTGGTCAGTCTCAGCTGGGGCACTGATCGGCATCAAGGGTGGAAATCGCATGTAGGATGGCTGGTGTAAGAAGTAATGGATAAAACATCCCATTAGTGCAGTAGGACCGACTCCTGTGAGGTTTTGGGAGGGGCGATAGGGTGGCGAGGCAGGTTATTGGGACAGTGCAGAGGGAGCTTTACATTGCACATATCTGTGCTTTATGCTGCAATACTTTGGTGCTCTGGTGAACATAAAATTAGCACAAAAAACCCCCAAGAAAATACTGTTGGGTTAAGGTCATGGATTTTGCAGTCTTCAAATAAATAGTAAACAATAAGAATGTCGTTATTTAAAGTTAATCCTCTATCTCAGGTTGAGGAGGTCAGTTTTACAGCGAGTTTCTGTTGGTTTCACCTGGTATCGAGACGCCGCACTCGGACCTTCTGCTTGTAATGATATTCCTTCAGGTATTCCTTCAGGGTGTTGGGAATCGGAAGGAGGTCGATCCCGTCGTAAGTGGAGCAGCTGGAGATGGCAGCTCGGCAGATGTGCTGGAGGCTGAACGGGAAGGTCCTGTTGATGGGACTGGAGAGGAGTGGTTCAAAGAACATACAGGAGTTGGGATCCTTGTAGTGCTCCAGGAGGCCGGTGACAGTGGGAGCATGGAAGACACTGGGGTCGTGAACATCAAAGCTGAAATTGTGGTTCCACTGTTCGATGCGTGCGTGCAGGGAGCGACTGTACCTGCGGAAGCTGACTGAGAACAGGTAGTCCTCCTGTGCTGAGTCCCGCAGCAGGAAGGCTCCCTCTGGCTTGCCCTCCAACAGGGCCTCAGCCTGGTATCGGTCCATGACCCCCCAGTAGCAAGGAAAAGTGGTCAACTCCAGGAGGTCGGGAACCAGGCAGTGGATGTAGTCAATCTGCGTGTGGGCACGATAGCCGTCTTTGATCTCCACCTGCTCTGGGGGCAGTTGGGGAGGTGACACCTCTTCAACACACACGCTCTCCTGTACCTGGAGTGTGGCCCGGTCATCTCCAGCCAGCTCATTCATTCCTGGCGCCAGTTTGGGCCCCAGTTTGTACAAAGGGTTAATCTGCGCTGTCACCTCAAAGGTATGGATTTGTGCGTGGGGGGGAGGCTCAACCCCTTGCTCAATGCTGATCCGCCGTCTCTCCCGCAGACGGTCATCTTCATCCTCCACAGGGGTCCCGCCAGAGGATGCAGTATCCAGCATCGGCGAGCTCTGCGACACGGGGGCTGTGTGCTGCTTGATCAGGTACCATTTCTGTGCTAAATCTGTGCCAGCAGGGAAGGGACATTTATCAAGCATCAGTTCACTAATGTGGATCTTCCTCTTGGAGGAGGATAAGATGGCAGAATGTAGGCTGTGGGATTTAATGGGGAAGCACTGACCCACAACATCCTGAATCCGCTGCCTCAGGGATCTGCTGTGCAGTTTGCAAGTCCCAAAGTCATGGGAATCCTTCTCCCGAGTCAGATCCGGGTTCTGTTTCCCTGATTTCCCACCCGAAGGATTCCCGACATTTCCCTCCTTTTGTCCCATTCCAGAGGCACCGGCAGAGAGTTCGGATTTGTGAGAATTTCTGTTCCTCCTCTTGCTGCGACTTTCCCTCTGATCTTCTGGCTCTCCTTGTCTGACCTTTGGCCTCACAGCCCGCTTATCCTTCTCCGGCCTCTCGTTCTCTCGCGGCTCTGACATGTTTTCCAGGGTTGAGAGCGGGAACCAGCGGTTCCTCGGATGCAGTGCTGATGGCGAATTTCAGCTTTAAGACAAGCTCCTGCCGAGAGACCGACGGCTGAGTGAATCCATTAACAGGCAGTACCTAGAAACACGCCGGAAAGGTGGGCCAGCCATCCCATTCCGTCCAGCCCGCCCTCCATCCTGCCACGTTCGGAATTCCCCGCTGCTCAATTCGATTCACACCCGGACACCGGGAGCCTCCCAGAAACTCCATGGAGAAACTCGCTCACTGCAAAGAGAGACGAAAGAACAGGGGATGACTGAGCAAAATCACCCCAACACACGGAGGCCGATCGGACCACCCACCCACCTCCTGAAGGTGGAACGGCTGGGTCACTGGGGGCGGCTGTGGGAGATACAGGGAGGCTATCGCCCCCATATTTCACCCCTTTGTGGGGCAACAAGAAACGAAAGGGGGAGCAGGGACGCCGACTGATGAAATCTCACCGCTTGGTGGGGGGGGGGGGGGGGGTGGGGTTAGCGGGAGGAGACAGTGAGGGTCCCAGCTTCCTCCTTGTGAGTGGGGGCAACTAACAGCGCAGGCCTGGGACCACCCTGCCTTGCTCTGCCCTGCCTGGGCTTCTGGAACTGGGAGTTAATCCAGCTGAGGAATCCCCTTGCTGCACATTTAACCAGGCCTGATACAAAATACCCTCCCTCTGGGTAAGAATACCGTCAACTAACCGGGTGTATTTACTTAGTAACAAACCTGAAGCCCCCCACCCCCCCCCCCAGTAAATACCCAGCCAGTACCTGGTACATCCCCAGTTAATCGCTAATACCCAGTAAACCGGTATCCAGGGCTATATCAGGAAAGGAGGCTAATTCTGAGGGTGTAGGAGGGCTAATTACCTGGGGATAGAAGTAATAACCAGGGGAACGGAGATAATTACCGGGGGGGGGGGGGGGGGGGGGGGGCGGTTACCAGGGGGATGGGGGTGGTTACTAGGGGGAGGGAGTAATTACCGGGGCACGGGGACTGGTTACCAGGGGGGAGGGGGCTGGTTACTGGGGGGAGGGGGGCGGGTTACCGGGGGGGGGGGGGGGGGAGGGGGGGAGGGGGGGGCGGTTACCAGGGGGATGGGGGTGGTTACTAGGGGGAGGGAGTAATTACCGGGGCACGGGGGCTGGTTACCAGGGGGGAGGGGGGTGGTTACTGGGGGGAGGGGGGCGGGTTACCGGGGGGGGGGGGGGGGGAGGGGGGGAGGGGGGGGGCGGTTACCAGGGGGATGGGGGTGGTTACTGGGGGGAGGGGGGCGGGTTACCGGGGGGGGGGGGAGGGGGGGAGGGGGGGAGGGGGGGGCGGTTACCAGGGGGATGGGGGTGGTTACTGGGGGGAGGGGGGCGGGTTACCGGGGGGGGGGAGGGGGGGAGGGGGGGCGGTTACCAGGGGGATGGGGGTGGTTACTAGGGGGAGGGAGTAATTACCGGGGCACGGGGACTGGTTACCAGGGGGGAGGGGGGTGGTTACTGGGGGGAGGGGGGGCGGTTACCGAGGGGCGGTTACCGGGGGAGGGGGGAGGGGCGGGGCGGTTAACGGGGGGAGGGGGGGGTGGTTAAAGGGGGGAGGGGGGGGCGGTTAAAGGGGGGAGGGGGGGTGGTTAAAGGGGGGAGGGGGGGGGCGGTTAAAGGGGGGAGGGGGGGGCGGTTAAAGGGGGGAGGGGGGGCGGTTAAAGGGGGGAGGGGGGGGCGGTTAAAGGGGGGAGGGGGGGGCGGTTAAAGGGGGGAGGGGGGGGCGGTTAAAGGGGGGAGGGGGGGGCGGTTAAAGGGGGGAGGGGGGGGCGGTTAAAGGGGGGAGGGGGGGGGCGGTTAAAGGGGGGAGGGGGGGGGCGGTTACCGGGGGGAGGGGGGGTGGTTACCGGGGGGAGGGGGGGGTGGTTAAAGGGGGGAGGGGGGGGCGGTTAAAGGGGGGAGGGGGGGGCGGTTAAAGGGGGGAGGGGGGGCGGTTAAAGGGGGGAGGGGGGGGCGGTTTAAAGGGGGGAGGGGGGGCGGTTAAAGGGGGGAGGGGGGGGCGGTTAAAGGGGGGAGGGGGGGGCGGTTACCGGGGGGAGGGGGGGGTGGTTAAAGGGGGGAGGGGGGGGGCGGTTAAAGGGGGGAGGGGGGGGCGGTTAAAGGGGGGAGGGGGGGGCGGTTACCGGGGGGAGGGGGGGGTGGTTAAAGGGGGGAGGGGGGGGGGCGGTTAAAGGGGGGAGGGGGGGAGGTTACCGGGGGGAGGGGGGGGGGCGGTTACCGGGGGTAGGGGGGGGCGGTTACCGGGGGTAGGGGGGGTGGTTAAAGGGGGGAGGGGGGGTGGTTACCGGGGGGAGGGGGGGGCGGTTAAAGGGGGGAGGGGGGGTGGTTACCGGGGGGAGGGGGGGGGCGGTTACCGGGGGGAGGGGGGGGTGGTTACCGGGGGGAGGGGGGGTGGTTACCGGGGGGAGGGGGGGGTGGTTAAAGGGGGGAGGGGGGGTGGTTAAAGGGGGGAGGGGGGGGTGGTTACCGGGGGGAGGGGGGGGTGGTTAAAGGGGGGAGGGGGGGGTGGTTACCGGGGGGAGGGGGGGTGGTTAAAGGGGGGAGGGGGGGTGGTTAAAGGGGGGAGGGGGGGGTGGTTACCGGGGGGAGGGGGGGGTGGTTAAAGGGGGGAGGGGGGGTGGTTAAAGGGGGGAGGGGGGGTGGTTACCGGGGGGAGGGGGGGTGGTTAAAGGGGGGAGGGGGGGGTGGTTACCGGGGGGAGAGGGGGGTGGTTACCGGGGGGAGGGGGGGTTACCGGGGGGATGGGGGGTTACCGGGGGGAGGGGGGGTTACCGGGGGGAGGGGGGGTTACCGGGGGGAGGGGGGGTTACCGGGGGGAGGGGGGGTTACCGGGGTACGGGGGTAATTACCGGGCTGGGCCGCTCTCCATCCGATCCTCAGGCCCAGGCTCCCGAGCCGCCCGGAGTTTGACGCCGCCGGCAGCGCCCTCGGATCCCCCAGTGTCCAGAGGGGGAACTGCAGGCGGCTAGAGAGAAAACCCGGAGCGGAATCACTCCCACTGGATTCACCGCAGAGACACTGTCTGTACAAACTGTCTGTACAAACTGACCCTCACTGGGGTACGGGTCCCACACACACTGACTCTCATTGGTGTGCTGTCCCCTAAAACAGTGACTCTCACCGGGGGAAGGTTCCCAAATACACTGACCCTCACTGGGGTACGTGTCCCATACGCACTGACTCTCACTGGGGTATGGGTCCCACACACATTGACTCTCACTGGGGTACGGGTCCCACACACTGACTCTCACTGGGGTATGGGTCCCACACACATTGACTCTCACTGGGGTACGGGTCCCACACACTGACTCTCACTGGGGTACGTGTCCCATACGCACTGACTCACTCTGGGGTCCCATGCACACTTTCCTGGACTCGAACTCAAGTTCTGTCGAAGGGTCATGAGGACTCGAAACGTCAACTCTTTTCTTCTCCGCCGATGCTGCCAGACCTGCTGAGTTTTTCCAGGTAATTCTGTTTTTGTTACAGGTCTCACACACATTGACTCTCACTGGGGTACAAGTCCCACACACACTGACTCTCACTGGGGTACAAGTCCCACACACACTGACTCTCACTGGGGTAATGTCCCACACACACTGACTCTCACTGGGATACGGGTCCCACACACACTGACTGTCACTGGTGTGCTGTCCCCTAACACAGTGACTCTCACTGGGGTACGGGTCCCAAATACACTGACCCTCACTGGGGTACGGTTCCCACACACACAGACTCTCACTGGGATACGTGTCCCATACGCACTGACTCTCATTGGTGTGCTGTCCCCTAACACAGTACTCTCACCGGGGGAAGGTTCCCAAATACACTGACCCTCACTGGGGTACGGTTCCCACAAACACAGACTCTCACTGGGATACGGATGCCACACACACTGACTCTCACTGGGGTACGGATGCCAAACACACTCGCTCTCACGGGGATACTGTCCCACATACACTGACTCTCACTGGGGTAATGTCCCACACACACTGACATTCACTGGGGTGCGGGTCCCACACACACTGACTCTCACTGGGGTACGGGTCCCATTGACACACTGACTCTCACTGGGGTACGGGTCCCACACACACACTGACTCTCACTGGGGTATGGGTCCCACACATACTGACTCTCACTGGGGTATGGGTCCCACACACACTGACCCTCACTGGGGTATGGGTGCCAAACACACTGACACTCACTGGGCTACATGTCCCACACACACACTGACTCTCACTGGGATACGGGTCCCACACAAACTGACCCTCACTGGGGTATGGGTGCCAAACACACACTGCCTCTCACTGGGGTATGGGTCCAACACACGTCGACTCTCACTGCGGTATGGGTCCCACACACACACTGACTATCACTGGGGTACGGGTCCCACACATACTGACCCTCACTGGGGTACAGGTGCCAAACACACTGACTCTCACTGGGATGCGGGTCCCACACACACTGACTGTCACTGGTGTGCTGTCCCCTAACACAGTGACTCTCAGTGGGGGACGGGTCCCAAATACACTGACCCTCACTGGGGTACGGTTCCCACACACACAGACTCTCACTGGGATACGTGTGCCATACGCACTGACTCACTCTGGGGTCTGGTCCCCACACACACCGACTTTCACTGGGATCCGGGTCCCACACACACTGACACTCACTGGGATAGGGGTCCCACACAAACTGACACTCACTGGGATAGGGGTCCCACACACACTGACTCTCACGTGGAAACGGTCCCACACACACTGACTCTCATTGGGGTAATGTCCCACACACACTGACTCTCACTGGGGTACAGGTCTCACACACACTGACTCACACTGGGATGCGGGTCCCACACACATTGACTCTCACTGGGGTATGGGTCCCACACATACTGTCTCTCACTGGGGTGTTGTCCCTACACACACCGACACTCACTAGGTACAGGTCCCACACACAATGACTCTCACTGAGGTACGGGTCCCAGACACAATGATTCTCACTGGGATGCGGGTCCCACACACACTGACTCTCATTGGGGTATGGGTCCCACACATACTGACTCTCACTGGGGTACAGGTCCCACACACACTTACTCTCACTGGTGTACGGGTCCAACACACAGTGACCCTCACTGGGGTACGGGTCCTACACACTTACTCTCACTGGGGTACGGATCCCACACACTGACTCTCACTGGCGTACGGGTCCCACACACACACTGACTCTCACTGGGGTACGGGTCCCACACACAGTGACTCTCAGTGGGGTACGTGTCCCACACACAATGACACTCACTGGGGTACGGGTCCCACACACACTGACTTTCACTGGGGTACGGGTCCCACACACAGTGACTCTCACTGGGGTACGTGTCCCACCCACACCGACACTCACTAGGTACAGGTCCCACACACAATGACTCTCACTGAGGTACGGGTCCCAGACACAATGATTCTCACTGGGATGTGGGTCCCACACACACTGTCTCTCACTGGGGTACGGGTCCCACACACACTGACTCTCACTGGGGTACGGGTCCCACACACAGTGACCCTCACTGGGGTACGGGTCCTAAACAATTACTCTCACTGGGGTACGGGTCCCACACACTGACTCTCACTGGGGTACGGGTCCCACACACACACTGACTCTCACTGGGATACAGATGCCACACACACTGACTCTCACTGGGGTACGGATGCCAAACACACTCGCTCTCACGGGGATACGGTCCCACATACACTGACTCTCACTGGGGTAATGTCCCACACACACTGACTCTCACTGGGGTACGGGTCCCATAGACACACTGACTCTCACTGGGGTACGGGTCCCACACACACTGACACTCACTTGGGTACGGGTCCCACACACACTGACTCTCACTGGGGTGCGGATCCGACACAGACTGACTCTCACTGGGGTGCGGTCCCTACACACACTGACTCTCACTGGGGTGCGGATCCGACACATACTGACTCTCACTGGGGTGCGGTCCCTACACACACTGACTCTCACTGGGGTTCGGGTCCCACACACACACTGACTCTCACTGGGATACGGGTCCCACACAAACTGACCCTAACTGGGGTATGGGTGCCAAACACACTGACACTCACTGGGGTACGTGTCCCACACACACACTGCCTCTAACTGGGGTATGGGTCCCACACACGTCGACTCTCACTGCGTTATGGGTCCGACACACACACACTATCACTGGGATACGTGTCCCATACGCACTGACTCACTCTGGGGTCCGGTCCCCACACACACCGACTTTCACTGTGATACGGGTCCCACACACACTGATACTCACTGGGATAGGGGTCCCACACACACTGACACTCACTGGGATAGGGGTCCCACACACACTGACTCTCATTGGTGTGCTGTCCCCTAACACAGTACTCTCACCGGGGGAAGGTTCCCAAATACACTGACCCTCACTGGGGTACGGTTCCCACAAACACAGACTCTCACTGGGTTACGTGTCCCATACGCACTGACTCACTCTGGTGTCCGGTTCACACACACCGACTTTCACTGGGATACAGGTCCCATGCACACTGACACTCACTGGGATAGGAGTCCCACAAACACTGACTCTCATGTGGAAACGGTCCCACACACACTGACTCTCACTGGGGTACAGGTCTCACACACACTGACTCACACTGGGATGCGGGTCGCACACACACTGACTCTCACTGGGGTACGGGTCCCACACACTGTCTCTCACTGGCGTATGGGTCCCACACACACACTGACTCTCATTGGGATACGGATGCCACACACACTGACCCTCACTGGGGTACGGATGCCAAACACACTCGCTCTCACGGGGATACTGTCCCACATACACTGACTCTCACTGGGGTAATGTCCCACACACACTGACATTCACTGGGGTGCGGGTCCCACACACACTGACTCTCACTGGGGTACGGGTCCCATTGACACACTGACTCTCACTGGGGTACGGGTCCCACACACACACTGACTCTCACTGGGGTATGGGTCCCACACATACTGACTCTCACTGGCGTATGGGTCCCACACACACTGACCCTCACTGGGGTATGGGTGCCAAACACACTGACACTCACTGGGCTACATGTCCCACACACACACTGACTCTCACTGGGATACGGGTCCCACACAAACTGACCCTCACTGGGGTATGGGTGCCAAACACACACTGCCTCTCACTGGGGTATGGGTCAAACACACGTCGACTCTCACTGCGGTATGGGTCCCACACACACACTGACTATCACTGGGGTACTGGTCCCACACACACTGACCCTCACTGGGGTACAGGTGCCAAACACACTGACTCTCACTGGGATACGGGTCCCACACACACTGACTGTCACTGGTGTGCTGTCCCCTAACACAGTGACACTCACTGGGGGACGGGTCCCAAATACACTGACCCTCACTGGGATCCGGGTCCCACACACACTGACACTCACTGGGATAGGGGTCCCACACAAACTGACACTCACTGGGATAGGGGTCCCACACACACTGACTCTCACGTGGAAACGGTCCCACACACACTGACTCTCATTGGGGTAATGTCCCACACACACTGACTCTCACTGGGGTACAGGTCTCACACACACTGACTCACACTGGGATGCGGGTCCCACACACATTGACTCTCACTGGGGTATGGGTCCCACACATACTGTCTCTCACTGGGGTGTTGTCCCTACACACACTGACTCTCACTGGGGTACAGGTCCCACACACACTTACTCTCACTGGTGTACGGGTCCCACACACAGTGACCCTCACTGGGGTACGGGTCCTACACACTTATTCTCACTGGGGTACGGATCCCACACACTGACTCTCACTGGCGTACGGGTCCCACACACACACTGACTCTCACTGGGGTACGGGTCCCACACACAGTGACTCTCAGTGGGGTACGTGTCCCACACACAATGACACTCACTGGGGTACGGGTCCCACACACACTGACTTTCACTGGGGTATGGGTCCCACACACAGTGACTCTCACTGGGGTACGTGTCCCACACACACCGACACTCACTAGGTACAGGTCCCACACACAATGACTCTCACTGTGGTACGGGTCCCAGACACAATGATTCTCACTGGGATGTGGGTCCCACACACACTGACTCTCACTGGGGTACGGGTCCCACACACACTGACTCTCACTGGGGTACGGTCCCTACACACACTGACTCTCACTGGGGTGGGGTTCCGACACATACTGACTCTCACTGGGGTTCGGGTCCCACACACACACTGACTCTCACTGGGATACGGGTCCCACACAAACTTACCCTAACTGGGGTATGGGTGCCAAACACACTGACACTCACTGGGGTACGTGTCCCACACACACACTGCCTCTCACTGGGGTATGGGTCCCACACACGTCGACTCTCACTGCGTTATGGGTCCGACACACACACACTATCACTGGGGTACGGGTCCCACACACACTGAGTCTCACTGGGGTATGGGTCCCACACATACTGACTCTCACTGGGGTATGGGTCCCACACACACTTACTCTCACTGGGGTACGGGTCCCACACACAGTGACCCTCACTGGGGTACGGGTCCTACACACTTACTCTCACTGGGGTACGGGTCCCACACACTGACTCTCACTGGCGTACGGGTCCCACACACACACTGACTCTCACTGGGGTATGGGTCCCATTGACACACTGAATCTCACTGGGGTACGGGTCCCACACAAACTGACACTCACTGGGGTACGGGTCCCACACACACTGACTCTCACTGGGGTGCGGGTCCGACACATACTGACTCTCACTGGGGTTCGGGTCCCACACACACTGACTCTCACTGGGATACGGGTCCCACACACACTGACTGTCACTGGTGTGCTGTCCCCTAACACAGTGACTCTCACTGGGGGACGGGTCCCAAATACACTGACCCTCACAGGGGTACGGTTCCCACACACACTGACACTCACTGGGATAGGGGTCCCACACACACTGACACTCACTGGGAAAGGGGTCCCACACACACTGACTCTCACGTGGAAACGGTCCCACACACACTGACTCTCATTGGGGTAATGTCCCACACACACTGTCTCTCACTGGGGTTCAGGTCTCACACACACTGACTCTCACTGGGATACGGGTCCCACACACACTGACTGTCACTGGTGTGCTGTCCCCTAACACAGTGACTCTCACTGGGGGACGGGTCCCAAATACACTGACCCTCACTGGGGTACGGTTCCCACACACACTGACACTCACTGGGATAGGGGTCCCACACACACTGACACTCACTGGGAAAGGGGTCCCACACACACTGACTCTCACGTGGAAACGGTCCCACACACACTGACTCTCATTGGGGTAATGTCCCACACACACTGTCTCTCACTGGGGTTCAGGTCTCACACACACTGACTCACACTGGGATGCGGGTCCCACACACACTGACTCTCACTGGGGTATGGGTCCCAAACATACTGACTCTCACTGGGGTACGGGTCCCACACACACTTACTCTCACTGGGGTACGGGTCCCACACACAGTGACCCTCACTGGGGTACGGGTCCTACACACTTACTCTCACTGGGGTTCGGGTCCCACACACTGACTCTCACTGGCGTACGGGTCCCACACACACACTGACTCTCACTGGGATACAGATGCCACACACACTGACCCTCACTGGGTTACTGATGCCAAACACACTCGCTCTCACGGGGATACGGTCCCACATACACTGACTCTCACTGGGGTAATGTCCCACACACACTGACTCTCACTGGGGTCCGGGTCCCAGAGACACACTGACTCTCACTGGGGTATGGGTCCCACACACACAGACTCTCACTGGGGTACGGGTCCCACACCCTGACACTCACTGGGGTACGGGTCCCACACACACAGACTCTCACTTGGGTACGGGTCCCACACACACTGACACTCACTGGGGTACGGGTCCCACACACACACTGACTCTCACTGGGATATGGGTCCGACACAAACTGACCCTCACTGGGGTACGGGTCCCACACTCACAGACTCTCACTGGGATATGGGTGCGACACAAACTGACCCTCACTGGGGTATTGGTGCCAAACACACTGACACTCACTGGTGTACGTGTCCCACACACAAACTGCCTCTCACTGGGGTATGGGTCCCACACACGTCGACTCTCACTGCGGTATGGGTCCCACACACACACTGACTATAACTGGGGCACGGGTCCCACACACACTGACCCTCACTGGGGTACAGGTGCCAAACACACTGACTCTCACTGGGATACGGGTCCCACACACACTGACTGTCACTGGTGTGCTGTCCCCTAACACAGTGACTCTCACTGGGGGACGGGTCCCAAATACACTGACCCCCTCTGGGGGATGGTTCCCACACACACCGACTTTCACTGGGATTCGGGTCCCACACACACTGACACTCACTGGGATAGGGCTCCCACACACACTGACTCTCACGTGGAAACGGTCCCACACACACTGACTCTCACTGGGGTAATGTCCCACACACACTGACTCTCACTGGGGTACAGGTCTCACACACACTGACTCACACTGGGATGCGGGTCCCACACACATTGACTCTCACTGGGGTATGGGTCCCACACATACTGTCTCTCACTGGGGTGTGGTCCCTACACACACCGACACTCACTAGGTACAGGTCCCACACACAATGACTCTCACTGATGTACGGGTCCCAGACACAATGATTCTCACTGGGATGTGGGTCCCACACACAGTGACTCTCACTGGGGTATGGGTCCCACACATACTGACTCTCACTGTGGTACAAGTCCCACACACACTCACTCTCACTGGGGTATGGGTCCCACACGCACTGTCTCCCACTGGGTTACACGTCTCACACACAATGACTCTCACTGGGGAAGGGTTCCCACACACACTGTCTCTCACTGGGGAAGGGTTCCCACACACACTGTCTCTCACTGGGGTACGGGTCCCAAACACTGACTCTCACTGGGGTACGGGTCCCACACACAATGATTCTCCCTGGGATAGGGGTCCCACACACAGAGACTCTCACTGGGGTATGGGTCCCACACACAGTGACACTCAATGGGGTACGGGTCCCACACATACACTGACTCTCACTGGGGTACGGGTCCCACACACGCACACTCTCACTGGGGTACGGGTTCCACACACCCTGAGTCTCACTGGGGTACGAATCCCACACACACTGACTCTCACTGGGGTACGGGTCCCACACAAACTGACTCTCACTGGGTTACACGTCACACAAACAATGACTCTCACTGGGGTATGGGTCCCACACACAGTGACACTCAATGGGGTACGGGTCCCACACATACACTGACTCTCACTGGGGTACGGGTCCCACACACACTGACTCTCACTGGGGTACGGGTCCCACACACACTGACTCTCACTGGGGTACGGGTCCCACACACACTGACACTCACTGGGGTACGGGTCCCAAACACACTGACTCTCACTGGGGTATGGGTCCCAAATACTCTGACCTTCTCTGGGGTACGGTTCCCACACACACAGACTCTCACTGGGATAGGTGTCCCATACACACTGACACTCACTGGGATACGGGTCCCACACACACTGACTCTCACTGGGATAGGGGTCCCACACACACTGACTCTCACGTAGAAACGGTCCCACACACACTGTCTCCCACTGGGTTACACGTCTCACACACAATGACTCTCACTGGGGAAGGGTTCCCACACACACTGACTCTCGCTGGGGTACGGGTCCCACACACTCTGACTCTCGCTGGGGTACGGGTCCAACACACACTGACTCTCACTGGGGTACGTGTCCCACACACAATGATTCTCCCTGGGATAGGGGTCTCACACATACAGAATCTCACTGGGGTATGGGTCCCACACACAGTGACACTCAATAGGGTACGGGTCCCACACATACACTGACTCTCACTGGGATACGGGTCCCACACACACTGACTCTCACTGGGGTACGGGTCCCACACACCCTGAGTCTCACTGGGGTACGAATCCCACACACACTGACTCTCACTGGGGTACGGGTCCCACACAAACTGACTCTCACTGGGTTACACGTCGCACAAACAATGACTCTCACTGGGGTATGGGTCCCACACACAGTGACACTCAATGGGGTACGGGTCCCACACATACACTGACTCTCACTGGGGTACGGGTCCCACACACACTGACTCTCACTGGGGTACGGGTCCCACACACACTGACTCTCACTGGGGTACGGGTCCCACACACACTGACACTCACTGGGGTACGGGTCCCAAACACACTGACTCTCACTGGGGTATGGGTCCCAAATACTCTGACCCTCTCTGGGGTACGGTTCCCACACACACAGACTCTCACTGGGATAGGTGTCCCATACACACTGACACTCACTGGGATAGGGCTCCCACACACACTGACTCTCACTGGGATAGGGGTCCCACACACACTGACTCTCACGTAGAAACGGTCCCACACACACTGTCTCCCACTGGGTTACACGTCTCACACACAATGACTCTCACTGGGGAAGGGTTCCCACACACACTGACTCTCGCTGGGGTACGGGTCCCACACACTCTGACTCTCGCTGGGGTACGGGTCCCACACACACTGACTCTCACTGGGGTACGTGTCCCACACACAATGATTCTCCCTGGGATAGGGGTCTCACACATACAGAATCTCACTGGGGTACGGGTCCCACACACAGTGACACTCAATAGGGTACGGGTCCCACACATACACTGACTCTCACTGGGATACGGGTCCCACACACACTGACTCTCACTGGGGTACGGGTCCCACACAAACTGACTCTCACTGGGTTACGGGTCCCACACACTCTGACTCTCACTGGGGTACGGGTCCCACACACACTGACTCTCACTGGGGTACGGGTCCCACACACACTGACTCTCACTGGGATACGGGTCCCACACACACTGACTGTCACTGGTGTGCTTTCCCCTAACACAGTGACTCTCACTGGGGGACGGGTCCCAAATACACTGACCCTCACTGGGGTACGGTTCCCACACACACTGACACTCACTGGGATAGGGGTCCCACACACACTGACACTCACTGGGAAAGGGGTCCCACACACACTGACTCTCACGTGGAAACGGTCCCACACACACTGACTCTCATTGGGGTAATGTCCCACACACACTGTCTCTCACTGGGGTTCAGGTCTCACACACACTGACTCACACTGGGATGCGGGTCCCACACACACTTACTCTCACTGAGGTATGGGTCCCAGACACAACGATTCTTACTGGGATGCGGGTCCCACACACACTGACTCTCACTGGGGTATGGGTCCCAAACATACTGACTCTCACTGGGGTACGGGTCCCACACACACTTACTCTCACTGGGGTACGGGTCCCACACACAGTGACCCTCACTGGGGTACGGGTCCTACACACTTACTCTCACTGGGGTACGGGTCCCACACACTGACTCTCACTGGCGTACGGGTCCCACACACACACTGACTCTCACTGGGATACAGATGCCACACACACTGACCCTCACTGGGTTACTGATGCCAAACACACTCGCTCTCACGGGGATACGGTCCCACATACACTGACTCTCACTGGGGTAATGTCCCACACACACTGACTCTCACTGGGGTCCGGGTCCCAGAGACACACTGACTCTCACTGGGGTACGGGTCCCACACACACAGACTCTCACTGGGGTACGGGTCCCACACCCTGACACTCACTGGGGTACGGGTCCCACACACACAGACTCTCACTTGGGTACGGGTCCCACACACACTGACACTCACTGGGGTACGGGTCCCACACACACACTGACTCTCACTGGGATATGGGTCCGACACAAACTGACCCTCACTGGGGTATGGGTGCCAAACACACTGACACTCACTGGTGTACGTGTCCCACACACAAACTGCCTCTCACTGGGGTATGGGTCCCACACACGTTGACTCTCACTGCGGTATGGGTCCCACACACACACTGACTATAACTGGGGCACGGGTCCCACACACACTGACCCTCACTGGGGTACAGGTGCCAAACACACTGACTCTCACTGGGATACGGGTCCCACACACACTGACTGTCACTGGTGTGCAGACCCCTAACACAGTGACTCTCACTGGGGGACGGGTCCCAAATACACTGACCCCCTCTGGGGGATGGTTCCCACACACACCGACTTTCACTGGGATTCGGGTCCCACACTCACTGACACTCACTGGGATAGGGCTCCCACACACACTGACTCTCACGTGCAAACGGTCCCACACACACTGACTCTCACTGGGGTAATGTCCCACACACACTGACTCTCACTGGGGTACAGGTCTCACACACACTGACTCACACTGGGATGCGGGTCCCACACACATTGACTCTCACTGGGGTATGGGTCCCACACATACTGTCTCTCACTGGGGTGTGGTCCCTACACACACCGACACTCACTAGGTACAGGTCCCACACACAATGACTCTCACTGATGTACGGGTCCCAGACACAATGATTCTCACTGGGATGTGGGTCCCACACACAGTGACTCTCACTGGGGTATGGGTCCCACACATACTGACTCTCACTGTGGTACAAGTCCCACACACACTCACTCTCACTGGGGTATGGGTCCCACACGCACTGTCTCCCACTGGTTTACACGTCTCACACACAATGACTCTCACTGGGGAAGGGTTCCCACACACACTGTCTCTCACTGGGGAAGGGTTCCCACACACACTGTCTCTCACTGGGGTACGGGTCCCAAACACTGACTCTCACTGGGGTACGGGTCCCACACACAATGATTCTCCCTGGGATAGGGGTCCCACACACACAGACTCTCACTGGGGTATGGGTCCCACACACAGTGACACTCAATGGGGTACGGGTCCCACACATACACTGACTCTCACTGGGGTACGGGTCCCACACACGCACACTCTCACTGGGGTACAGGTTCCACACACCCTGAGTCTCACTGGGGTACGAATCCCACACACACTGACTCTCACTGGGGTACGGGTCCCACACAAACTGACTCTCACTGGGTTACACGTCGCACAAACAATGACTCTCACTGGGGTATGGGTCCCACACACAGTGACACTCAATGGGGTACGGGTCCCACACATACACTGACTCTCACTGGGGTACGGGTCCCACACACACTGACTCTCACTGGGGTACGGGTCCCACACACACTGACTCTCACTGGGGTACGGGTCCCACACACACTGACACTCACTGGGGTACGGGTCCCAAACACACTGACTCTCACTGGGGTATGGGTCCCAAATACTCTGACCCTCTCTGGGGTACGGTTCCCACACACACAGACTCTCACTGGGATAGGTGTCCCATACACACTGACACTCACTGGGATAGGGCTCCCACACACACTGACTCTCACTGGGATAGGGGTCCCACACACACTGACTCTCACGTAGAAACGGTCCCACACACACTGTCTCCCACTGGGTTACACGTCTCACACACAATGACTCTCACTGGGGAAGGGTTCCCACACACACTGACTCTCGCTGGGGTACGGGTCCCACACACTCTGACTCTCGCTGGGGTACGGGTCCAACACACACTGACTCTCACTGGGGTACGTGTCCCACACACAATGATTCTCCCTGGGATAGGCGTCTCACACATACAGAATCTCATTGGGGTACGGGTCCCACACACAGTGACACTCAATAGGGTACGGGTCCCACACATACACTGACTCTCACTGGGATACGGGTCCCACACACACTGACTCTCACTGGGGTACGGGTCCCACACACGCACACTCTCACTGGGGTACGGGTTCCACACACCCTGAGTCTCACTGGGGTACGAATCCCACACACACTGACTCTCACTGGGGTACGGGTCCCACACAAACTGACTCTCACTGGGTTACACGTCGCACAAACAATGACTCTCACTGGGGTATGGGTCCCACACACAGTGACACTCAATGGGGTACGGGTCCCACACATACACTGACTCTCACTGGGGTACGGGTCCCACACACACTGACTCTCACTGGGGTACGGGTCCCACACACACTGACTCTCACTGGGGTACGGGTCCCACACACACTGACACTCACTGGGGTACGGGTCCCAAACACACTGACTCTCACTGGGGTATGGGTCCCAAATACTCTGACCCTCTCTGGGGTACGGTTCCCACACACACAGACTCTCACTGGGATAGGTGTCCCATACACACTGACACTCACTGGGATAGGGCTCCCACACACACTGACTCTCACTGGGATAGGGGTCCCACACACACTGACTCTCACGTAGAAACGGTCCCACACACACTGTCTCCCACTGGGTTACACGTCTCACACACAATGACTCTCACTGGGGAAGGGTTCCCACACACACTGACTCTCGCTGGGGTACGGGTCCCACACACTCTGACTCTCGCTGGGGTACGGGTCCAACACACACTGACTCTCACTGGGGTACGTGTCCCACACACAATGATTCTCCCTGGGATAGGGGTCTCACACATACAGAATCTCACTGGGGTACGGGTCCCACACACAGTGACACTCAATAGGGTACGGGTCCCACACATACACTGACTCTCACTGGGATACGGGTCCCACACACACTGACTCTCACTGGGGTACGGGTCCCACACAAACTGACTCTCACTGGGGTACGGGTCCCACACACTCTGACTCTCACTGGGGTACGGGTCCCACACACACTGACTCTCACTGGGGTACGGGTCCCACACACACTGACTCTCACTGGGGTACGGGTCCCAGACACAGTGACCCTCACTGGGGTACGGGTCCTACACACTTACTCTCACTGGGGTACAGGTCCCACACACAGTCTCTCACTGGGGTACAGGTCCCAAACACAATGATTCTCCCTGGGATAGGGGTCCCACACACACAGACTCTCACTGGGGTATGGGTCCCACACACAGTGACACTCAATGGGGTATGGGTCCCACACACAGTGACACTCAATGGGGTACGGGTCCCACACATACACTGACTCTCACTGGGGTACGGGTCCCACACACACTGACTCTCACTGGGGTACGGGTCCCACACACACTGACTCTCACTGGGGTACGGGTCCCACACACACTGACTCTCACTGGGGTACGGGTCCCAAACACACTGACTCTCACTGGGGTACGGGTCCCACACGCACTGTCTCTCACTGGTTTACACGTCTCACACACAATGACTCTCACTGGGGAAGGGTTCCCACACACACTGACTCTCACTGGGATAGGGGTCCCACACACACAGCCTCTCACTGGGATAGGGGTCCCACACACACAGCCTCTCACTGGGGTATGGGTCCCACACACAGTGACTCTCACTGGGGTACGGGTCCCACACACTCTGACTCTCACTGGGGTACGGGTCCCACACACACTGACTCTCACTGGGGTACGGGTCCCACACACACTGACTCTCACTGGTCTATGGGTCCCACACACAGTGACCCTAACTGGGGTACGGGTCCTACACACTTACTCTCACTGGGGTACGGGTCCCAAACACTGACTCTCACTGGGGTACGGGTCCCAAACACAATGATTCTCCCTGGGATAGGGGTTCCACACACACAGACTCTCACTGGGGTATGGGTCCCACACACAGTGACACTCAATGGGGTACGGGTCCCACACATACACTGACTCTCACTGGGGTACGGGTCCCACACACACTGACTTCACTGGGGTACGGATCCCACACACTCTGACTCTCACTGGGGTACGCGTCCCACACACACTGACTCTCACTGGGGTACGGTTCCCACACACACTGACTCTTACTGGGGTATGGGTCCCACACACAGTGACCCTCACTGGGGTACGGGTCCTACACACTTACTCTCACTGGGGTACGGGTCCCACACACTTACTCTTTCTGGGGTACGGGTCCCACACACACACTGACTCTCACTGGGATACAGATGCCACACACACTGACCCTCACTGGGGTACGGATGCCAAACACACTCGCTCTCACGGGGATACGGTCCCACATACACTGACTCTCACTGGGGTAATGTCCCACACACACTGACTCTCACTGGGGTACGGGTCCCATAGACACACTGACTCTCACTGGGGTTCGGGTCCCATAGACACACTGACTCTCACTGGGGTACGGGTCCCTCACAAACTGACCCTCACTGGGGTACGTGTCCCACACAAACACTGCCTCTCACTGGGGTATGGGTCCCACACACGTCGACTCTCACTGCGTTATGGGTCCGACACACACACACTATCACTGGGGTACGGGTCCCACAAACACTGAGTCTCACTGGGGTATGGGTCCCACACATACTGACTCTCACTGGGGTATGGGTCCCACACACACTTACTCTCACTGGGGTACGGGTCCCACACACAGTGACCCTCACTGGGGTACGGGTCCTACACACTGACTCTCACTGGTGTACGGGTCCCACACACTGACTCTCACTGGCGTACGGGTCCCACACACACACTGACTCTCACTGGGGTACGGGTCACATTGACACACTGAATCTCACTGTGGTACGGGTCCCACACACACTGACACTCGCTGGGGTACGGGTCCCACACAAACAGACTCTCACTGGGGTACGGGTCCAACACACACTGACCCTTACTGGGGTATGGGTGCCAAACACACACTGCCTCTCACTGGTGTATGGGTCCCACACACGTCGACTCTCACTGCGGTATGGGTCCCACACACACACTGACTATCACTGGGGTACGGGTCCCACACTCACTGACCCTCACTGGGGTACAGGTGCCAAACACACTGACTCTCACTGGGATACGGGTCCCACACACACTGACTGTCACTGGTGTGCTGTCCCCTAACACAGTGACTCTCACTGGGGGACAGGTCCCAAATACACTGACCCTCACTGGGGTACGGTTCCCACACACACAGAGTCTCACTGGGATACGGGTCCCACACACACTGACACTCACTGGGATAGGGGTCCCACACACACTGACACTCACTGGGATAGGGGTCCCACACACACTGACTCTCACGTGGAAACGGTCCCACACACACTGACTCTCATTGGGGTAATGTCCCACACACACTGACTCTCACTGGGGTTCAGGTCTCACACACACTGACTCACACTGGGATGCGGGTCCCACACACACTTACTCTCACTGAGGTACGGGTCCCACACACACACTGACTCTCACTGGGGTACGGGTCACATTGACACACTGAATCTCACTGTGGTACGGGTCCCACACACACTGACACTCACTGGGGTACGGGTCCCACACAAACAGACTCTCACTGGGGTACGGTTCCAACACACACTGACCCTCACTGGGGTATGGGTGCCAAACACACACTGCCTCTCACTGGTGTATGGGTCCCACACATGTCGACTATCACTGCAGTATGGGTCCCACACACACACTGACTATCACTGGGGTACGGGTCCCACACTCACTGACCCTCACTGGGGTACAGGTGCCAAACACACTGACTCGCACTGGGATACGGGTCCCACACACACTGACTGTCACTGGTGTGCTGTCCCCTAACACAGTGACTCTCACTGGGGGACGGGTCCCAAATACACTGACCCTCACTGGGGTACGGTTCCCACACACACAGAGTCTCACTGGGATACGGGTCCCACACACAGTGACCCTCACTGGGGTACGGGTCCTACACACTTACTCTCACTGGGGTACGGGTCCCACACACACACTGACTCTCACTGGGGTACGGGTCCCATTGACACACTGAATCTCACTGGGGTACGGGTCCCACACACACTGACACTCACTGGGGTACGGGTCCCACACACACTGACTCTCACTGGGGTGCGGGTCCGACACATACTGACTCTCACTGGGGTTCGGGTCCCACACACACTGACTCTCACTGGGATACGGGTCCCACACACACTGACTGTCACTGGTGTGCTGTCCCCTAACACAGTGACTCTCACTGGGGGACGGGTCCCAAATACACTGACCCTCACTGGGGTACGGTTCCCACACACACTGACACTCACTGGGATAGGGGTCCCACACACACTGACACTCACTGGGAAAGGGGTCCCACACACACTGACTCTCACGTGGAAACGGTCCCACACACACTGACTCTCATTGGGGTAATGTCCCACACACACTGTCTCTCACTGGGGTTCAGGTCTCACACACACTGACTCACACTGGGATGCGGGTCCCACACACACTTACTCTCACTGAGGTATGGGTCCCAGACACAACGATTCTCACTGGGATGCCGGTCCCACACACACTGACTCTCACTGGGGTATGGGTCCCAAACATACTGACTCTCACTGGGGTACGGGTCCCACACACACTTACTCTCACTGGGGTACGGGTCCCACACACAGTGACCCTCACTGGGGTACGGGTCCTACACACTTACTCTCACTGGGGTACGGGTCCCACACACACACTGACTCTCACTGGGATACAGATGCCACACACACTGACCCTCACTGGGTTACTGATGCCAAACACACTCGCTCTCACGGGGATACGGTCCCACATACACTGACTCTCACTGGGGTAATGTCCCACACACACTGACTCTCACTGGGGTCCGGGTCCCAGAGACACACTGACTCTCACTGGGGTACGGGTCCCACACACACAGACTCTCACTGGGGTACGGGTCCCACACCCTGACACTCACTGGGGTACGGGTCCCACACACACAGACTCTCACTTGGGTACGGGTCCCACACACACTGACACTCACTGGGGTACGGGTCCCACACACACACTGACTCTCACTGGGATATGGGTCCGACACAAACTGACCCTCACTGGGGTATGGGTGCCAAACACACTGACACTCACTGGTGTACGTGTCCCACACACAAACTGCCTCTCACTGGGGTATGGGTCCCACACACGTCGACTCTCACTGCGGTATGGGTCCCACACACACACTGACTATAACTGGGGCACGGGTCCCACACACACTGACCCTCACTGGGGTACAGGTGCCAAACACACTGACTCTCACTGGGATACGGGTCCCACACACACTGACTGTCACTGGTGTGCTGTCCCCTAACACAGTGACTCTCACTGGGGGACGGGTCCCAAATACACTGACCCCCTCTGGGGGATGGTTCCCACACACACCGACTTTCACTGGGATTCGGGTCCCACACACACTGACACTCACTGGGATAGGGCTCCCACACACACTGACTCTCACGTGGAAACGGTCCCACACACACTGACTCTCACTGGGGTAATGTCCCACACACACTGACTCTCACTGGGGTACAGGTCTCACACACACTGACTCACACTGGGATGCGGGTCCCACACACATTGACTCTCACTGGGGTATGGGTCCCACACATACTGTCTCTCACTGGGGTGTGGTCCCTACACACACCGACACTCACTGGGTACAGGTCCCACACACAATGACTCTCACTGATGTACGGGTCCCAGACACAATGATTCTCACTGGGATGTGGGTCCCACACACAGTGACTCTCACTGGGGTATGGGTCCCACACATACTGACTCTCACTGTGGTACAAGTCCCACACACACTCACTCTCACTGGGGTATGGGTCCCACACGCACTGTCTCCCACTGGGTTACACGTCTCACACACAATGACTCTCACTGGGGAAGGGTTCCCACACACACTGTCTCTCACTGGGGAAGGGTTCCCACACACACTGTCTCTCACTGGGGTACGGGTCCCAAACACTGACTCTCACTGGGGTACGGGTCCCACACACAATGATTCTCCCTGGGATAGGGGTCCCACACACACAGACTCTCAATGGGGTATGGGTCCCACACACAGTGACACTCAATGGGGTACGGGTCCCACACATACACTGACTCTCACTGGGGTACGGGTCCCACACACGCACACTCTCACTGGGGTACGGGTTCCACACACCCTGAGTCTCACTGGGGTACGAATCCCACACACACTGACTCTCACTGGGTTACGGGTCCCACACAAACTGACTCTCACTGGGTTACACGTCACACAAACAATGACTCTCACTGGGGTATGGGTCCCACACACAGTGACACTCAATGGGGTACGGGTCCCACACATACACTGACTCTCACTGGGGTACGGGTCCCACACACACTGACTCTCACTGGGGTACGGGTCCCACACACACTGACTCTCACTGGGGTACGGGTCCCACACACACTGACACTCACTGGGGTACGGGTCCCAAACACACTGACTCTCACTGGGGTATGGGTCCCAAATACTCTGACCCTCTCTGGGGTACGGTTCCCACACACACAGACTCTCACTGGGATAGGTGTCCCACACACACTGACACTCACTGGGGTACGGGTCCCAAACACACTGACTCTCACTGGGGTATGGGTCCCAAATACTCTGACCCTCTCTGGGGTACGGTTCCCACACACACAGACTCTCACTGGGATAGGTGTCCCACACACACTGACACTCACTGGGGTACGGGTCCCAAACACACTGACTCTCACTGGGGTATGGGTCCCAAATACTCTGACCCTCTCTGGGGTACGGTTCCCACACACACAGACTCTCACTGGGATAGGTGTCCCATACACACTGACACTCACTGGGATAGGGCTCCCACACACACTGACTCTCACTGGGATAGGGGTCCCACACACACTGACTCTCACGTAGAAACGGTCCCACACACACTGTCTCCCACTGGGTTACACGTCTCACACACAATGACTCTCACTGGGGAAGGGTTCCCACACACACTGACTCTCGCTGGGGTACGGGTCCCACACACTCTGACTCTCGCTGGGGTACGGGTCCAACACACACTGACTCTCACTGGGGTACGTGTCCCACACACAATGATTCTCCCTGGGATAGGGGTCTCACACATACAGAATCTCACTGGGGTACGGGTCCCACACACAGTGACACTCAATAGGGTACGGGTCCCACACATACACTGACTCTCACTGGGATACGGGTCCCACACACACTGACTCTCACTGGGGTATGGGTCCCACACAAACTGACTCTCACTGGGGTACGGGTCCCACACACTCTGACTCTCACTGGGGTACGGGTCCCACACACACTGACTCTCACTGGGGTACGGGTCCCACACACACTGACTCTCACTGGCGTACGGGTCCCAGACACAGTGACCCTCACTGGGGTACGGGTCCTACACACTTACTCTCACTGGGGTACAGGTCCCACACACAGTCTCTCACTGGGGTACAGGTCCCAAACACAATGATTCTCCCTGGGATAGGGGTCCCACACACACAGACTCTCACTGGGGTATGGGTCCCACACACAGTGACACTCAATGGGGTATGGGTCCCACACACAGTGACACTCAATGGGGTACGGGTCCCACACATACACTGACTCTCACTGGGGTACGGGTCCCACACACACTGACTCTCACTGGGGTACGGGTCCCACACACACTGACTCTCACTGGGGTACGGGTCCCACACACACTGACTCTCACTGGGGTACGGGTCCCAAACACACTGACTCTCACTGGGGTACGGGTCCCACACGCACTGTCTCCCACTGGTTTACACGTCTCACACACAATGACTCTCACTGGGGAAGGGTTCCCACACACACTGACTCTCACTGGGATAGGGGTCCCACACACACAGCCTCTCACTGCGATAGGGGTCCCACACACACAGCCTCTCACTGGGGTATGGGTCCCACACACAGTGACTCTCACTGGGGTACGGGTCCCACACACTCTGACTCTCACTGGGGTACGGGTCCCACACACACTGACTCTCACTGGGGTACGGGTCCCACACACACTGACTCTCACTGGTCTATGGGTCCCACACACAGTGACCCTAACTGGGGTACGGGTCCTACACACTTACTCTCACTGGGGTACGGGTCCCAAACACTGACTCTCACTGGGGTACGGGTCCCAAACACAATGATTCTCCCTGGGATATGGGTTCCACACACACAGACTCTCACTGGGGTATGGGTCCCACACACAGTGACACTCAATGGGGTACGGGTCCCACACATACACTGACTCTCACTGGGGTACGGGTCCCACACACACTGACTTCACTGGGGTACGGGTCCCACACACACTGACTCTCACTGGGGTATGGGTCCCACACACAGTGACCCTCACTGGGGTACGGGTCCTACACACTTACTCTCACTGGGGTACGGGTCCCACACACTTACTCTTTCTGGGGTACGGGTCCCACACACACACTGACTCTCACTGGGATACAGATGCCACACACACTGACCCTCACTGGGGTACGGATGCCAAACACACTCGCTCTCACGGGGATACGGTCCCACATACACTGACTCTCACTGGGGTAATGTCCCACACACACTGACTCTCACTGGGGTACGGGTCCCATAGACACACTGACTCTCACTGGGGTTCGGGTCCCATAGACACACTGACTCTCACTGGGGTACGGGTCCCTCACAAACTGACCCTCACTGGGGTACGTGTCCCACACAAACACTGCCTCTCACTGGGGTATGGGTCCCACACACGTCGACTCTCACTGCGTTATGGGTCCGACACACACACACTATCACTGGGGTACGGGTCCCACAAACACTGAGTCTCACTGGGGTATGGGTCCCACACATACTGACTCTCACTGGGGTATGGGTCCCACACACACTTACTCTCACTGGGGTACGGGTCCCACACACAGTGACCCTCACTGGGGTACGGGTCCTACACACTGACTCTCACTGGTGTACGGGTCCCACACACTGACTCTCACTGGCGTACGGGTCCCACACACACACTGACTCTCACTGGTGTACGGGTCACATTGACACACTGAATCTCACTGGGGTACGGGTCCCACACAAACAGACTCTCACTGGGGTACGGGTCCAACACACACTGACCCTTACTGGGGTATGGGTGCCAAACACACACTGCCTCTCACTGGTGTATGGGTCCCACACACGTCGACTCTCACTGCGGTATGGGTCCCACACACACACTGACTATCACTGGGGTACGGGTCCCACACTCACTGACCCTCACTGGGGTACAGGTGCCAAACACACTGACTCTCACTGGGATACGGGTCCCACACACACTGACTGTCACTGGTGTGCTGTCCCCTAACACACTGACTCTCACTGGGGGACGGGTCCCAAATACACTGACCCTCACTGGGGTACGGTTCCCACACACACAGAGTCTCACTGGGATACGGGTCCCACACACACTGACACTCACTGGGATAGGGGTCCCACACACACTGACACTCACTGGGATAGGGGTCCCACACACACTGACTCTCACGTGGAAACGGTCCCACACACACTGACTCTCATTGGGGTAATGTCCCACACACACTGACTCTCACTGGGGTTCAGGTCTCACACACACTGACTCACACTGGGATGCGGGTCCCACACACACTTACTCTCACTGAGGTACGGGTCCCACAAACACACTGACTCTCACTGGGGTACGGGTCACATTGACACACTGAATCTCACTGGGGTACGGGTCCCACACACACTGACCCTCACTGGGGCATGGGTGCCAAACAAACACTGCCTCTCACTGGGGTATGGGTCCCACACACGTCGACTCTCACTGCGGTATGGGTCCCACACACACACTGACTATCACTGGGGTACGGGTCCCACACACACTGACCCTCACTGGGGTACAGGTGCCAAACACACTGACTCTCACTGGGATACGGGTCCCACACACACTGACTGTCACTGGTGTGCTGTCCCCTAACACAGTGACTCTCACTGGGGGACGGGTCCCAAATACACTGACCCTCACTGGGGTACGGTTCCCACACACACAGACTCTCACTGGGATACGGGTCCCACACACACTGACACTCACTGGGATAGGGGTCCCACACACACTGACACTCACTGGGATAGGGGTCCCACACACACTGACTCTCACGTGGAAACGGTCCCACACACACTGACTCTCATTGGGGTAATGTCCCACACACACTGACTCTCACTGGGGTTCAGGTCTCACACACACTGACTCACACTGGGATGCGGGTCCCAACACACACTTACTCTCACTGAGGTACGGGTCCCAGACACAATGATTCTCACTGGGATGCGGGTCCCTCACACACTGACTCTCACTGGGGTATGGGTCCCAAACATACTGACTCTCACTGGGGTACGGGTCCCACACACACTTACTCTCACTGGGGTACGGGTCCCACACACAGTGACCCTCACTGGGGTACGGGTCCTACACACTTACCCTCACTGGGGTACGGGTCCCACACACTGACTCTCACTGGCGTACCGGTCCCACACACACACTGTCTCTCACTGGGATACGGATGCCACACACACTGACCCTCACTGGGTTACTGATGCCAAACACACTCGCTCTCACGGGGATACGGTCCCACATACACTGACTCTCACTGGGGTAATGTCCCACACACACTGACTCTCACTGGGGTACGGGTCCCAGAGACACACTGACTCTCACTGGGGTATGGGTCCCACACATACTGACTCTCACTGTGGTACAAGTCCCACACACACTCACTCTCACTGGGGTATGGGTCCCACACGCACTGTCTCCCACTGGGTTACACGTCTCACACACAATGACTCTCACTGGGGAAGGGTTCCCACACACACTGTCTCTCACTGGGGAAGGGTTCCCACACACACTGTCTCTCACTGGGGTACGGGTCCCAAACACTGACTCTCACTGGGGTACGGGTCCCACACACACTGACTCTCACTGGGGTACGGGTCCCACACACACTGACCCTCACTGGGGTACGGGTCCCACACACACTGACACTCACTGGGGTACGGGTCCCAAACACACTGACTCTCACTGGGGTATGGGTCCCAAATACTCTGACCCTCTCTGGGGTACGGTTCCCACACACACAGACTCTCACTGGGATAGGTGTCCCATACACACTGACACTCACTGGGATAGGGCTCCCACACACACTGACACTCACTGGGATAGGGGTCCCACACACACTGACTCTCACTGGGATAGGGGTCCCACACACACTGACTCTCACGTAGAAACGGTCCCACACACACTGTCTCCCACTGGGTTACACGTCTCACACACAATGACTCTCACTGGGGAAGGGTTCCCACACACACTGACTCTCGCTGGGGTACGGGTCCCACACACTCTGACTCTCGCTGGGGTACAGGTCCAACACACACTGACTCTCACTGGGGTACGTGTCCCACACACAATGATTCTCCCTGGGATAGGGGTCTCACACATACAGAATCTCACTGGGGTACGGGTCCCACACACAGTGACACTCAATAGGGTACGGGTCCCACACATGCACTGACTCTCACTGGGATACGGGTCCCACACACACTGACTCTCACTGGGGTACGGGTCCCACACAAACTGACTCTCACTGGGGTACGGGTCCCACACACTCTGACTCTCACTGGGGTATGGGTCCCACACACACTGACTCTCACTGGGGTACGGGTCCCACACACACTGACTCTCACTGGGGTACGGGTCCCAGACACAGTGACCCTCACTGGGGTACGGGTCCTACACACTTACTCTCACTGGGGTACAGGTCCCACACACAGTCTCTCACTGGGGTACAGGTCCCAAACACAATGATTCTCCCTGGGATAGTGGTCCCACACACACAGACTCTCACTGGGGTATGGGTCCCACACACAGTGACACACAATGGGGTATGGGTCCCACACACAGTGACACTCAATGGGGTACGGGTCCCACACATACACTGACTCTCACTGGGGTACGGGTCCCACACACACTGACTCTCACTGGGGTACGGGTCCCACACACACTGACTCTCACTGGGGTACGGGTCCCAAACACACTGACTCTCACTGGGGTACGGGTCCCACACGCACTGTCTCCCACTGGTTTACACGTCTCACACACAATGACTCTCACTGGGGAAGGGTTCCCACACACACTGACTCTCACTGGGATAGGGTCCCACACACACAGCCTCTCACTGGGATAGGGGTCCCACACACACAGCCTCTCACTGGGGTATGGGTCCCACACACAGTGACCCTAACTGGGGTACGGGTCCTACACACTTACTCTCACTGGGGTACGGGTCCCAAACACTGACTCTCACTGGGGTACGGGTCCCAAACACAATGATTCTCCCTGGGATAGGGGTTCCACACACACAGACTCTCACTGGGGTATGGGTCCCACACACAGTGACACTCAATGGGGTACAGGTCCCACACATACACTGACTCTCACTGGGGTACGGGTCCCACACACACTGACTTCACTGGGGTACGGGTCCCACACACTCTGACTCTCACTGGGGTACGCGTCCCACACACACTGACTCTCACTGGGGTACGGTTCCCACACACACTGACTCTCACTGGGGTATGGGTCCCACACACAGTGACCCTCACTGGGGTACGGGTCCTACACACTTACTCTCACTGGGGTACGGGTCCCACACACTTACTCTTTCTGGGGTACGGGTCCCACACACACACTGACTCTCACTGGGATACAGATGCCACACACACTGACCCTCACTGGGGTACGGATGCCAAACACACTCGCTCTCACGGGGATACGGTCCCACATACACTGACTCTCACTGGGGTAATGTCCCACACACACTGACTCTCACTGGGGTACGGGTCCCATAGACACACTGACTCTCACTGGGGTTCGGGTCCCATAGACACACTGACTCTCACTGGGGTACGGGTCCCTCACAAACTGACCCTCACTGGGGTACGTGTCCCACACAAACACTGCCTCTCACTGGGGTATGGGTCCCACACACGTCGACTCTCACTGCGTTATGGGTCCGACACACACACACTATCACTGGGGTACGGGTCCCACAAACACTGAGTCTCACTGGGGTATGGGTCCCACACATACTGACTCTCACTGGGGTATGGGTCCCACACACACTTACTCTCACTGGGGTACGGGTCCCACACACAGTGACCCTCACTGGGGTACGGGTCCTACACACTGACTCTCACTGGTGTACGGGTCCCACACACTGACTCTCACTGGCGTACGGGTCCCACACACACACTGACTCTCACTGGGGTACGGGTCACATTGACACACTGAATCTCACTGTGGTACGGGTCCCACACACACTGACACTCGCTGGGGTACGGGTCCCACACAAACAGACTCTCACTGGGGTACGGGTCCAACACACACTGACCCTCACTGGAGTATGGGTGCCAAACACACACTGCCTCTCACTGGTGTATGGGTCCCACACACGTCGACTCTCACTGCGGTATGGGTCCCACACACACACTGACTATCACTGGGGTACGGGTCCCACACTCACTGACCCTCACTGGGGTACAGGTGCCAAACACACTGACTCTCACTGGGATACGGGTCCCACACACACTGACTGTCACTGGTGTGCTGTCCCCTAACACAGTGACTCTCACTGGGGGACGGGTCCCAAATACACTGACCCTCACTGGGGTACGGTTCCCACACACACAGAGTCTCACTGGGATACGGGTCCCACACACACTGACACTCACTGGGATAGGGGTCCCACACACACTGACACTCACTGGGATAGGGGTCCCACACACACTGACTCTCACGTGGAAACGGTCCCACACACACTGACTCTCATTGGGGTAATGTCCCACACACACTGACTCTCACTGGGGTTCAGGTCTCACACACACTGACTCACACTGGGATGCGGGTCCCACACACACTTACTCTCACTGAGGTACGGGTCCCACACACACACTGACTCTCACTGGGGTACGGGTCACATTGACACACTGAATCTCACTGTGGTACGGGTCCCACACACACTGACTCTCACTGGGGTACGGGTCCCACACACACTTACTCTCACTGGGGTACGGGTCCCACACACAGTGACCCTCACTGGGGTATGGGTCCTACACACTTACCCTCACTGGGGTACGGGTCCCACACACTGACTCTCACTGACGTACGGGTCCCACACACACACTGACTCTCACTGGGATACGGATGCCACACACACTGACCCTCACTGGGTTACTGATGCCAAACACACTCGCTCTCACGGGGATACGGTCCCACATAAACTGACTCTCACTGGGGTAATGTCCCACACACACTGACTCTCACTGGGGTACGGGTCCCAGAGACACACTGACTCTCACTGGGGTACGGGTCCCACACACACAGACTCTCACTGGGGTATGGGTGCCAAACACACTGACACTCACTGGGGTACGTGTCCCACACACAAACTGCCTCTCACTGGGGTATGGGTCCCACACACGTCGATTCTCACTGCGGTATGGGTCCCACATACACACTGACTATCACTGGGGTACGGGTCCCACACTCACTGACCCTCACTGGGGTACAGGTGCCAAACACACTGACTCTCACTGGGATACGGGTCCCACACACACTGACTGTCACTGGTGTGCTGTCCCCTAACACAGTGACTCTCACTGGGGGACGGGTCCCAAATACACTGACCCTCACTGGGGTACGGTTCCCACACACACAGACTCTCACTGGGATACGGGTCCCACACACCCTGATACTCACTGGGATAGGGGTGCCACACACACTGACTCTCACTGGGGTACGGGTCCCACACACGCTGACTCTCACTGGGGTACGGGTCCCACACACACTGACTCTCACTGGTGTATGGGTCCCACACACAGTGACCCTAATTGGGGTACGGGTCCTACACACTTACTCTCACTGGGGTACGGGTCCCAAACACTGACTCTCACTGGGGTACGGGTCCCAAACACAATGATTCTCCCTGGGATAGGGGTCCCACACACACACACTCTCACTGGGGTATGGGTCCCACACACAGTGACACTCAATGGGATACGGTTCCCACACATACACTGACTCTCACTGGGATACGGGTCCCACACACACTGACTCTCACTGGGGTACGGGTCCCACACAAACTGTCTCTCACTGGGGTACGGGTCCCACACTCTCTGACTCTCACTGGGGTACGGGTCCCACACACACTGACTCTCACTGGGGTACGGGTCCCACACACACTGACTCTCACTGGGGTACGGGTCCCAGACACAGTGACCCTCACTGGGGTACGGGTCCTACACACTTACTCTCACTGGGGTACAGGTGCAACACACTGTCTCTCACTGGGGTACAGGTCCCAAACACAATGATTCTCCCTGGGATAGGGGTCCCACACACACAGACTCTCACTGGGGTATGGGTCCCACACACAGTGACACTCAATGGGGTACGGGTCCCACACATACACTGACTCTCACTGGGATACGGGTCCCACACATACACTGACTCTCACTGGGATAAGGGTCCCACACAAAATGTCTCTCACTGGGGTACGGGTCGAAAACACAATGACACTCATTGGCTTACCGGTCCCTCACACACTGACTCTCACTGGGGTGCGGTCCCATAACACAGTGACTCTCACTGTGGTAATTGTCCAACACACACTGACTTTCACTGGGTCCTGGGCGTCATACACACTGACTCACACTGAGGTCCGGTCCCGACACACACCGACTCTAACTCGGCAACGGATCCCACAGACACAGACTCTCACTGAGGTATGGGTCCCACAAACAATGATTCTCACTGGGGTACGGGTCCAACACACACACTGCCTCACACTGGGGTATGGGTCCCACACACATCGACACTCAATGGGGTACAGTTCCCACACACACTGACTCTCACTGGGGTACAGGTTCCACACACACTGACTCTCACTGGGGTACGGGTCCCACACACACTGACTCTCACTGGGGTACGGGTCCCCCACACACTGACTCTCACTGGGGTACAGGTTCCACACACACTGACTCTCACTGGGATAGGGGTACCACTAACACAGACTCTCACTGGGGTATGGGTCCCACACACAGTGACTCTCACTGGGGTACGGGTCCCACACACTCTGACTCTCACTGGGGTACGGGTCCCACACACACTGACTCTCACTGGTCTATGGGTCCCACACACAGTGACCCTAACTGGGGTACGGGTCCTACACACTTACTCCCACTGGGGTACGGGTCCCAAACACTGACTCTCACTGGGGTACGGGTCCCAAACACAATGATTCTCCCTGGGATAGGGGTCCCCCACACACAGACTCTCACTGGGGTATGGGTCCCACACACAGTGACACTCAATGGGGTACGGGTCCCACACATACACTGACTCTCACTGGGGTACGGGTCCCACACACACTGACTTCACTGGGGTACGGGTCCCACTCACTCTGACTCTCACTGGGGTACGGGTCCCACACACACTGACTCTCACTGGGGTATGGGTCCCACACACACTGACTCTCACTGGGGTATGGGTCCCACACACAGTGACCCTCACTGGGGTACGGGTCCTACACACTTACTCTCACTGGGGTACGGGTCCCACACACTTACTCTTTCTGGGGTACGGGTCCCACACACACACTGACTCTCACTGGGATACAGATGCCACACACACTGACCCTCACTGGGGTACGGATGCCAAACACACTCGCTCTCACGGGGATACGGTCCCACATACACTGACTCTCACTGGGGTAATGTCACACACACACTGACACTCACTGGGGTACGGGTCCCATAGACACACTGACTCTCACTGGGGTTTGGGTCCCATAGACACACTGACTCTCACTGGGGTACGGGTCCCTCACAAACTGACCCTCACTGGGGTACGTGTCCCACACAAACACTGCCTCTCACTGGGGTATGGGTCCCACACACGTCGACTCTCACTGCGTTATGGGTCCGACACACACACACTATCACTGGGGTACGGGTCCCACACACACTGAGTCTCACTGGGGTATGGGTCCCACACATACTGACTCTCACTGGGGTATGGGTCCCACACACACTTACTCTCACTGGGGTACGGGTTCCACACACAGTGACCCTCACTGGGGTACGGGTCCTACACACTGACTCTCAATGGGGTACGGGTCCCACACACTGACTCTCACTGGCGTACGGGTCCCACACACACACTGACTCTCACTGGGGTACGGGTCACATTGACACACTGAATCTCACTGTGGTACGGGTCCCACACACACTGACACTCACTGGGGTACGGGTCCCACACAAAAAGACTCTCACTGGGGTACGGGTCCCACACACACTGACCCTCACTGGGGCATGGGTGCCAAACACACACTGCCTCTCACTGGGGTATGGGTCCCACACACGTCGACTCTCACTGCGGTATGGGTCCCAACACACACTTACTCTCACTGAGGTACGGGTCCCAGACACAATGATTCTCACTGGGATGCGGGTCCCTCACACACTGACTCTCACTGGGGTATGGGTCCCAAACATACTGACTCTCACTGGGGTACGGGTCCCACACACACTTACTCTCACTGGGGTACGGGTCCCACACACAGTGACCCTCACTGGGGTACGGGTCCTACACACTTACCCTCACTGGGGTACGGGTCCCACACACTGACTCTCACTGGGTTACTGATGCCAAACACACTCGCTCTCACGGGGATACGGTCCCACATACACTGACTCTCACTGGGGTAATGTCCCACACACACTGACTCTCACTGGGGTACGGGTCCCAGAGACACACTGACTCTCACTGGGGTACTGGTCCCACACACACAGACTCTCACTGGGGTATGGGTGCCAAACACACTGTCTCTCACTGGGGTACGTGTCCCACACACAAACTGCCTCTCACTGGGGTATGGGTCCCACACACGTCGACTCTCACTGCGGTATGGGTCCCACACACACACTGACTATCACTGGGGTACGGGTCCCACACTCACTGACCCTCACTGGGGTACAGGTGCCAAACACACTGACTCTCACTGGGATACGGGTCCCACACACACTGACTGTCACTGGTGTGCTGTCCCCTAACACACTGACTCTCACTGGGGGACGGGTCCCAAATACACTGACCCTCACTGGGGTACGGTTCCCACACACACAGACTCTCACTGGGATACGTGTCCCACACACACTGACACTCACTGGGATAGGGGTCCCACACACACTGACTCTCACTGGGGTACGGGTCCCACACACACTGACTCTCACTGGGGTACGGGTCCCACACACACTGACTCTCACTGGTGTATGGGTCCCACACACAGTGACCCTAATTGGGGTACGGGTCCTACGCACTTACTCTCACTGGGGTACGGGTCCCAAACACTGACTCTCACTGGGGTACGGGTCCCAAACACAATGATTGTCCCTGGGATAGGGGTCCCACACACACACACTCTCACTAGGGTATGGGTCCCACACACACTGACACTCAATGGGGTACGGGTTCCACACATACACTGACTCTCACTGGGGTACGGGTCCCACACACACTGACTTCACTGGGGTACGGGACCCACACACTCTGACTCTCACTGGGGTACGGGTCCCACACACACTGACTCTCACTGGGGTACGGGTCCCACACACACTGACTCTCACTGGGGTACGGGTCCCACACACAGTGACCCTCACTGGGGTACGGGTTCTACACACTTACTCTCACTGGGGTACGGGTCCCACACACACACTGACTCTCACTGGGATACAGATGCCACACACACTGACCCTCACTGGGGTACGGATGCCAAACAGACTCGCTCTCACGGGCATACGGTCCCACACACACTGACTCTCACTGGGGTACGGGTCCCATAGACACACTGACTCTCACTGGGGTACGGGTCCCACACACACTGACACTCACTGGGGTATGGGTCCCACACACGTCGACTCTCACTGCGTTATGGGTCCGACACATACACACTATCACTGGGGTACGGGTCCCACACACACTGAGTCTCACTGGGGTATGGGTCCCACACATACTGACTCTCACTGGGGTATGGGTCCCACACACACTTACTCTCACTGGGGTACGGGTCCCACACACACTTACTCTCACTGGGGTACGGGTCCCACACACAGTGACCCTCACTGGGGTACGGGTCCTAAACACTTAATCTCACTGGGGTACGGGTCCCACACACACTGACTCTCACTGGGATACGGGTCCCACACACACACTGACTCTCACTGGGATACGGGTCCCACACAAACTGACCCTCACTGGAGTATGGGTGCCAAACACACACTGCCTTTCACTGGGGTATGGGTCCCACACACACACTGACTATCACTGGGGTACGGGTCCCACACACACAGACTCTCACTGGGGTACAGGTGCCAAACACACTGATTCTCACTGGGATACGGGTCCCACACACACTGACTGTCACTGGTGTGCTGTCCCCTAACACAGTGACTCTCACTGGGGGATGGGTCACAAATACACTGACCCTCACTGGGGTACGGTTCCCACACACACAGACTCTCACTGGGATACGTGTCCCATACGCACTGATTCACTCTGGGGTCCGGTCCCCACACACACCGACTTTCACTGGGATACGGGTCCCACACACACTGACACTCACTGGGATAGGGGTCCCACACACACTGACACTCACTGGGATAGGGGTCCCACACACACTGACTCTCACGTGGAAACGGTCCCACACACACTGACTTTTACTGGGGTAATGTCCCACACACACTGACTCTCACTGGGGTACAGGTCTCACACACACTGACTCACACTGGGATGCGGGTCCCACACACATTGACTCTCACTGGGGTATGGGTCCCACACATACTGACTCTCACTGGGGTGTGGTCCCTACACACACCGACACTCACTAGGTACAGGTCCCACACACAATGACTCTCACTGAGGTACGGGTCCCAGAAACAATGATTCTCACTGGGATGCGGGTCCCACACACACTGACTCTCACTGGGGTATGGGTCCCACACATACTGACTCTCACTGGGGTACGGGTCCCACACACACTGACTCTCACTGGGGTACAGGACTCACACACACTTACTCTCACTGGTGTACGGGTCCCACACACAGTGACACTCACTGGGGTACGGGTCCTAAACACTTACTCTCACTGGGATACGGGTCCCACACTCTGACTCTCACTGGCGTACGTGTCCCACACACACACTGACTCTCACTGGGGTACGGGTCCCATTGACACACTGAATCTCACTGGGGTACGGGTCCCACACACACAGACTCTCACTGGGGTACGGGTCCCACACACACTGACACTCACTGGGGTACGGGTCCCACACACACTGACTCTCACTGGGGCGCGGGTCCGACACATCCTGACTCTCACTGGGGTACGGGTCCCACACACATTGACTCTCACTGGGGTACAGGTGCCAAACACACTGACTCTCACTGGGATGCGGGTCCCACACACACTGACTCTCACTGGTGTGCTGTCCCCTAACACAGTGACTCTCACTGGGGGACGGGTCCCAAATACACTGACCCTCACTGGGGTACGGTTCCCACACACACAGACTCTCACTGGGATACGTGTCCCATACGCACTGACTCACTCTGGGGTCCGGTCCCCACACACATCGACTTTCAATGGGATACGGGTCCCACGCACACTGACACTCACTGGGATACGGGTCCCACACACACTGACTCTCATTGGTGTGCTGTCCCCTAACACAGTACTCTCACCGGGGGAAGGTTCCCAAATACACTGACCCTCACTGGGGTACGGTTCCCAAAAACACAGACTCTCACTGGGATACGTGTCCCATACGCACTGACTCACTCTGGGGTCCGGTTCACACACACCGACTTTCACTGGGATACGGGTCCCATGCACACTGACACTCACTGGGATAGGAGTCCCACAACACTGACTCTCATGTGGAAACGGTCCCACACACACTGACTCTCACTGGGGTAATGTCCCACAAACACTGACTCTCACTGGGGTACAGGTCTCACACACACTGACTCACACTGGGATGCGGGTCGCACACACACTGACTCTCACTGGGGTATGGGTCCCACACATACTGTCTCTCACTGGGGTGTGGTCCCTACACACACCGACATTCACTGGGTACAGGTCCCACACACAATGACTCTCACTGAGGTACGGGTCCCAGTCACAATGATTCTCACTGGTATGCGGGTCCCACACACACTGACTCTCACTGGGGTATGGGTCCCACACATACTGACTCTCACTGGGGTATGGCTCCCACACACACTGACTCTCACTGGGGTAATGTCCCACACAAACTGACTCTCACTGGGGTACAGGTCTCACACACACTGACTCTCACTGGGGTACGGGTCCCACACACTGTCTCTCACTGGCGTATGAGTCCCACACACACACTGACTCTCATTGGGATACGGATGCCGCACACACTGACCCTCACTGGGGTACGGATGCCAAACACACTCGCTCTCACGGGGATACTGTCCCACATACACTGACTCTCACTGGGGTAATGTCCCACACACACTGACATTCACTGGGGTACGGGTCCCACACACACTGACTCTCACTGGGGTACGGGTCCCATAGACACACTGACACTCACTGGGGTACGGGTCCCACACACACTGACTCTCACTGGGGCACGGGTCCGACACATCCTGACTCTCACTGGGGTACGGGTCCCACACACACTGACTCTCACTGGGGTACAGGTGCCAAACACACTGACTCTCACTGGGATGCGGGTCCCACACACACTGACTCTCACTGGTGTGCTGTCCCCTAACACAGTGACTCTCACTCGGGGACGGGTCCCAAATACACTGACCCTCACTGGGGTACGGTTCCCACACACACAGACTCTCACTGCGATACGTGTCCCATACGCACTGACTCACTCTGGGGTCCGGTCCCCACACACACCGACTTTCACTGGGATCCGGGTCCCACACACACTGACACTCACTGGGATACGGGTCCCACACACACTGACTCTCATTGGTGTGCTGTCCCCTAACACAGTACTCTCACCGGGGGAAGGTTCCCAAATACACTGACCCTCACTGGGGTACGGTTCCCAAAAACACAGACCCTCACTGGGATACGTGTCCCATACGCACTGACTCACTCTGGGGTCCGGTTCACACACACCGACTTTCACTGGGATACGGGTCCCATGCACACTGACACTCACTGGGATAGGAGTCCCACAAACACTGACTCTCATGTGGAAACGGTCCCACACACACTGACTCTCACTGGGGTACGGGTCCCACACACACTGACTCTCACTGGGGTACGGGTCCCACACACAGTGACCCTCACTGGGGTACGGGTTCTACACACTTACTCTCACTGGGGTACGGGTCCCACACACACACTGACTCTCACTGGGATACAGATGCCACACACACTGACCCTCACTGGGGTACGGATGCCAAACAGACTCGCTCTCACGGGCATACGGTCCCACATACACTGACTCTCACTGGGGTAATGTCCCACACACACTGACTCTCACTGGGGTACGGGTCCCATAGACACACTGACTCTCACTGGGGTACGGGTCCCACACACACTGACACTCACTGGGGTTCGGGTCCCACACACACACTGCCTCTCACTGGGGTATGGGTCCCACACACGTCGACTCTCACTGCGTTATGGGTCCGACACACACACACTATCACTGGGGTACGGGTCCCACACACACTGAGTCTCACTGGGGTATGGGTCCCACACATACTGACTCTCACTGGGGTATGGGTCCCACACACACTTACTCTCACTGGGGTACGGGTCCCACACACAGTGACCCTCACTGGGGTACGGGTCCTAAACACTTAATCTCACTGGGGTACGGGTCCCACACACACTGACTCTCACTGGGATATGGGTCCCACACACACACTGACTCTCACTGGGATACGGGTCCCACACATACTGTCTCTCACTGGGGTGTGGTCCCTACACACACCGACACTCACTGGGTACAGGTCCCACACACAATGACTCTCACTGAGGTACGGGTCCCAGTCACAATGATTCTCACTGGGGTGCGGGTCCGACACATACTAACTCTCACTGGGGTTCGGGTCCCACACATTGACTCTCACTTGGGTACGGGTCCCTCACAAACTGACCCTCACTGGGGTACAGGTGCCAAACAAACTGACTCTCACTGGGATACGGGTCCCACACACACTGACTGTCACTGGTGTGCTGTCCCCTAACACAGTGACTCTCACTGGGGGACGGGTCCCAAATACACTGACCCTCACTGGGGTACGGTTCCCACACACACAGACTCTCACTGGGATACGTGTCCCATACGCACTGACTCACTCTGGGGTCCGGTCCCCACACACACCGACTTTCACTGGGATACGGGTCCCATACACACTGACTCTCACGTGGAAAAGGTCCCACACACACTGACTCTCATTGGGGTAATGTCCCACACACACTGACTCTCACTGGGGTACAGGTCTCACACACACTGACTCACACTGGGATGCGTGTCCCACACACATTGACTCTCACTGGGGTATGGGTCCCACACATACTGTCTCTCACTGGGGTGTCGTCCCTACACACACCGCACTCACTAGGTACAGGTCCCACACACAATGACTCTCACTGAGGTATGGGTCCCAGACACAATGATTCTCACTGGGATGCGGGTCCCAAACACACTGACTCTCACTGGGGTATGGGTCCCACACATACTGACTCTCACTGGGGTACGGGACCCACACACACTGACTCTCACTGGGGTACAGGTCCCACACACACTTACTCTCACTGGTGTACGGGTCCCACACACAGTGGCCCTCACTGGGGTACGGGTCCTACACACTTACTCTCACTGGGGTACGGGTCCCACACACACTGACCCTCACTGGGGTACGGGTCCCACACACACTGACTCTCACTGGCGTACGGGTCCCACACACACTGACACTCACTGGGGTACGGGTCCTACACACTTACTCTCACTGGGGTACGGGTCCCACACACACTGACTCTCACTGGGGTACGGGTCCCACACACACTGACTCTCACTGGCGTACGGGTCCCACACACACTGACACTCACTGGGGTACGGGTCACACACACACTCACTCTCACTGGGGTATGGGTCCCACACACACACTGACTCTCACTGGGATACGGGTCCAACACAAACTGACACTCACTGGGGTATGGGTGCCAAACACACACTGCCTCTCACTGGGGTATGGGTCCCACACACGTCGACTCTCACTGCGGTATGGATCCCACACACACACTGACTATCACTGGGGTACGGGTCCCACACTCACTGACCCTCACTGGGGTACAGGTGCCAAACACACTGATTCTCACTGGGATACGGGTCCCACACACACTGACTCTCACTGGGATACGGGTCCCACACACACTGACTGTCACTGGTGTGCTGTCCCCTAACACAATGACTCTCACTGGGGGACGGGTCCCAAATACACTGACCCTCACTGGGGTACGGTTCCCACAAACACAGACTCTCACTGGGATACGGGTCCCACACACACTGACACTCATTGGTATAGGGGTCTGACACACACTGACACTCACTGGGATAGGGGTCCCACACACACTGACTCTCACGTGGAAACGGTCCCACACACACTGACTCTCACTGGGGTAATGTCCAACACACACTGACTCTCACTGGGGTTCAGGTCTCACACACACTGACTCACACTGGGATGCGGGTCCCACACACACTTACTCTCACTGAGGTACGGGTCCCAGACACAATGATTCTCACTGGGATGCGGGTCCCACACACACTGACTCTCACTGGGGTACGGGTCCCAAACATACTGACTCTCACTGGGGTACGGGTCCCACACACACTTACTCTCACTGGGGTACGGGTCCCACACACAGTGACCCTCACTGGGGTACGGGTCCTACACACTTACTCTCACTGGGGTACGGGTCCCACACACTGACTCTCACTGGCGTACCGGTCCCACACACACACTGACTCTCACTGGGATACGGATGCCACACACACTGACCCTCACTGGGTTACTGATGCCAAACACACTCGCTCTCACGGGGATACCGTCCCACATACACTGACTCTCACTGGGGTAATGTCACACACACACTGACTCTCACTGTGGTACGGGTCCCAGAGACACACTGACTCTCACTGGGGTACAGGTCCCACACATTGACTCTCACTGGGATACGGGTCCCACACACACTGACTCTCACTGGGATATGGGTCCCACACACACTGACTCTCACTGGGATACGGGTCCCCCACACACTGACTCTCACTGGGGTACGGGTCCCACACACACTGACTCTCACTGGCGTGCGGTCCCATAACACAGTGACTCTCACGGGGGTAATGGTCCAACACACACTGACTTTCACTGGGTTCTGGGTCCCATACACACTGACTCACACTGGGGTCCGGTCCCGACACACACCGACTCTAACTCGGCAACGGCTCCCACAGACACAGACTCTCACTGAGGTATGGGTCCCACAAACAATGATTCTCACTGGGGTATGGGTCCCACACACATCGACACTCAATGGGGTACGGTTCCCACACACACTGACTCTCACTGGGGTACAGGTTCCACACACACTGACTCTCACTGATGTACGGGTCCCACACACAGTGACTCTCACTGGGGTACGTGTCCCACACACAATGATTCTCCCTGGGATAGGGGTACCACTAACACAGACTCTCACTGGTGTACGGGTCCCACACACTCTGACTCTCACTGGGGTACGGGTCCCACACACTCTGACTCTCACTGGGGTACGGGTCCCACACACACTGACTCTCACTGGTCTATGGGTCCCACACACAGTGACCCTAACTGGGGTACGGGTCCTACACACTTACTCTCACTGGGGTACGGGTCCCAAACACTGACTCTCACTGGGGTACGGGTCCCAAACACAATGATTCTCCCTGGGATAGGGGTCCCACACACACAGACTCTCACTGGGGTATGGGTCCCACACACAGTGACACTCAATGGGTACGGGTCCCACACATACACTGACTCTCACTGGGGTACGGGTCCCACACACACTGACTTCACTGGGGTACGGGTCCCACACACTCTGACTCTCACTGGGGTACGGGTCCCACACACACTGACTCTCACTGGGGTATGGGTCCCACACACACTGACTCTCACTGGGGTACGGGTCCCACACACAGTGACCCTCACTGGGGTACGGGTCCTACACACTTACTCTCACTGGGGTACGGGTCCCACACACTTACTCTTTCTGGGGTACGGGTCCCACACACACACTGACTCTCACTGGGATACAGATGCCACACACACTGACCCTCACTGGGGTACGGATGCCAGACACACTCGCTCTCACGGGGATACGGTCCCACATACACTGACTCTCACTGGGGTAATGTCCCACACACACTGACACTCACTGGGGTACGGGTCCCATAGACACACTGACTCTCACTGGTGTTCGGGTCCCATAGACACACTGACTCTCACTGGGGTACGGGTCCCTCACAAACTGACCCTCACTGGGGTACGTGTCCCACACAAACACTGCCTCTCACTGGGGTATGGGTCCCACACACGTCGACTCTCACTGCGTTATGAGTCCGACACACACACACTATCACTGGGGTACGGGTCCCACACACACTGACTCTCACTGGGGTATGGGTCCCACACATACTGACTCTCACTGGGGTATGGGTCCCACACACACTTACTCTCACTGGGGTACATGTTCCACACACAGTGACCCTCACTGGGGTACGGGTCCTACACACTGACTCTCACTGGGGTACGGGTCACATTGACACACTGAATCTCACTGTGGTACGGGTCCCACACACACTGACACTCACTGGGGTACGGGTCCCACACAAAAAGACTCTCACTGGGGTACGGGTCCCACACACACTGACCCTCACTGGGGTATGGGTGCCAAACACACACTGGCTCTCACTGGGGTATGGGTCCCACACACGTCGACTCTCACTGCGGTATGGGTCCCACACAAACACTGACTATCACTGGGGTACGGGTCCCACACACACTGACCCTCACTGGGGTACAGGTGCCAAACACACTGACTCTCACTGGGATACGGGTCCCACACACACTGACTGTCACTGGTGTGCTGTCCCCTAACACAGTGACTCTCACTGGGGGACGGGTCCCAAATACACTGACCCTCACTGGGGTACGGTTCCCACACACACAGACTCTCACTGGGTACGGGTCCCACACACACTGACTTCACTGGGGTACGTGTCCCACACACTCTGACTCTCACTGGGGTACGGGTCCCACACACACTGACTCTCACTGGGGTACGGGTCCCACACACACTGACCCTCACTGGGGTACGGGTCCTACACACTTACTCTCACTGGGGTACGGGTCCCACACACTGACTCTCACTGGCGTACCGGTCCCACACACACACTGACTCTCACTGGGATACGGATGCCACACACACTGACCCTCACTGGGTTACTGATGCCAAACACACTCGCTCTCACGGGGATACCGTCCCACATACACTGACTCTCACTGGGGTAATGTCACACACACACTGACTCTCACTGGGGTACGGGTCCCAGAGACACACTGACTCTCACTGGGGTACAGGTCCCACACATTGACTCTCACTGGGATACGGGTCCCACACACACTGACTCTCACTGGGATATGGGTCCCACACACACTGACTCTCACTGGGATACGGGTCCCACACACACTGACTCTCACTGTGGTACGGGTCCCACACACAGTGACCCTCACTGGGGTACGGGTTCTACACACTTACTCTCACTGGGGTACGGGTCCCACACACACACTGAATCTCACTGGGATACAGATGCCACACACACTGACCCTCACTGGGGTACGGATGCCAAACAGACTCGCTCTCACGGGCATACGGTCCCACATACACTGACTCTCACTGGGGTAATGTCCCACACACACTGACTCTCACTGGGGTACGGGTCCCATAGACACACTGACTCTCACTGGGGTACGGGTCCCACACACACTGACACTCACTGGGGTTCGGGTCCCACACACACACTGCCTCTCACTGGGGTATGGGTCCCACACACGTCGACTCTCACTGCGTTATGGGTCCGACACACACAAACTATCACTGGGGTACGGGTCCCACACACACTGAGTCTCACTGGGGTATGGGTCCCACACATACTGACTCTCACTGGGGTATGGGTCCCACACACACTTACTCTCACTGGGGTACGGGTCCCACACACAGTGACCCTCACTGGGGTACGGGTCCTAAACACTTAATCTCACTGGGGTACGGGTCCCACACACACTGACTCTCACTGGGATACGGGTCCCACACACACACTGACTCTCATTGGGATACGGATGCCGCACACACTAACCCTCACTGGGGTACGGATGCCAAACACACTCGCTCTCACGGGGATACTGTCCCACATACACTGACTCTCACTGGGGTAATGTCCCACACACACTGACATTCACTGGGGTACGGGTCCCACACACACTGACTCTCACTGGGGTACGGGTCCCATAGACACACTGACACTCACTGGGGTACGGGTCCCACACACACTGACTCTCACTGGGGCACGGGTCCGACACATCCTGACTCTCACTGGGGTACGGGTCCCACACACACTGACTCTCACTGGGGTACAGGTGCCAAACACACTGACTCTCACTGGGATGCGGGTCCCACACACACTGACTCTCACTGGTGTGCTGTCCCCTAACACAGTGACTCTCACTCGGGGACGGGTCCCAAATACACTGACCCTCACTGGGGTACGGTTCCCACACACACAGACTCTCACTGTGATACGTGTCCCATACGCACTGACTCACTCTGGGGTCCGGTCCCCACACACACCGACTTTCACTGGGATCCGGGTCCCACGCACACTGACACTCACTGGGATACGGGTCCCACACACACTGACTCTCATTGGTGTGCTGTCCCCTAACACAGTACTCTCACCGGGGGAAGGTTCCCAAATACACTGACCCTCACTGGGGTACGGTTCCCAAAAACACAGACTCTCACTGGGATACGTGTCCCATACGCACTGACTCACTCTGGGGTCCGGTTAACACACACCGACTTTCACTGGGATACGGGTCCCATGCACACTGACACTCACTGGGATAGGAGTCCCACAAACACTGACTCTCATGTGGAAACGGTCCCACACACACTGACTCTCACTGGGGTAATGTCCCACAAACACTGACTCTCACCTGGGTACAGGTCTCACACACACTGACTCACACTGGGATGCGGGTCGCACACACACTGACTCTCACTGGATATGGGTCCCACACATACTGTCTCTCACTGGGGTGTGGTCCCTACACACACCGACACTCACTGGGTACAGGTCCCACACACAATGACTCTCACTGAGGTATGGGTCCCAGTCACAATGATTCTCACTGGGGTGCGGGTCCGACACATACTAACTCTCACTGGGGTTCGGGTCCCACACATTGACTCTCACTGGGGTACGGGTCCCTCACAAACTGACCCTCACTGGGGTACAGGTGCCAAACAAACTGACTCTCACTGGGATACGGGTCCCACACACACTGACTGTCACTGGTGTGCTGTCCCCTAACACAGTGACTCTCACTGGGGGACGGGTCCCAAATACACTGACCCTCACTGGGGTACGATTCCCACACACACAGACTCTCACTGGGATACGTGTCCCATACGCACTGATTCACTCTGGGGTCCGGTCCCCACACACACCGACTTTCACTGGGATACGGGTCCCAGACACACTGACACTCACTGGGATAGGGGTCCCACACACACTGACACTTACTGGGATAGGGGTCCCACACACACTGACTCTCACGTGGAAAAGGTCCCACACACACTGACTTTCACTGGGGTAATGTCCCACACACACTGACTCTCACTGGGGTACAGGTCTCACACACACTGTCTCACACTGGGATGCGGGTCCCACACACATTGACTCTCACTGGGGTATGGGTCCCACACATACTGTCTCTCACTGGGGTGCGGTCCCTACACACACCGCACTCACTAGGTACAAGTCCCACACACAATGACTCTCACTGAGGTACGGGTCCCAGACACAATGATTCTCACTGGGATGCGGGTCCCAAACACACTGACTCTCACTGGGGTATGGGTCCCACACATACTGACTCTCACTGGGGTACGGGTCCCACACACACTGACTCTCACTGGGGTACAGGTCCCACACACACTTACTCTCACTGGTGTACGGGTCCCACACACAGTGGCCCTCACTGGGGTACGGGTCCTACACACTTACTCTCACTGGGGTACGGGTCCCACACACACTGACCCTCACTGGGGTACGGGTCCCACACACACTGACTCTCACTGGCGTATGGGTCCCACACACACTGACACTCTCTGGGGTACGGGTCCTACACACTTACTCTCACTGGGGTACGGGTCCCACACACACTGACTCTCACTGGGGTACGGGTCCCACACACACTGACTCTCACTGGCGTACGGGTCCCACACACACTGACACTCACTGGGGTACGGGTCCCACACACACTGACTCTCACTGGGGTGCGGGTCCCACACACACAGACTCTCACTGGGGTACGGGTCCCACACACACACTGACTCTCACTGGGATACGGGTCCCACACAAACTGACCCTCACTGGGGTATGGGTGCCAAACACACACTGCCTCTCACTGGGGTATGGGTCCCACACACGTCGACTCTCACTGCGGTATGGGTCCCACACACACACTGACTATCACTGGGGTACGGGTCCCACACTCACTGACCCTCACTGGGGTACAGGTGCCAAACACACTGATTCTCACTGGGATACGGGTCCCACACACACTGACTGTCACTGGTGTGCTGTCCCCTAACACAGTGACTCTCACTGGGGGACGGGTCCCAAATACACTGACCCTCACTGGGGTACGGTTCCCACAAACACAGACTCTCACTGGGATACGGGTCCCACACACACTGACACTCATTGGGATAGGGGTCCGACACACACTGACACTCACTGGGATAGGGATCCCACATACACTGACTCTCACGTGGAAACGGTCCCACACACACTGACTCTCACTGGGGTAATGTTCAACACACACTGACTCTCACTGGGGTTCAGGTCTCACACACAATGACTCACACTGGGATGCGGGTCCCACACACACTTACTCTCACTGAGGTACGGGTCCCAGACACAATGATTCTCACTGGGATGCGGGTCCCACACACACTGACTCTCACTGGGGTATGGGTCCCAAACATACTGACTCTCACTGGGGTACGGGTCCCACACACACTTACTCTCACTGGGGTACGGGTCCCGCACACAGTGACCCTCACTGGGGTACGGGTCCTACACACTTACTCTCACTGGGGTACGGGTCCCACACACTGACTCTCACTGGCGTACCGGTCCCACACACACACTGGCTCTCACTGGGATACGGATGCCACACACACTGACCCTCACTGGGTTACTGATGCCAAACACACTCGCTCTCACCGGGATACCGTCCCACATACACTGACTCTCACTGGGGTAATGTCCCACACACACTGACTCTCACTGGGGTACGGGTCCCAGAGACACACTGACTCTCACTGGGGTACAGGTCCCACACACACAGACTCTCACTGGGGTACGGGTCCCACACACACTGACACTCACTAGGGTACGGGTCCCACACACACTGACTCTCACTGGGGTACGGGTCCCACACACATACTAACTCTCACTGGGGTTCGGGTCCCACACATTGACTCTCACTGGGATACGGGTCCCACACACACTGACTCTCACTGGGATATGGGTCCCACACACACTGACTCTCACTGGGATACGGGTCCCACACACATTGACTCTCACTGGGGTTCGGGACCCACACAAACTGACTCTCACTGGGATACGGGTCCCACACACACTGACTCTCACTGGGATATGGGTCCGACACAAACTGACCCTCACTGGGGTATTGGTGCCAAACACACTGACACTCACTGGGGTACGTGTCCCACACACAAACTGCCTCTCACTGGGGTATGGGTCCCACACACGTCGACTCTCACTGCGGTATGGGTCCCACACACACACTGACTATCACTGGGGTACGGGTCCCACACTCACTGACCCTCACTGGGGTACAGGTGCCAAACACACTGACTCTCACTGGGATTCGGGTCCCACACACACTGAGTGTCACTGGTGTGCTGTCCCCTAACACAGTGACTCTCACTGGGGGACGGGTCTCAAATACAGTGACCCTCACTGGGGTACGGTTCCCACACACACAGACTCTCACTGGGATACGGGTCCCACACACACTGACTCTCACTGGGGTACGGGTCCCACACACACTGACTCTCACTGGGGTACGGGTCCCACACACACTGACTCTCACTGGTGTATGGGTCACACACACAGTGACCCTAATTGGGGTACGGGTCCTACACACTTAATCTCACTGGGGTACGGGTCCCAAACACTGACTCTCACTGGGGTACGGGTCCCAAACACAATGATTCTCCCTGGGATAGGGGTCCCACACACACAGACTCTCACTGGGGTATGGGTCCCACACACAGTGACACTCAATGGGTACGGGTCCCACACATACACTGACTCTCACTGGGGTACGGGTCCCACACACACTGACTTCACTGGGGTACGGGTCCCACACACTCTGACTCTCACTGGGGTACGGGTCCCACACACACTGACTCTCACTGGGGTATGGGTCCCACACACACTGACTCTCACTGGGGTACGGGTCCCACACACAGTGACCCTCACTGGGGTACGGGTCCTACACACTTACTCTCACTGGGGTACGGGTCCCACACACTTACTCTTTCTGGGGTACGGGTCCCACACACACACTGACTCTCACTGGGATACAGATGCCACACACACTGACCCTCACTGGGGTACGGATGCCAGACACACTCGCTCTCACGGGGATACGGTCCCACATACACTGACTCTCACTGGGGTAATGTCCCACACACACTGACACTCACTGGGGTACGGGTCCCATAGACACACTGACTCTCACTGGTGTTCGGGTCCCATAGACACACTGACTCTCACTGGGGTACGGGTCCCTCACAAACTGACCCTCACTGGGGTACGTGTCCCACACAAACACTGCCTCTCACTGGGGTATGGGTCCCACACACGTCGACTCTCACTGCGTTATGAGTCCGACACACACACACTATCACTGGGGTACGGGTCCCACACACACTGACTCTCACTGGGGTATGGGTCCCACACATACTGACTCTCACTGGGGTATGGGTCCCACACACACTTACTCTCACTGGGGTACATGTTCCACACACAGTGACCCTCACTGGGGTACGGGTCCTACACACTGACTCTCACTGGGGTACGGGTCACATTGACACACTGAATCTCACTGTGGTACGGGTCCCACACACACTGACACTCACTGGGGTACGGGTCCCACACAAAAAGACTCTCACTGGGGTACGGGTCCCACACACACTGACCCTCACTGGGGTATGGGTGCCAAACACACACTGGCTCTCACTGGGGTATGGGTCCCACACACGTCGACTCTCACTGCGGTATGGGTCCCACACAAACACTGACTATCACTGGGGTACGGGTCCCACACACACTGACCCTCACTGGGGTACAGGTGCCAAACACACTGACTCTCACTGGGATACGGGTCCCACACACACTGACTGTCACTGGTGTGCTGTCCCCTAACACAGTGACTCTCACTGGGGGACGGGTCCCAAATACACTGACCCTCACTGGGGTACGGTTCCCACACACACAGACTCTCACTGGGTACGGGTCCCACACACACTGACTTCACTGGGGTACGTGTCCCACACACTCTGACTCTCACTGGGGTACGGGTCCCACACACACTGACTCTCACTGGGGTACGGGTCCCACACACACTGACCCTCACTGGGGTACGGGTCCTACACACTTACTCTCACTGGGGTACGGGTCCCACACACTGACTCTCACTGGCGTACCGGTCCCACACACACACTGACTCTCACTGGGATACGGATGCCACACACACTGACCCTCACTGGGTTACTGATGCCAAACACACTCGCTCTCACGGGGATACCGTCCCACATACACTGACTCTCACTGGGGTAATGTCACACACACACTGACTCTCACTGGGGTACGGGTCCCAGAGACACACTGACTCTCACTGGGGTACAGGTCCCACACATTGACTCTCACTGGGATACGGGTCCCACACACACTGACTCTCACTGGGATATGGGTCCCACACACACTGACTCTCACTGGGATACGGGTCCCACACACACTGACTCTCACTGTGGTACGGGTCCCACACACAGTGACCCTCACTGGGGTACGGGTTCTACACACTTACTCTCACTGGGGTACGGGTCCCACACACACACTGAATCTCACTGGGATACAGATGCCACACACACTGACCCTCACTGGGGTACGGATGCCAAACAGACTCGCTCTCACGGGCATACGGTCCCACATACACTGACTCTCACTGGGGTAATGTCCCACACACACTGACTCTCACTGGGGTACGGGTCCCATAGACACACTGACTCTCACTGGGGTACGGGTCCCACACACACTGACACTCACTGGGGTTCGGGTCCCACACACACACTGCCTCTCACTGGGGTATGGGTCCCACACACGTCGACTCTCACTGCGTTATGGGTCCGACACACACACACTATCACTGGGGTACGGGTCCCACACACACTGAGTCTCACTGGGGTATGGGTCCCACACATACTGACTCTCACTGGGGTATGGGTCCCACACACACTTACTCTCACTGGGGTACGGGTCCCACACACAGTGACCCTCACTGGGGTACGGGTCCTAAACACTTAATCTCACTGGGGTACGGGTCCCACACACACTGACTCTCACTGGGATACGGGTCCCACACACACACTGACTCTCATTGGGATACGGATGCCGCACACACTAACCCTCACTGGGGTACGGATGCCAAACACACTCGCTCTCACGGGGATACTGTCCCACATACACTGACTCTCACTGGGGTAATGTCCCACACACACTGACATTCACTGGGGTACGGGTCCCACACACACTGACTCTCACTGGGGTACGGGTCCCATAGACACACTGACACTCACTGGGGTACGGGTCCCACACACACTGACTCTCACTGGGGCACGGGTCCGACACATCCTGACTCTCACTGGGGTACGGGTCCCACACACACTGACTCTCACTGGGGTACAGGTGCCAAACACACTGACTCTCACTGGGATGCGGGTCCCACACACACTGACTCTCACTGGTGTGCTGTCCCCTAACACAGTGACTCTCACTCGGGGACGGGTCCCAAATACACTGACCCTCACTGGGGTACGGTTCCCACACACACAGACTCTCACTGCGATACGTGTCCCATACGCACTGACTCACTCTGGGGTCCGGTCCCCACACACACCGACTTTCACTGGGATCCGGGTCCCACGCACACTGACACACACTGGGATACGGGTCCCACACACACTGACTCTCATTGGTGTGCTGTCCCCTAACACAGTACTCTCACCGGGGGAAGGTTCCCAAATACACTGACCCTCACTGGGGTACGGTTCCCAAAAACACAGACTCTCACTGGGATACGTGTCCCATACGCACTGACTCACTCTGGGGTCCGGTTCACACACACCGACTTTCACTGGGATACGGGTCCCATGCACACTGACACTCACTGGGATGGGAGTCCCACAAACACTGACTCTCATGTGGAAACGGTCCCACACACACTGACTCTCACTTGTGTAATGTCCCACAAACACTGACTCTCACTGGGGTACAGGTCTCACACACACTGACTCACACTGGGATGCGGGTCGCACACACACTGACTCTCACTGGATATGGGTCCCACACATACTGTCTCTCACTGGGGTGTGGTCCCTACACACACCGACAATCACTGGGTACAGGTCCCACACACAATGACTCTCACTGAGGTATGGGTCCCAGTCACAATGATTCTCACTGGGGTGCGGGTCCGACACATACTAACTCTCACTGGGGTTCGGGTCCCACACATTGACTCTCACTGGGGTACGGGTCCCTCACAAACTGACCCTCACTGGGGTACAGGTGCCAAACAAACTGACTCTCACTGGGATACGGGTCCCACACACACTGACTGTCACTGGTGTGCTGTCCCCTAACACAGTGACTCTCACTGGGGGACGGGTCCCAAATACACTGACCCTCACTGGGGTACGATTCCCACACACACAGACTCTCACTGGGATACGTGTCCCATACGCACTGATTCACTCTGGGGTCCGGTCCCCACACACACCGACTTTCACTGGGATACGGGTCCCAGACACACTGACACTCACTGGGATAGGGGTCCCACACACACTGACACTTACTGGGATAGGGGTCCCACACACACTGACTCTCACGTGGAAAAGGTCCCACACACACTGACTTTCACTGGGGTAATGTCCCACACACACTGACTCTCACTGGGGTACAGGTCTCACACACACTGTCTCACACTGGGATGCGGGTCCCACACACATTGACTCTCACTGGGGTATGGGTCCCACACATACTGTCTCTCACTGGGGTGCGGTCCCGACACACACCGCACTCACTAGGTACAAGTCCCACACACAATGACTCTCACTGAGGTACGGGTCCCAGACACAATGATTCTCACTGGGATGCGGGTCCCAAACACACTGACTCTCACTGGGGTATGGGTCCCACACATACTGACTCTCACTGGGGTACGGGTCCCACACACACTGACTCTCACTGGGGTACAGGTCCCACACACACTTACTCTCACTGGTGTACGGGTCCCACACACAGTGGCCCTCACTGGGGTACGGGTCCTACACACTTACTCTCACTGGGGTACGGGTCCCACACACACTGACCCTCACTGGGGTACGGGTCCCACACACACTGACTCTCACTGGCGTATGGGTCCCACACACACTGACACTCTCTGGGGTACGGGTCCTACACACTTACTCTCACTGGGGTACGGGTCCCACACACACTGACTCTCACTGGGGTACGGGTCCCACACACACTGACTCTCACTGGCGTACGGGTCCCACACACACTGACACTCACTGGGGTACGGGTCCCACACACACTGACTCTCACTGGGGTGCGGGTCCCACACACACAGACTCTCACTGGGGTACGGGTCCCACACACACACTGACTCTCACTGGGATACGGGTCCCACACAAACTGACCCTCACTGGGGTATGGGTGCCAAACACACACTGCCTCTCACTGGGGTATGGGTCCCACACACGTCGACTCTCACTGCGGTATGGGTCCCACACACACACTGACTATCACTGGGGTACGGGTCCCACACTCACTGACCCTCACTGGGGTACAGGTGCCAAACACACTGATTCTCACTGGGATACGGGTCCCACACACACTGACTGTCACTGGTGTGCTGTCCCCTAACACAGTGACTCTCACTGGGGGACGGGTCCCAAATACACTGACCCTCACTGGGGTACGGTTCCCACAAACACAGACTCTCACTGGGATACGGGTCCCACACACACTGACACTCATTGGGATAGGGGTCCGACACACACTGACACTCACTGGGATAGGGATCCCACATACACTGACTCTCACGTGGAAACGGTCCCACACACACTGACTCTCACTGGGGTAATGTTCAACACACACTGACTCTCACTGGGGTTCAGGTCTCACACACAATGACTCACACTGGGATGCGGGTCCCACACACACTTACTCTCACTGAGGTACGGGTCCCAGACACAATGATTCTCACTGGGATGCGGGTCCCACACACACTGACTCTCACTGGGGTATGGGTCCCAAACATACTGACTCTCACTGGGGTACGGGTCCCACACACACTTACTCTCACTGGGGTACGGGTCCCGCACACAGTGACCCTCACTGGGGTACGGGTCCTACACACTTACTCTCACTGGGGTACGGGTCCCACACACTGACTCTCACTGGCGTACCGGTCCCACACACACACTGGCTCTCACTGGGATACGGATGCCACACACACTGACCCTCACTGGGTTACTGATGCCAAACACACTCGCTCTCACCGGGATACCGTCCCACATACACTGACTCTCACTGGGGTAATGTCCCACACACACTGACTCTCACTGGGGTACGGGTCCCAGAGACACACTGACTCTCACTGGGGTACAGGTCCCACACACACAGACTCTCACTGGGGTACGGGTCCCACACACACTGACACTCACTGGGGTACGGGTCCCACACACACTGACTCTCACTGGGGTACGGGTCCCACACACATACTAACTCTCACTGGGGTTCGGGTCCCACACATTGACTCTCACTGGGATACGGGTCCCACACACACTGACTCTCACTGGGATATGGGTCCCACACACACTGACTCTCACTGGGATACGGGTCCCACACACATTGACTCTCACTGGGGTTCGGGACCCACACAAACTGACTCTCACTGGGATACGGGTCCCACACACACTGACTCTCACTGGGATATGGGTCCGACACAAACTGACCCTCACTGGGGTATTGGTGCCAAACACACTGACACTCACTGGGGTACGTGTCCCACACACAAACTGCCTCTCACTGGTGTATGGGTCCCACACACGTCGACTCTCACTGCGGTATGGGTCCCACACACACACTGACTATCACTGGGGTACGGGTCCCACACTCACTGACCCTCACTGGGGTACAGGTGCCAAACACACTGACTCTCACTGGGATTCGGGTCCCACACACACTGAGTGTCACTGGTGTGCTGTCCCCTAACACAGTGACTCTCACTGGGGGACGGGTCTCAAATACAATGACCCTCACTGGGGTACGGTTCCCACACACACAGACTCTCACTGGGATACGGGTCCCACACACACTGACTCTCACTGGGGTACGGGTCCCACACACACTGACTCTCACTGGGGTACGGGTCCCACACACACTGACTCTCACTGGTGTATGGGTCACACACACAGTGACCCTAATTGGGGTACGGGTCCTACACACTTAATCTCACTGGGGTACGGGTCCCAAACACTGACTCTCACTGGGGTACGGGTCCCAAACACAATGATTCTCCCTGGGATAGGGGTCCCACACACACACACTCTCACTGGGGTATGGGTCCCACACACAGTGACACTCAATGGGGTACGGGTCCCACACATACACTGACTCTCACTGGGATACGGGTCCCACACACACTGACTTCACTGGGGTACGGGTCCCACACACTCTGACTCTCACTGGGGTACGGGTCCCACACACACTGACTCTCACTGGGGTACGGGTCCCACACACACTGACTCTCACTTGGGTACGGGTCCCACACACAGTGACACTCACTGGGGTACGGGTCCTACACACTTACTCTCACTGGGGTACGGGCCCCACACAATTACTCTCACTGGGGTACGGGTCCCACACACTGACTCTCACTGGCGTAATGTTCCCACAAACACACTGACTCTCACTGGGATACTGATGCCACACACACTGACCCTCACTGGGGTACAGATGCCAAACAGACTCGCTCTCACGGGGATACGGTCCCACATACACTGACTCTCACTGGGGTAATGTCCCACACACACTGACTCTCACTGGGGTACGGGTCCCACACACACACTGACTCTCACTGGGATACGGGTCCCACACAAACTGACCCTCACTGGGGTATGGGTCTCACACACACTGACTCTCACTGTGGTACGGGTCCCACACACACTGACTCTCACTGGGATACGGGTCCCGCACACACTGACTCTCACTGGGATACGGGTCCCACACAAACTGACCCTCACTGGGGTATGGGTGCCAAACACACTGACACTCACTGGGGTACGTGTCCCACACACACACTGCCTCTCACTGGGTTATGGGTCCCACACACGTCGACTCTCACTGCGTTATGGGTCCGACACACACACAGTATCACTGGGGTACGGGTCCCACACACACTGAGTCTCACTGGGGTATGGGTCCCACACACAGTGACCCTCACTGGGGTACGGATCCAACACACTTACTCTCACTGGGGTACGGGTCTCACACACTGATTCTCACTGGCGTACGGGTCCCACACACACACTGACTCTCACTGGGGTACGGGTCACATTGACACACTGAATCTCACTGGGGTACGGGTCCCACACACACTGACACTCACTGGGGTACGGGTCCCACACACACTGACTCTCACTGGGATGCGGGTCCGACACATACAGACTCTCACTGGGTTTCCGGTCCCACACACACTTACTCTCACGTGGAAATGGTCCCACACACGCTGACTCTCACTTGGGTAATGTCCCACACACACTGATTCTCACTGGGGTACAGGTCTCACACACACTGACTCACACTGGGATGCGGGTCCCACACACATTGACTCTCACTGGGGTATGGGTCCCACACATACTGTCTCTCACTGGGGTGTGGTCCCTACACACACCGACACTCACTGGGTACAGGTCCCACACACAATGACTCTCACTGATGTACGGGTCCCAGACACAATGATTCTCACTGGGATGTGGGTCCCACACACACTGACTCTCACTGGGGTACGGGTCCCACACACACTGACTCTCACTGGGGTGCGGGTCCCACACACACAGACTCTCACTGGGGTACGGGTCCCACACACACACTGACTCTCACTGGGATACGGGTCCCACACAAACTGACCCTCACTGGGGTATGGGTGCCAAACACACACTGCCTCTCACTGGGGTATGGGTCCCACACACGTCGACTCTCACTGCGGTATGGGTCCCACACACACACTGACTATCACTGGGGTACGGGTCCCACACTCACTGACCCTCACTGGGGTACAGGTGCCAAACACACTGATTCTCACTGGGATACGGGTCCCACACACACTGACTGTCACTGGTGTGCTGTCCCCTAACACAGTGACTCTCACTGGGGGACGGGTCCCAAATACACTGACCCTCACTGGGGTACGGTTCCCACAAACACAGACTCTCACTGGGATACGGGTCCCACACACACTGACACTCATTGGGATAGGGGTCCGACACACACTGACACTCACTGGGATAGGGATCCCACATACACTGACTCTCACGTGGAAACGGTCCCACACACACTGACTCTCACTGGGGTAATGTTCAACACACACTGACTCTCACTGGGGTTCAGGTCTCACACACAATGACTCACACTGGGATGCGGGTCCCACACACACTTACTCTCACTGAGGTACGGGTCCTAGACACAATGATTCTCACTGGGATGCGGGTCCCACACACACTGACTCTCACTGGGGTATGGGTCCCAAACATACTGACTCTCACTGGGGTACGGGTCCCACACACACTTACTCTCACTGGGGTACGGGTCCCGCACACAGTGACCCTCACTGGGGTACGGGTCCTACACACTTACTCTCACTGGGGTACGGGTCCCACACACTGACTCTCACTGGCGTACCGGTCCCACACACACACTGACTCTCACTGGGATACGGATGCCACACACACTGACCCTCACTGGGTTACTGATGCCAAACACACTCGCTCTCACGGGGATACCGTCCCACATACACTGACTCTCACTGGGGTAATGTCCCACACACACTGACTCTCACTGGGGTACGGGTCCCAGAGACACACTGACTCTCACTGGGGTACAGGTCCCACACACACAGACTCTCACTGGGGTACGGGTCCCACACACACTGACACTCACTGGGGTACGGGTCCCACACACACTGACTCTCACTGGGGTACGGGTCCCACACACATACTAACTCTCACTGGGGTTCGGGTCCCACACATTGACTCTCACTGGGATACGGGTCCCACACACACTGACTCTCACTGGGATATGGGTCCCACACACACTGACTCTCACTGGGATACGGGTCCCACACACATTGACTCTCACTGGGGTTCGGGACCCACACAAACTGACTCTCACTGGGATACGGGTCCCACACACACTGACTCTCACTGGGATATGGGTCCGACACAAACTGACCCTCACTGGGGTATTGGTGCCAAACACACTGACACTCACTGGGGTACGTGTCCCACACACAAACTGCCTCTCACTGGGGTATGGGTCCCACACACGTCGACTCTCACTGCGGTATGGGTCCCACACACACACTGACTATCACTGGGGTACGGGTCCCACACTCACTGACCCTCACTGGGGTACAGGTGCCAAACACACTGACTCTCACTGGGATTCGGGTCCCACACACACTGAGTGTCACTGGTGTGCTGTCCCCTAACACAGTGACTCTCACTGGGGGACGGGTCTCAAATACAGTGACCCTCACTGGGGTACGGTTCCCACACACACAGACTCTCACTGGGATACGGGTCCCACACACACTGACTCTCACTGGGGTACGGGTCCCACACACACTGACTCTCACTGGGGTACGGGTCCCACACACACTGACTCTCACTGGTGTATGGGTCACACACACAGTGACTCTAATTGGGGTACGGGTCCTACACACTTAATCTCACTGGGGTACGGGTCCCAAACACTGACTCTCACTGGGGTACGGGTCCCAAACACAATGATTCTCCCTGGGATAGGGGTCCCACACACACAGACTCTCACTGGGGTATGGGTCCCACACACAGTGACACTCAATGGGGTACGGGTCCCACACATACACTGACTCTCACTGGGATACGGGTCCCACACACACTGACTTCACTGGGGTACGGGTCCCACACACTCTGACTCTCACTGGGGTACGGGTCCCACACACACTGACTCTCACTGGGGTACGGGTCCCACACACACTGACTCTCACTTGGGTACGGGTCCCACACACAGTGACACTCACTGGGGTACGGGTCCTACACACTTACTCTCACTGGGGTACGGGCCCCACACAATTACTCTCACTGGGGTACGGGTCCCACACACTGACTCTCACTGGCGTAATGTTCCCACAAACACACTGACTCTCACTGGGATACTGATGCCACACACACTGACCCTCACTGGGGTACAGATGCCAAACAGACTCGCTCTCACGGGGATACGGTCCCACATACACTGACTCTCACTGGGGTAATGTCCCACACACACTGACTCTCACTGGGGTACGGGTCCCACACACACACTGACTCTCACTGGGATACGGGTCCCACACAAACTGACCCTCAGTGGGGTATGGGTCTCACACACACTGACTCTCACTGTGGTACGGGTCCCACACACACTGACTCTCACTGGGATACGGGTCCCGCACACACTGACTCTCACTGGGATACGGGTCCCACACAAACTGACCCTCACTGGGGTATGGGTGCCAAACACACTGACACTCACTGGGGTACGTGTCCCACACACACACTGCCTCTCACTGGGTTATGGGTCCCACACACGTCGACTCTCACTGCGTTATGGGTCCGACACACACACAGTATCACTGGGGTACGGGTCCCACACACACTGAGTCTCACTGGGGTATGGGTCCCACACACAGTGACCCTCACTGGGGTACGGATCCAACACACTTACTCTCACTGGGGTACGGGTCTCACACATTGATTCTCACTGGCGTACGGGTCCCACACACACACTGACTCTCACTGGGGTACGGGTCACATTGACACACTGAATCTCACTGGGGTACGGGTCCCACACACACTGACACTCACTGGGGTACGGGTCCCACACACACTGACTCTCACTGGGATGCGGGTCCGACACATACTGACTCTCACTGGGTTTCCGGTCCCACACACACTTACTCTCACGTGGAAATGGTCCCACACACACTGACTCTCACTTGGGTAATGTCCCACACACACTGATTCTCACTGGGGTACAGGTCTCACACACACTGACTCACACTGGGATGCGGGTCCCACACACATTGACTCTCACTGGGGTATGGGTCCCACACATACTGTCTCTCACTGGGGTGTGGTCCCTACACACACCGACACTCACTGGGTACAGGTCCCACACACAATGACTCTCACTGATGTACGGGTCCCAGACACAATGATTCTCACTGGGATGTGGGTCCCACACACACTGACTCTCACTGGGGTACGGGTCCCACACACACTGACTCTCACTGGGGTGCGGGTCCCACACACACAGACTCTCACTGGGGTACGGGTCCCACACACACACTGACTCTCACTGGGATACGGGTCCCACACAAACTGACCCTCACTGGGGTATGGGTGCCAAACACACACTGCCTCTCACTGGGGTATGGGTCCCACACACGTCGACTCTCACTGCGGTATGGGTCCCACACACACACTGACTATCACTGGGGTACGGGTCCCACACTCACTGACCCTCACTGGGGTACAGGTGCCAAACACACTGATTCTCACTGGGATACGGGTCCCACACACACTGACTGTCACTGGTGTGCTGTCCCCTAACACAGTGACTCTCACTGGGGGACGGGTCCCAAATACACTGACCCTCACTGGGGTACGGTTCCCACAAACACAGACTCTCACTGGGATACGGGTCCCACACACACTGACACTCATTGGGATAGGGGTCCGACACACACTGACACTCACTGGGATAGGGATCCCACATACACTGACTCTCACGTGGAAACGGTCCCACACACACTGACTCTCACTGGGGTAATGTTCAACACACACTGACTCTCACTGGGGTTCAGGTCTCACACACAATGACTCACACTGGGATGCGGGTCCCACACACACTTACTCTCACTGAGGTACGGGTCCTAGACACAATGATTCTCACTGGGATGCGGGTCCCACACACACTGACTCTCACTGGGGTATGGGTCCCAAACATACTGACTCTCACTGGGGTACGGGTCCCACACACACTTACACTCACTGGGGTACGGGTCCCGCACACAGTGACCCTCACTGGGGTACGGGTCCTACACACTTACTCTCACTGGGGTACGGGTCCCACACACTGACTCTCACTGGCGTACCGGTCCCACACACACACTGACTCTCACTGGGATACGGATGCCACACACACTGACCCTCACTGGGTTACTGATGCCAAACACACTCGCTCTCACCGGGATACCGTCCCACATACACTGACTCTCACTGGGGTAATGTCCCACACACACTGACTCTCACTGGGGTACGGGTCCCAGAGACACACTGACTCTCACTGGGGTACAGGTCCCACACACACAGACTCTCACTGGGGTACGGGTCCCACACACACTGACACTCACTGGGGTACGGGTCCCACACACACTGACTCTCACTGGGGTACGGGTCCCACACACATACTAACTCTCACTGGGGTTCGGGTCCCACACATTGACTCTCACTGGGATACGGGTCCCACACACACTGACTCTCACTGGGATATGGGTCCCACACACACTGACTCTCACTGGGATACGGGTCCCACACACATTGACTCTCACTGGGGTTCGGGACCCACACAAACTGACTCTCACTGGGATACGGGTCCCACACACACTGACTCTCACTGGGATATGGGTCCGACACAAACTGACCCTCACTGGGGTATTGGTGCCAAACACACTGACACTCACTGGGGTACGTGTCCCACACACAAACTGCCTCTCACTGGGGTATGGGTCCCACACACGTCGACTCTCACTGCGGTATGGGTCCCACACACACACTGACTATCACTGGGGTACGGGTCCCACACTCACTGACCCTCACTGGGGTACAGGTGCCAAACACACTGACTCTCACTGGGATTCGGGTCCCACACACACTGAGTGTCACTGGTGTGCTGTCCCCTAACACAGTGACTCTCACTGGGGGACGGGTCTCAAATACAGTGACCCTCACTGGGGTACGGTTCCCACACACACAGACTCTCACTGGGATACGGGTCCCACACACACTGACTCTCACTGGGGTACGGGTCCCACACACACTGACTCTCACTGGGGTACGGGTCCCACACACACTGACTCTCACTGGTGTATGGGTCACACACACAGTGACCCTAATTGGGGTACGGGTCCTACACACTTAATCTCACTGGGGTACGGGTCCCAAACACTGACTCTAACTGGGGTACGGGTCCCAAACACAATGATTCTCCCTGGGATAGGGGTCCCACACACACACACTCTCACTGGGGTATGGGTCCCACACACAGTGACACTCAATGGGGTACGGGTCCCACACATACACTGACTCTCACTGGGATACGGGTCCCACACACACTGACTTCACTGGGGTACGGGTCCCACACACTCTGACTCTCACTGGGGTACGGGTCCCACACACACTGACTCTCACTGGGGTACGGGTCCCACACACAGTGACACTCACTGGGGTACGGGTCCTACACACTTACTCTCACTGGGGTACGGGCCCCACACAATTACTCTCACTGGGGTACGGGTCCCACACACTGACTCTCACTGGCGTAAGGTTCCCACAAACACACTGACTCTCACTGGGATACTGATGCCACACACACTGACCCTCACTGGGGTACAGATGCCAAACAGACTCGCTCTCACGGGGATACGGTCCCACATACACTGACTCTCACTGGGGTAATGTCCCACACACACTGACTCTCACTGGGGTACGGGTCTCACACACACACTGACTCTCACTGGGATACGGGTCCCACACAAACTGACCCTCACTGGGGTATGGGTCTCACACACACTGACTCTCACTGTGGTACGGGTCCCGCACACACTGACTCTCACTGGGATACGGGTCCCACACAAACTGACCCTCACTGGGGTATGGGTGCCAAACACACTGACACTCACTGGGGTACGTGTCCCACACACACACTGCCTCTCACTGGGTTATGGGTCCCACACACGTCGACTCTCACTGCGTTATGGGTCCGACACACACACAGTATCACTGGGGTACGGGTCCCACACACACTGAGTCTCACTGGGGTATGGGTCCCACACACAGTGACCCTCACTGGGGTACGGATCCAACACACTTACTCTCACTGGGGTACGGGTCTCACACACTGATTCTCACTGGCGTACGGGTCCCACACACACACTGACTCTCACTGGGGTACGGGTCACATTGACACACTGAATCTCACTGGGGTACGGGTCCCACACACACTGACACTCACTGGGGTACGGGTCCCACACACACTGACTCTCACTGGGATGCGGGTCCGACACATACTGACTCTCACTGGGTTTCCGGTCCCACACACACTTACTCTCACGTGGAAATGGTCCCACACACACTGACTCTCACTTGGGTAATGTCCCACACACACTGATTCTCACTGGGGTACAGGTCTCACACACACTGACTCACACTGGGATGCGGGTCCCACACACATTGACTCTCACTGGGGTATGGGTCCCACACATACTGTCTCTCACTGGGGTGTGGTCCCTACACACACCGACACTCACTGGGTACAGGTCCCACACACAATGACTCTCACTGATGTACGGGTCCCAGACACAATGATTCTCACTGGGATGTGGGTCCCACACACACTGACTCTCACTGGGATACGGGTCCCACACACACTGACTGTCACTGGTGTGCTGTCCCCTAACAAAATGACTCTCACTGGGGGACGGTTCCCAAATACACTGACCCTCACTGGGGTACGGTTCCCACACACACAGACTCTCACTGGGATACGGGTCCCACACACACTGACACTCACTGGGATAGGGGTCCCACACACACTGACACTCACTGGGATAGGGGTCCCACACACACTGACTCTCACTTGGAAACGGTCCCACACACACTGACTCTCATTGGGGTAATGTCCCACACACACTGACTCTCACTGGGGTTCAGGTCTCACACACACTGACTCACACTGGGATGCGGGTCCCACACACACTTACTCTCACTGAGTTACGGGTCCCAGACACAATGATTCTCACTGGGATGCGGGTCCCACACACACTGACTCTCACTGGGGTATGGGTCCCAAACATACTGACTCTCACTGGGGTACGGGTCCCACACACACTTTTTCTCACTGGGGTACGGGTCCCACACACAGTGACCCTCACTGGGGTACGGGTCCTACACACTTACTCTCACTGGGGTACGGGTCCCACACTCTGACTCTCACTGGCGTACGGGTCCCACACACACACTGACTCTCACTGGGATACGGATGCCACACACACTGACCCTCACTGGGTTACTGATGCCAAACACACTCGCTCTCACGGGGATACGGTCCCACATACACTGACTCTCACTGGGGTAATGTCCCACACACACTGACTCTCACTGGGGTACGGGTCCCAGAGACACACTGATTCTCACTGGGGTACGGGTCCCACACTCACAGACTCTCACTGGGATATGGGTGCGACACAAACTGACCCTCACTGGGGTATGGGTGCCAAACACACTGACACTCACTGGGGTACGTGTCCCACACACAAACTGCCTCTCACTGGGGTATGGGTCCCACACACGTCGACTCTCACTGCGGTATGGGTCCCACACACACACTGACTATCACTGGGGTACGGGTCCTACACACTGACCCTCACTGGGGTACACGTCGCACAAACAATGACTCTCACTGGGGAAGGGTTCCCACACACACCGACACTCACTGGGGTGTGGTCCCCACACACTGACTCTCACTGGGGTACGGGTCCCACACACAATGACTCTCACTGGGGTACGGGTCCCACACACAATGACTCTCACTGGGATAGGGGTCCCACACACACAGACTCTCACTGGGGTATGGGTCCCACACACAGTGACACTCAATGGGGTACGGGTCCCACACATACACTGACTCTCACTGGGGTACGGGTCCCACACACACTGACTCTCACTGGGGTACGGGTCCCACACACACTGACTCTCACTGCGGTACGGGTCCCACACACAGTGACCCTCACTGGGGTACGGGACCCACACACACTGACTCTCACTGGGGTACGGGTCCTACACACTGACCCTCACTGGGGTACACGTGCCAAACACACTGACTCTCACTGGGATACGGGTCCCAAACACACTGACTGTCACTGGTGTGCTGTCCCCTAACACAGTGACTCTCACTGGGATACGGGTCCCACACACACTGACACTCACTGGGATAGGGGTCCCACACACACTGACACTCACTGGGATAGGGGTCCCACACACACTGACACTCACTGGGATAGGGGTCCCACACACACTGACTCTCACGTGGAAACGGTCCCACACACACTGACTCTCATTGGGGTAATGTCCCACACACACTGACTCTCACTGGGGTACAGGTCTCACACACACTGACTCACACTGGGATGCGGGTCCCACACACATTGACTCTCACTGGGGTTTGGGTCCCACACATACTGTCTCTCACTGGGGTGTGGTCCCTACACACACCGACACTCACTGGGTACAGGTCCCACACACAATGACTCTCACTGATGTACGGGTCCCAGACACAATGATTCTCACTGGGTTATGGGTCCCACACACACTGACTCTCACTGGGGTATAGGGCCCACACACACTGACTCTCACTGTGGTACAAGTCCCACACACACTTACACTCAATGGGGTACGGGTCCCACACATACACTGACTCTCACTGGGGTACGGGTCCCACACACGCACACTCTCACTGGGGTACGGGTTGCACACACCCTGAGTCTCACTGGGGTAAAAATCCCACACACACTGACTCTCACTGGGGTACGGGTCCCACATAAACTGACTCTCACTGGGTTACACGTCGCACAAACAATGACTCTCACTGGGGAAAGGTTCCCACACACACCGACACTCACTGGGGTGTGGTCCCCACACACTGACTCTTACTGGGGTACGGGTCCCACACACAATGACTCTCACTGGGGTACGGGTCCCACACACAATGACTCTCACTGGGATAGGGGTCCCACACACACAGACTCTCACTGGGGTATGGGTCCCACACACAGTGACACTCAATGGGGTACGGGTCCCACACATACACTGACTCTCACTGGGGTACGGGTCCCACACACACTGACTCTCACTGGGGTACGGGTCCCACACACACTGACTCTCACTGGGGTACGGGTCCCACACACAGTGACCCTCACTGGGGTACGGGACCCACACACACTGACTCTCACTGGGGTACGGGTCCCAAACACACAGACACTCACTGGGGTATGGGTCCCACACTCACTGACTCTCACTGGGGTGCGGGTCCCACACACACTGACACTCACTTGTGTACGGGTCCCACACACAATGACTCTCACTGGGGTGCGGATCCGACACATACTAACTCTCACTGGGGTTCGGGTCCCACACACACACTGATTCTCACTGGGATACGGGTCCCACACAAACTGACCCTCACTGGGGTATGGGTGCCAAACACACTGACACTCACTGGGGTACGTGTCCCACATACACACTGCCTCTCACTGGGATATGGATCCCACACACGTCGACTCTCACTGCGTTATGGGTCCGACACACACACACTATCTCTGGGGTACGGGTCCCACACACACTGACTCTCACTGCGGTATGGATCCCACACACGTCGACTCTCACTGCGTTATGGGTCCGACACACACACACTATCACTGGGGTACGGGTCCCACACACACTGAGTCTCACTGGGGTATGGGTCCCACACATACTGACTCTCACTGGGGTACGGGTCCCACACACAGTGACCCTCACTGGGGTACGGGTCCTACACACTTACTCTCACTGTGGTATGGGTCCCACACACTGACTCTCACTGGCGTACGGGTCACATTGACACACTGAATCTCACTGGGGAAGGGTTCCCACACACATCGACACTCACTGGGGAACAGGTCCCAATCACAATGACTCTCCCTGGGAGAGGGGTCCCACACACACAGCCTCTCACTGAGGTATGGGTCCCACACACACTGACACTCAATGGGGTACGGGTCCCACACATATACTGCCTCTCACTGGGATACGGGTTTCACACACACTGACTCTCACTGATGTACGGGTCCCACACACAGTGACTCTCACTGGGGTACGGGTCCCACATACACTGACTCTCACTGGGGTACGGGTCCCACATACACTGACTCTCACTGGGGTACGGGTCCCACACAAACTGACCCTCACTGGGGTATGGGAGCCGAACACACACTGCCTCTCACTGGCGTATGTGTCCCACACACGTCGACTCTCACTGCGGTATGGGTCCCACACACACACTGACTATCACTGGCGTACGGGTCCCACACACACTGACCCTCACTGGGGTACAGGTGCCAAACACACTGACTCTCACTGGGGTACGGGTCCCACACACAATGATTCTCACTGGGGTACGGGTCCCACACACTCTGACTCTCACTGCGGTACGGGTCCCACACAAACTGACTCTCACTGGGGTATGGGTCCCACACACACTGACTCTCACTGGGGAAGGGTCCCACACACACTGACTCTCACTGGGGTACAGGTCCCAGACACACTGACTCTCACTGGTGTATGGGTCCCACACCCACTGTCTCCCACTGGGTTACACGTCTCACAAACAATGACTATCACCGGGGAAGGGTTCCCACACACATCGACAGTCACTGGGGTGTGGTCCCCACACACACCGACACTCACTGGGGTACGGGTCCCACACATACACTGACTCTCACTGGGGTACGGGTTTCACACACACTGACTCTCACTGGGGTACGGGTTTCACACACACTGACTCTCACTGGGGTACGGGTCCCACACACACTGACTCTCACTGGCGTATGGGTCCCACACCCACTGTCTCCCATGGGGTTACACGTCTCACAAACAATGACTATCACTTGGGAAGGGTCCCCACACACATCGACAGTCACTGGGGTGTGGTCCCCACACACACCGACACTCACTGGGGTACGGGTCCCACACATACACTGACTCTCACTGGGGTACGGGTTTCACACACACTGACTCTCACTGGGGTACGGGTTTCACACACACTGACTCTCACTGGGGTACGGGTCCCACACACACTGACTCTCACTGGCGTATGGGTCCCACACCCACTGTCTCCCATGGGGTTACACGTCTCACAAACAATGACTATCACTTGGGAAGGGTCCCCACACACACCGACACTCACTGGGGTACGGGTCCCACACAAATCGACACTCACTGGGGTCCGGGTCCCACACACAATGACTCTCCCTGGGATAGGGGTCCCACACACACTGACTCTCACTGGGGTACGGGTCCCACACACACTGACTCTCACTGGGGTACGGGTCCCACACACACTGACTCTCACTGGGGTACGGGTCCCACACACACTGACACTCAACGAGGTACGGGTCCCACACATACACTGCCTCTCACTGGGGTACGGGTTTCACACACACTGACTCTCACTGATGTACGGGTCCCACACACACTGACTCTCACTGGGGTACGGGTTTCACACACACTGACTCTCACTGATGTACGGGTCCCACACAAACTGACTCTCACTGGGGTACGGGTCCCACACACACTGACTCTCACTGGGGTATGGGTCCCACACACACTGACTCTCACTGGGGTACGGGTCCCACACACACTGACTCTCACTGGGGTACGGGTCCCACACATACACTGACTCTCAATGGGGTACGGGTCCCACACACACTGACTCTCACTGGGGTACGGGTCCCACACACACTGACACTCGCTGGTGTACGGGTCCCACATACTCTGACTCTCACTGGGGTACGGGTCCCACACACACTGACTCTCAATGGGGTACGGGTCCCACACACACTGACTCTCACTGGGGTACGGGTCCCACACACACTGACTCTCACTGGGGTGCGGTCCCATAACACAGTGACTCTCACTGTGGTAATGGTCCAACACACACTGACTCTCACTGGGGTACGGGTCCCATACACACTGACTCACACTGGGGTCCGGTCCCGACACACACCGACTCTAACTAGGCAACGGCTCCCACAGACACAGACTCTCACTGAGGTATGGGTCCCACAAACAATGATTCTCACTGGGGTACGGGTCCAACACACACACTGCCTCACACTGGGGTATGGGTCCCTCACTCACACTGACTCTCAGTGGGGTATGGGTCCCACACACACTGACCCTCACTGGGGTACGGGTCCCACACACACTGACTCTCACTGGGGTATGGGTCCCACACACACTGACTCTCACTGGGGTACGGGTCCCACACACACTGACTTTCACTGGGGTACGGGTCCCACACACACTGACCCTCACTGGGGTATGGGTCCCACGCACACTGACTTTCACTGGGGTACGGGTCCCACACACACTGACTCTCACTGGGGTATGGGTCCCACGCACACTGACTTTCACTGGGGTACGGGTCCCACACACACTGACCCTCACTGGGGTACGGATGCCAAACACACTCGCTCTTACGGGGATACGGTCCCACATACACTGACTCTCACTGGGGTAATGTCCCACACACACAGACACTCACTGGGATACGGGTCCCACACACACACTGACTCTCACTGGGATACGGGTCCCACACACACTGCCTCTCACTGGCGTATGGGTCCCACACACACAGACACTCACTGGGGTACGGGTCCCACACACACACTGACTATCACTGGGGTACGGGTCCCACACACACTGACCCTCACTGGGGTACAGGTGCCAAACAAACTGACTCTCACTGCGGTACGGGTCCCACACACACCGACACTCACTGGGGTACAGGTCCCAGACACACTGACTCTCACTGGAGTATGGGTCCCACACCCACTGTCTCCCACGGGGTTACACGTCTCACAAACAATGACTATCACTGGGGAAGGGTTCCCACACACATCGACACTCACTGGGGTGTGGTCCCCACTCACACCGACACTCACTGGGGTACGGGTCCCACACACAATGACTCTCCCTGGGGTATGGTTCCCACACACACTGACACTCAATGGGGTACGGGTCCCACACATACACTGACTCTCACTGGGGTACGGGTTTCACACACACTGACACTCACTGATGTACGGGTCCCACACACTCTGACTCTCACTGGGGTACGGGTCCCACATACACTGACTCTCACTGGGGTATGGGTCCCACACAAACTGACCCTCACTGGGGTACAGGTGCCAAACACACTGACTCTCACTGGGGTACGGGTCCCACACACAATGATTCTCACTGGGGTACGGGTCCCACACACTCTGACTCTCACTGCGGTACGGGTCCCACACAAACTGACTCTCACTGGGGTATGGGTCCCACACACACTGACTCTCACTGGGGAAGGGTCCCACACACACTGACTCTCACTGGGGTACAGGTCCCAGACACACTGACTCTCACTGGTGTATGGGTCCCACACCCACTGTCTCCCACTGGGTTACACGTCTCACAAACAATGACTATCACCGGGGAAGGGTTCCCACACACATCGACAGTCACTGGGGTGTGGTCCCCACACACACCGACACTCACTGGGGTACGGGTCCCACACATACACTGACTCTCACTGGGGTACGGGTTTCACACACACTGACTCTCACTGGGGTACGGGTTTCACACACACTGACTCTCACTGGGGTACGGGTCCCACACACACTGACTCTCACTGGCGTATGGGTCCCACACCCACTGTCTCCCATGGGGTTACACGTCTCACAAACAATGACTATCACTTGGGAAGGGTCCCCACACACACCGACACTCACTGGGGTACGGGTCCCACACACATCGACACTCACTGGGGTACGGGTCCCACACACAATGACTCTCCCTGGGATAGGGGTCCCACACACACTGACTCTCACTGGGGTACGGGTCCCACACACACTGACTCTCACTGGGGTACGGGTCCCACACACACTGACTCTCACTGGGGTACGGGTCCCACACACACTGACACTCAACGAGGTACGGGTCCCACACATACACTGCCTCTCACTGGGGTACGGGTTTCACACACACTGACTCTCACTGATGTACGGGTCCCACACACACTGACTCTCACTGGGGTACGGGTCCCACACACACTGACTCTCACTGGGGTGCGGTCCCATAACACAGTGACTCTCACTGTGGTAATGGTCCAACACACACTGACTCTCACTGGGGTACGGGTCCCATACACACTGACTCACACTGGGGTCCGGTCCCGACACACACCGACTCTAACTAGGCAACGGCTCCCACAGACACAGACTCTCACTGAGGTATGGGTCCCACAAACAATGATTCTCACTGGGGTACGGGTCCAACACACACACTGCCTCACACTGGGGTATGGGTCCCTCACTCACACTGACTCTCAGTGGGGTATGGGTCCCACACACACTGACCCTCACTGGGGTACGGGTCCCACACACACTGACTCTCACTGGGGTATGGGTCCCACACACACTGACTCTCACTGGGGTACGGGTCCCACACACACTGACTTTCACTGGGGTACGGGTCCCACACACACTGACCCTCACTGGGGTATGGGTCCCACGCACACTGACTTTCACTGGGGTACGGGTCCCACACACACTGACTCTCACTGGGGTATGGGTCCCACGCACACTGACTTTCACTGGGGTACGGGTCCCACACACACTGACCCTCACTGGGGTACGGATGCCAAACACACTCGCTCTTACGGGGATACGGTCCCACATACACTGACTCTCACTGGGGTAATGTCCCACACACACAGACACTCACTGGGATACGGGTCCCACACACACACTGACTCTCACTGGGATACGGGTCCCACACACACTGCCTCTCACTGGCGTATGGGTCCCACACACACAGACACTCACTGGGGTACGGGTCCCACACACACACTGACTATCACTGGGGTACGGGTCCCACACACACTGACCCTCACTGGGGTACAGGTGCCAAACAAACTGACTCTCACTGCGGTACGGGTCCCACACACACCGACACTCACTGGGGTACAGGTCCCAGACACACTGACTCTCACTGGAGTATGGGTCCCACACCCACTGTCTCCCACGGGGTTACACGTCTCACAAACAATGACTATCACTGGGGAAGGGTTCCCACACACATCGACACTCACTGGGGTGTGGTCCCCACTCACACCGACACTCACTGGGGTACGGGTCCCACACACAATGACTCTCCCTGGGGTATGGTTCCCACACACACTGACACTCAATGGGGTACGGGTCCCACACATACACTGACTCTCACTGGGGTACGGGTTTCACACACACTGACACTCACTGATGTACGGGTCCCACACACTCTGACTCTCACTGGGGTACGGGTCCCACATACACTGACTCTCACTGGGGTATGGGTCCCACACAAACTGACCCTCACTGGGGTACAGGTGCCAAACACACTGACTCTCACTGGGGTACGGGTCCCACACACAATGATTCTCACTGGGGTACGGGTCCCACACACTCTGACTCTCACTGCGGTACGGGTCCCACACAAACTGACTCTCACTGGGGTATGGGTCCCACACACACTGACTCTCACTGGGGAAGGGTCCCACACACACTGACTCTCACTGGGGTACAGGTCCCAGACACACTGACTCTCACTGGTGTATGGGTCCCACACCCACTGTCTCCCACTGGGTTACACGTCTCACAAACAATGACTATCACCGGGGAAGGGTTCCCACACACATCGACAGTCACTGGGGTGTGGTCCCCACACACACCGACACTCACTGGGGTACGGGTCCCACACATACACTGACTCTCACTGGGGTACGGGTTTCACACACACTGACTCTCACTGGGGTACGGGTTTCACACACACTGACTCTCACTGGGGTACGGGTCCCACACACACTGACTCTCACTGGCGTATGGGTCCCACACCCACTGTCTCCCATGGGGTTACACGTCTCACAAACAATGACTATCACTTGGGAAGGGTCCCCACACACACCGACACTCACTGGGGTACGGGTCCCACACACATCGACACTCACTGGGGTACGGGTCCCACACACAATGACTCTCCCTGGGATAGGGGTCCCACACACACTGACTCTCACTGGGGTACGGGTCCCACACACACTGACTCTCACTGGGGTACGGGTCCCACACACACTGACTCTCACTGGGGTACGGGTCCCACACACACTGACACTCAACGAGGTACGGGTCCCACACATACACTGCCTCTCACTGGGGTACGGGTTTCACACACACTGACTCTCACTGATGTACGGGTCCCACACACACTGACTCTCACTGGGGTACGGGTTTCACACACACTGACTCTCACTGATGTACGGGTCCCACACACACTGACTCTCACTGGGGTACGGGTCCCACACACACTGACTCTCACTGGGGTATGGGTCCCACACACACTGACTCTCACTGGGGTACGGGTCCCACACACACTGACTCTCACTGGGGTACGGGTCCCACACATACACTGACTCTCAATGGGGTACGGGTCCCACACACACTGACTCTCACTGGGGTACGGGTCCCACACACACTGACACTCGCTGGTGTACGGGTCCCACATACTCTGACTCTCACTGGGGTACGGGTCCCACACACACTGACTCTCAATGGGGTACGGGTCCCACACACACTGACTCTCACTGGGGTACGGGTCCCACACACACTGACTCTCACTGGGGTGCGGTCCCATAACACAGTGACTCTCACTGTGGTAATTGTCCAACACACACTGACTTTCACTGGGTTCTGGGTCCCATACACACTGACTCACACTGGGGTCCGGTCCCGACACACACCGACTCTAACTAGGCAACGGCTCCCACAGACACAGACTCTCACTGAGGTATGGGTCCCACAAACAATGATTCTCACTGGGGTACGGGTCCAACACACACACTGCCTCACACTGGGGTATGGGTCCCTCACTCACACTGACTCTCAGTGGGGTATGGGTCCCACACACACTGACCCTCACTGGGGTACGGGTCCCACACACACACAGACTTTCACTGGGGTACGGGTCCCACACACACTGACTCTCACTGGGGTATGGGTCCCACGCACACTGACTTTCACTGGGGTACGGGTCCCACACAAACTGACCCTCACTGGGGTACGGATGCCAAACACACTCGCTCTTACGGGGATACGGTCCCACATACACTGACTCTCACTGGGGTAATGTCCCACACACACAGACACTCACTGGGATACGGGTCCCACACACACACTGACTCTCACTGGGATACGGGTCCCACACGCACTGCCTCTCACTGGCGTATGGGTCCCACACACACAGACACTCACTGGGGTACGGGTCCCACACACACACTGACTATCACTGGGGTACGGGTCCCACACACACTGACCCTCACTGGGGTACAGGTGCCAAACAAACTGACTCTCACTGCGGTACGGGTCCCACACACACCGACACTCACTGGGGTACAGGTCCCAGACACACTGACTCTCACTGGAGTATGGGTCCCACACCCACTGTCTCCCACGGGGTTACACGTCTCACAAACAATGACTATCACTGGGGAAGGGTTCCCACACACATCGACACTCACTGGGGTGTGGTCCCCACTCACACCGACACTCACTGGGGTACGGGTCCCACACACAATGACTCTCCCTGGGGTATGGTTCCCACACACACTGACACTCAATGGGGTACGGGTCCCACACATACACTGACTCTCACTGGGGTACGGGTTTCACACACACTGACACTCACTGATGTACGGGTCCCACACACTCTGACTCTCACTGGGGTACGGGTCCCACATACACTGACTCTCACTGGGGTATGGGTCCCACACAAACTGACCCTCACTGGGGTATGGGAGCCGAACACACACTGCCTCTCAATGGCGTATGGGTCCCACACACGTCGACTCTCACTGCAGTATGGGTCCCACACACACACTGACTATCACTGGGGTACGGGTCCCACACACACTGACCCTCACTGGGGTACAGGTGCCAAACACACTGACTCTCACTGGGATACGGGTCCCACACACACTGATTCTCACTGGGGTACGGGTCCCACACTCTCTGACTCTCACTGCGGTACGGGTCCCACACACAGTGACTCTCACTGGGGTAATGTCCCACACACACTGACTCTCACTGGGGTACAGTTCTCACACACACTGACTCTCACTGGGGTACAGTTCTCACACACACTGACTCTCACTGGGGTACAGTTCTCACACACACTGACTCACACTGGGATGCGGGTCCCACACACATTGACTCTCACTGGGGTATGGGTCCCACACCTACTGTCTCTCACTGGGGTGTGGTCCCTACACACACCGACACTCACTGGGTACAGGTCCCACACACAATGACTCTCACTGAGGTACGGGTCCCAGACACAATGATTCTCACTGGGATGCGGGTCCCACACACACTGACTCTCACTGGGGTATGGGTCCCACACATACTGACTCTCACTGGGGTACAGGTCCCACACAAACTGACTCTCACTGTGGTACAAGTCCCACACACCCTGAGTCTCACTGGGGTACGGGTCCCACACACACTGATTCTCACTGGGGTACGGGTCCCACACACTCTGACTCTCCCTGGGGTACGGGTCCCACACAAACTGACTCTCACTGGGGTACGGGTCCCACATACACTGATTCTCACTGGGGTACGGGTCCCACACACTCTGACTTTCACTGCGGTACGGGTCCCACACAAACTGACTCTCACTGGGGTATGGGTCCCACACACACTGACTCTCACTGGGGTACGGGTCCCACACACACTGATTCTCACTGGGGTACGGGTCCCACACACACAGACTCTCACTGGGGTACGGGTCCCACACACACTGACCCTCACTGGGGTACGGGTCCCACACAAACTGACTCTCACTGGGGTACGGGTCCCACACACTCTGACTCTCACTGGGGTACGGGTCCCACACAAACTGACTCTCACTGGGGTACGGGTCCCACACACTCTGACTCTCACTGCGGTACGGGTCCCACACAAACTGACTCTCACTGGGGTATGGGTCCCACACACACTGACTCTCACTGGGGTACGGGTCCCACACACACTGACTCTCACTGGGGTACGGGACCCACACACACTGACTCTCACTGGGGAAGGGTCCCACACACACTGACTCTCACTGGGGTACAGGTCCCAGACACACTAACTCTCACTGGTGTATGGGTCCCACACCCACTGTCTCCCACTGGGTTACACGTCTCACAAACAATGACTATCACTGGGGAAGGGTTCCCACACACATCGACACTCACTGGGGCACGGGTCCCATACACACTGCCTCTCACTGGGGTACGGGTCCCACACACACTGACTCTCACTGATGTACGGGTCCCACACACACTGACTCTCACTGGGGTACGGGTCCCGCAGACATTGACTCTCACTGGGGTACGGGTCCCACACACACTGACTTTCACTGGGGTACGGGTCCCACACACACTGACCCTCACTGGGGTATGGGTCCCACGCACACTGACTTTCACTGGGGTACGGGTCCCACACACACTGACTCTCACTGGGGTATGGGTCCCACGCACACTGACTTTCACTGGGGTACGGGTCCCACACACACTGACCCTCACTGGGGTACGGATGCCAAACACACTCGCTCTTACGGGGATACGGTCCCAAATACACTGACTCTCACTGGGGTAATGTCCCACACACACAGACACTCACTGGGTTACGGGTCCCACACACACACTGACTCTCACTGGGATACGGGTCCCACACACACTGCCTCTCACTGGCGTATGGGTCCCACACACACAGACACTCACTGGGGTACGGGTCCCACACACACACTGACTATCACTGGGGTACGGGTCCCACACACACTGACCCTCACTGGGGTACAGGTGCCAAACAAACTGACTCTCACTGCGGTACGGGTCCCACACACACCGACACTCACTGGGGTACAGGTCCCAGACACACTGACTCTCACTGGAGTATGGGTCCCACACCCACTGTCTCCCACGGGGTTACACGTCTCACAAACAATGACTATCACTGGGGAAGGGTTCCCACACACATCGACACTCACTGGGGTGTGGTCCCCACTCACACCGACACTCACTGGGGTACGGGTCCCACACACAATGACTCTCCCTGGGGTATGGTTCCCACACACACTGACACTCAATGGGGTACGGGTCCCACACATACACTGACTCTCACTGGGGTACGGGTTTCACACACACTGACACTCACTGATGTACGGGTCCCACACACTCTGACTCTCACTGGGGTACGGGTCCCACATACACTGACTCTCACTGGGGTATGGGTCCCACACAAACTGACCCTCACTGGGGTACAGGTGCCAAACACACTGACTCTCACTGGGGTACGGGTCCCACACACAATGATTCTCACTGGGGTACGGGTCCCACACACTCTGACTCTCACTGCGGTACGGGTCCCACACAAACTAACTCTCACTGGGGTATGGGTCCCACACACACTGACTCTCACTGGGGAAGGGTCCCACACACACTGACTCTCACTGGGGTACAGGTCCCAGACACACTGACTCTCACTGGTGTATGGGTCCCACACCCACTGTCTCCCACTGGGTTACACGTCTCACAAACAATGACTATCACCGGGGAAGGGTTCCCACACACATCGACAGTCACTGGGGTGTGGTCCCCACACACACCGACACTCACTGGGGTACGGGTCCCACACATACACTGACTCTCACTGGGGTACGGGTTTCACACACACTGACTCTCACTGGGGTACGGGTTTCACACACACTGACTCTCACTGGGGTACGGGTCCCACACACACTGACTCTCACTGGCGTATGGGTCCCACACCCACTGTCTCCCATGGGGTTACACGTCTCACAAACAATGACTATCACTTGGGAAGGGTCCCCACACACACCGACACTCACTGGGGTACGGGTCCCACACACATCGACACTCACTGGGGTACGGGTCCCACACACAATGACTCTCCCTGGGATAGGGGTCCCACACACACTGACTCTCACTGGGGTACGGGTCCCACACACACTGACTCTCACTGGGGTACGGGTCCCACACACACTGACTCTCACTGGGGTACGGGTCCCACACACACTGACACTCAACGAGGTACGGGTCCCACACATACACTGCCTCTCACTGGGGTACGGGTTTCACACACACTGACTCTCACTGATGTACGGGTCCCACACACACTGACTCTCACTGGGGTACGGGTTTCACACACACTGACTCTCACTGATGTACGGGTCCCACACAAACTGACTCTCACTGGGGTACGGGTCCCACACACACTGACTCTCACTGGGGTATGGGTCCCACACACACTGACTCTCACTGGGGTACGGGTCCCACACACACTGACTCTCACTGGCGTATGGGTCCCACACACACAGACACTCACTGGGGTACGGGTCCCACACACACACTGACTATCACTGGGGTACGGGTCCCACACACACTGACCCTCACTGGGGTACAGGTGCCAAACAAACTGACTCTCACTGCGGTACGGGTCCCACACACACCGACACTCACTGGGGTACAGGTCCCAGACACACTGACTCTCACTGGAGTATGGTTCCCACACCCACTGTCTCCCACGGGGTTACACGTCTCACAAACAATGACTATCACTGGGGAAGGGTTCCCACACACATCGACACTCACTGGGGTGTGGTCCCCACTCACACCGACACTCACTGGGGTACGGGTCCCACACACAATGACTCTCCCTGGGGTATGGTTCCCACACACACTGACACTCAATGGGGTACGGGTCCCACACATACACTGACTCTCACTGGGGTACGGGTTTCACACACACTGACACTCACTGATGTACGGGTCCCACACACTCTGACTCTCACTGGGGTACGGGTCCCACATACACTGACTCTCACTGGGGTATGGGTCCCACACAAACTGACCCTCACTGGGGTACAGGTGCCACACACACTGACTCTCACTGGGGTACGGGTCCCACACACAATGATTCTCACTGGGGTACGGGTCCCACACACTCTGACTCTCACTGCGGTACGGGTCCCACACAAACTGACTCTCACTGGGGTATGGGTCCCACACACACTGACTCTCACTGGGGAAGGGTCCCACACACACTGACTCTCACTGGGGTACAGGTCCCAGACACACTGACTCTCACTGGTGTATGGGTCCCACACCCACTGTCTCCCACTGGGTTACACGTCTCACAAACAATGACTATCACCGGGGAAGGGTTCCCACACACATCGACAGTCACTGGGGTGTGGTCCCCACACACACCGACACTCACTGGGGTACGGGTCCCACACATACACTGACTCTCACTGGGGTACGGGTTTCACACACACTGACTCTCACTGGGGTACGGGTTTCACACACACTGACTCTCACTGGGGTACGGGTCCCACACACACTGACTCTCACTGGCGTATGGGTCCCACACCCACTGTCTCCCATGGGGTTACACGTCTCACAAACAATGACTATCACTTGGGAAGGGTCCCCACACACACCGACACTCACTGGGGTACGGGTCCCACACACATCGACACTCACTGGGGTACGGGTCCCACACACAATGACTCTCCCTGGGATAGGGGTCCCACACACACTGACTCTCACTGGGGTACGGGTCCCACACACACTGACTCTCACTGGGGTACGGGTCCCACACACACTGACTCTCACTGGGGTACGGGTCCCACACACACTGACACTCAACGAGGTACGGGTCCCACACATACACTGCCTCTCACTGGGGTACGGGTTTCACACACACTGACTCTCACTGATGTACGGGTCCCACACACACTGACTCTCACTGGGGTACGGGTTTCACACACACTGACTCTCACTGATGTACGGGTCCCACACACACTGACTCTCACTGGGGTACGGGTCCCACACACACTGACTCTCACTGGGGTATGGGTCCCACACACACTGACTCTCACTGGGGTACGGGTCCCACACACACTGACTCTCACTGGGGTACGGGTCCCACACATACACTGACTCTCAATGGGGTACGGGTCCCACACACACTGACTCTCACTGGGGTACGGGTCCCACACACACTGACTCTCACTGGGGTGCGGTCCCATAACACAGTGACTCTCACTGTGGTAATTGTCCAACACACACTGACTTTCACTGGGTTCTGGGTCCCATACACACTGACTCACACTGGGGTCCGGTCCCGACACACACCGACTCTAACTAGGCAACGGCTCCCACAGACACAGACTCTCACTGAGGTATGGGTCCCACAAACAATGATTCTCACTGGGGTCCGGGTCCAACACACACACTGCCTCACACTGGGGTATGGGTCCCTCACTCACACTGACTCTCAGTGGGGTATGGGTCCCACACACACTGACCCTCACTGGGGTACGGGTCCCACACACACACAGACTTTCACTGGGGTACGGGTCCCACACACACTGACTCTCACTGGGGTATGGGTCCCACGCACACTGACTTTCACTGGGGTACGGGTCCCACACACACTGACCCTCACTGGGGTACGGATGCCAAACACACTCGCTCTTACGGCGATACGGTCCCACATACACTGACTCTCACTGGGGTAATGTCCCACACACACAGACACTCACTGGGATACGGGTCCCACACACACACTGACTCTCACTGGGATACGGGTCCCACACGCACTGCCTCTCACTGGCGTATGGGTCCCACACACACAGACACTCACTGGGGTACGGGTCCCACACACACACTGACTATCACTGGGGTACGGGTCCCACACACACTGACCCTCACTGGGGTACAGGTGCCAAACAAACTGACTCTCACTGCGGTACGGGTCCCACACACACCAACACTCACTGGGGTACAGGTCCCAGACACACTGACTCTCACTGGAGTATGGGTCCCACACCCACTGTCTCCCACGGGGTTACACGTCTCACAAACAATGACTATCACTGGGGAAGGGTTCCCACACACATCGACACTCACTGGGGTGTGGTCCCCACTCACACCGACACTCACTGGGGTACGGGTCCCACACACAATGACTCTCCCTGGGGTATGGTTCCCACACACACTGACACTCAATGGGGTACGGGTCCCACACATACACTGACTCTCACTGGGGTACGGGTTTCACACACACTGACACTCACTGATGTACGGGTCCCACACACTCTGACTCTCACTGGGGTACGGGTCCCACATACACTGACTCTCACTGGGGTATGGGTCCCACACAAACTGACCCTCACTGGGGTATGGGAGCCGAACACACACTGCCTCTCAATGGCGTATGGGTCCCACACACGTCGACTCTCACTGCAGTATGGGTCCCACACACACACTGACTATCACTGGGGTACGGGTCCCACACACACTGACCCTCACTGGGGTACAGGTGCCAAACACACTGACTCTCACTGGGATACGGGTCCCACACACACTGATTCTCACTGGGGTACGGGTCCCACACTCTCTGACTCTCACTGCGGTACGGGTCCCACACACAGTGACTCTCACTGGGGTAATGTCCCACACACACTGACTCTCACTGGGGTACAGTTCTCACACACACTGACTCTCACTGGGGTACAGTTCTCACACACACTGACTCTCACTGGGGTACAGTTCTCACACACACTGACTCACACTGGGATGCGGGTCCCACACACATTGACTCTCACTGGGGTATGGGTCCCACACCTACTGTCTCTCACTGGGGTGTGGTCCCTACACACACCGACACTCACTGGGTACAGGTCCCACACACAATGACTCTCACTGAGGTACGGGTCCCAGACACAATGATTCTCACTGGGATGCGGGTCCCACACACACTGACTCTCACTGGGGTATGGGTCCCACACATACTGACTCTCACTGGGGTACAGGTCCCACACAAACTGACTCTCACTGTGGTACAAGTCCCACACACCCTGAGTCTCACTGGGGTACGGGTCCCACACACACTGATTCTCACTGGGGTACGGGTCCCACACACTCTGACTCTCCCTGGGGTACGGGTCCCACACAAACTGACTCTCACTGGGGTACGGGTCCCACATACACTGATTCTCACTGGGGTACGGGTCCCACACACTCTGACTTTCACTGCGGTACGGGTCCCACACAAACTGACTCTCACTGGGGTATGGGTCCCACACACACTGACTCTCACTGGGGTACGGGTCCCACACACACTGATTCTCACTGGGGTACGGGTCCCACACACACAGACTCTCACTGGGGTACGGGTCCCACACACACTGACCCTCACTGGGGTACGGGTCCCACACAAACTGACTCTCACTGGGGTACGGGTCCCACACACTCTGACTCTCACTGGGGTACGGGTCCCACACAAACTGACTCTCACTGGGGTACGGGTCCCACACACTCTGACTCTCACTGCGGTACGGGTCCCACACAAACTGACTCTCACTGGGGTATGGGTCCCACACACACTGACTCTCACTGGGGTACGGGTCCCACACACACTGACTCTCACTGGGGTACGGGACCCACACACACTGACTCTCACTGGGGAAGGGTCCCACACACACTGACTCTCACTGGGGTACAGGTCCCAGACACACTAACTCTCACTGGTGTATGGGTCCCACACCCACTGTCTCCCACTGGGTTACACGTCTCACAAACAATGACTATCACTGGGGAAGGGTTCCCACACACATCGACACTCACTGGGGCACGGGTCCCACACACACTGCCTCTCACTGGGGTACGGGTCCCACACACACTGACTCTCACTGATGTACGGGTCCCACACACACTGACTCTCACTGGGGTACGGGTCCCGCAGACATTGACTCTCACTGGGGTACGGGTCCCACATACACTGACTCTCACTGGGGTATGGGTCCCACACACGTCGACTCTCACTGCGGTATGGGTCCCACACACACACTGACTATCACTGGGGTACGGGTCCCACACACACTGACCCTCACTGGGGTACAGGTGCCAAACACACTGACTCTCACTGGGATACGGGTCCCACACACACTGACTCTCACTGCGGTACGGGTCCCACACACACACTGACTATCACTGGGGTACGGGTCCCACACACACTGACCCTCACTGGGGTACAGGTGCCAAACACACTGACTCTCACTGGGGTACGGGTCCCACACACACTGATTCTCACTGGGGTACGGGTCCCACACAAACTGACTCTCACTGGGGTATGGGTCCCACCCATACTGACTCTCACTGGGGAAGGGTCCCACACACACTGACTCTCACTGGGGTACAGGTCCCAGACACACTGACTCTCACTGGCGTATGGGTCCCACACCCACTGTCTCCCACTGGGTTACACGTCTCACAAACAATGACTCTCCCTGGGATAGGGGTCCCACACACACCGACACTCACTGGGGTGTGGTCCCCACACACACCGACACTCACTGGGGTACGGGTCCCACACACACAGCCTCTCACTGGGGTATGGTTCCCACACACACTGACACTCAATGGGGTACGGGTCCCACACATACACTGACTCTCACTGGGGTACGGGTTTCACACACACTGACACTCACTGATGTACGGGTCCCACACACAGTGACTCTCACTGGGGTATGGGTCCCACACAAACTGACCCTCACTGGGGTATGGGAGACGAACACACACTGCCTCTCAATGGCGTATGGGTCCCACACACGTCGACTCTCACTGCGGTATGGGTCCCACACACACACTGACTGTCACTGGGGTACGTGTCCCACACACACTGACCCTCACTGGGGTACAGGTGCCAAACACACTGCCTCTCACTGGAGTACGGGTCCCACACACACTGATTCTCACTGGGGTACGGGTCCCACACTCTCTGACTCTCACTGCGGTACGGGTCCCACACACAGTGACTCTCACTGGGGTAATGTCCCACACACACTGACTCTCACTGGGGTACAGTTCTCACACACACTGACTCTCACTGGGGTACAGTTCTCACACACACTGACACTCACTGGGGTACAGTTCTCACACACACTGACTCACACTGGGATGCGGGTCCCACACACATTGACTCTCACTGGGGTATGGGTCGCACACATACTGTCGCTCACTGGGGTGTGGTCCCTACACACTCCGACACTCACTGGGTACAGGTCCCACACACAATGACTCTCACTGAGGTACGGGTCCCAGACACAATGATTCTCACTGGGATGTGGGTCCCACACACACTGACTCTCACTGGGATACGGGTCCCACACACACTGACTGTCACTGGTGTGCTGTCCCCTAACAAAATGACTCTCACTGGGGGACGGTTCCCAAATACACTGACCCTCACTGGGGTACGGTTCCCACACACACAGACTCTCACTGGGATACGGGTCCCACACACACTGACACTCAATGGGGTACGGGTCCCACACACACTGACTCTCACTGGGGTACGGGTCCCACACACACTGACTCTCACTGGGGTGCGGTCCCATAACACAGTGACTCTCACTGTGGTAATTGTCCAACACACACTGACTTTCACTGGGTTCTGGGTCCCATACACACTGACTCACACTGGGGTCCGGTCCCGACACACACCGACTCTAACTAGGCAACGGCTCCCACAGACACAGACTCTCACTGAGGTATGGGTCCCACAAACAATGATTCTCACTGGGGTACGGGTCCAACACACACACTGCCTCACACTGGGGTATGGGTCCCTCACTCACACTGACTCTCAGTGGGGTATGGGTCCCACACACACTGACCCTCACTGGGGTACGGGTCCCACACACACTGACTCTCACTGGGGTATGGGTCCCACACACACTGACTCTCACTGGGGTACGGGTCCCACACACACTGACTTTCACTGGGGTACGGGTCCCACACACACTGACCCTCACTGGGGTATGGGTCCCACGCACACTGACTTTCACTGGGGTACGGGTCCCACACACACTGACTCTCACTGGGGTATGGGTCCCACGCACACTGACTTTCACTGGGGTACGGGTCCCACACACACTGACCCTCACTGGGGTACGGATGCCAAACACACTCGCTCTTACGGGGATACGGTCCCACATACACTGACTCTCACTGGGGTAATGTCCCACACACACAGACACTCACTGGGATACGGGTCCCACACACACACTGACTCTCACTGGGATACGGGTCCCACACACACTGCCTCTCACTGGCGTATGGGTCCCACACACACAGACACTCACTGGGGTACGGGTCCCACACACACACTGACTATCACTGGGGTACGGGTCCCACACACACTGACCCTCACTGGGGTACAGGTGCCAAACAAACTGACTCTCACTGCGGTACGGGTCCCACACACACCGACACTCACTGGGGTACAGGTCCCAGACACACTGACTCTCACTGGAGTATGGGTCCCACACCCACTGTCTCCCACGGGGTTACACGTCTCACAAACAATGACTATCACTGGGGAAGGGTTCCCACACACATCGACACTCACTGGGGTGTGGTCCCCACTCACACCGACACTCACTGGGGTACGGGTCCCACACACAATGACTCTCCCTGGGGTATGGTTCCCACACACACTGACACTCAATGGGGTACGGGTCCCACACATACACTGACTCTCACTGGGGTACGGGTTTCACACACACTGACACTCACTGATGTACGGGTCCCACACACTCTGACTCTCACTGGGGTACGGGTCCCACATACACTGACTCTCACTGGGGTATGGGTCCCACACAAACTGACCCTCACTGGGGTACAGGTGCCAAACACACTGACTCTCACTGGGGTACGGGTCCCACACACAATGATTCTCACTGGGGTACGGGTCCCACACACTCTGACTCTCACTGCGGTACGGGTCCCACACAAACTGACTCTCACTGGGGTATGGGTCCCACACACACTGACTCTCACTGGGGAAGGGTCCCACACACACTGACTCTCACTGGGGTACAGGTCCCAGACACACTGACTCTCACTGGTGTATGGGTCCCACACCCACTGTCTCCCACTGGGTTACACGTCTCACAAACAATGACTATCACCGGGGAAGGGTTCCCACACACATCGACAGTCACTGGGGTGTGGTCCCCACACACACCGACACTCACTGGGGTACGGGTCCCACACATACACTGACTCTCACTGGGGTACGGGTTTCACACACACTGACTCTCACTGGGGTACGGGTTTCACACACACTGACTCTCACTGGGGTACGGGTCCCACACACACTGACTCTCACTGGCGTATGGGTCCCACACCCACTGTCTCCCATGGGGTTACACGTCTCACAAACAATGACTATCACTTGGGAAGGGTCCCCACACACACCGACACTCACTGGGGTACGGGTCCCACACACATCGACACTCACTGGGGTACGGGTCCCACACACAATGACTCTCCCTGGGATAGGGGTCCCACACACACTGACTCTCACTGGGGTACGGGTCCCACACACACTGACTCTCACTGGGGTACGGGTCCCACACACACTGACTCTCACTGGGGTACGGGTCCCACACACACTGACACTCAACGAGGTACGGGTCCCACACATACACTGCCTCTCACTGGGGTACGGGTTTCACACACACTGACTCTCACTGATGTACGGGTCCCACACACACTGACTCTCACTGGGGTACGGGTTTCACACACACTGACTCTCACTGATGTACGGGTCCCACACACACTGACTCTCACTGGGGTACGGGTCCCACACACACTGACTCTCACTGGGGTATGGGTCCCACACACACTGACTCTCACTGGGGTACGGGTCCCACACACACTGACTCTCACTGGGGTACGGGTCCCACACATACACTGACTCTCAATGGGGTACGGGTCCCACACACACTGACTCTCACTGGGGTACGGGTCCCACACACACTGACACTCGCTGGTGTACGGGTCCCACATACTCTGACTCTCACTGGGGTACGGGTCCCACACACACTGACTCTCAATGGGGTACGGGTCCCACACACACTGACTCTCACTGGGGTACGGGTCCCACACACACTGACTCTCACTGGGGTGCGGTCCCATAACACAGTGACTCTCACTGTGGTAATTGTCCAACACACACTGACTTTCACTGGGTTCTGGGTCCCATACACACTGACTCACACTGGGGTCCGGTCCCGACACACACCGACTCTAACTAGGCAACGGCTCCCACAGACACAGACTCTCACTGAGGTATGGGTCCCACAAACAATGATTCTCACTGGGGTACGGGTCCAACACACACACTGCCTCACACTGGGGTATGGGTCCCTCACTCACACTGACTCTCAGTGGGGTATGGGTCCCACACACACTGACCCTCACTGGGGTACGGGTCCCACACACACACAGACTTTCACTGGGGTACGGGTCCCACACACACTGACTCTCACTGGGGTATGGGTCCCACGCACACTGACTTTCACTGGGGTACGGGTCCCACACACACTGACCCTCACTGGGGTACGGATGCCAAACACACTCGCTCTTACGGCGATACGGTCCCACATACACTGACTCTCACTGGGGTAATGTCCCACACACACAGACACTCACTGGGATACGGGTCCCACACACACACTGACTCTCACTGGGATACGGGTCCCACACGCACTGCCTCTCACTGGCGTATGGGTCCCACACACACAGACACTCACTGGGGTACGGGTCCCACACACACACTGACTATCACTGGGGTACGGGTCCCACACACACTGACCCTCACTGGGGTACAGGTGCCAAACAAACTGACTCTCACTGCGGTACGGGTCCCACACACACCAACACTCACTGGGGTACAGGTCCCAGACACACTGACTCTCACTGGAGTATGGGTCCCACACCCACTGTCTCCCACGGGGTTACACGTCTCACAAACAATGACTATCACTGGGGAAGGGTTCCCACACACATCGACACTCACTGGGGTGTGGTCCCCACTCACACCGACACTCACTGGGGTACGGGTCCCACACACAATGACTCTCCCTGGGGTATGGTTCCCACACACACTGACACTCAATGGGGTACGGGTCCCACACATACACTGACTCTCACTGGGGTACGGGTTTCACACACACTGACACTCACTGATGTACGGGTCCCACACACTCTGACTCTCACTGGGGTACGGGTCCCACATACACTGACTCTCACTGGGGTATGGGTCCCACACAAACTGACCCTCACTGGGGTATGGGAGCCGAACACACACTGCCTCTCAATGGCGTATGGGTCCCACACACGTCGACTCTCACTGCAGTATGGGTCCCACACACACACTGACTATCACTGGGGTACGGGTCCCACACACACTGACCCTCACTGGGGTACAGGTGCCAAACACACTGACTCTCACTGGGATACGGGTCCCACACACACTGATTCTCACTGGGGTACGGGTCCCACACTCTCTGACTCTCACTGCGGTACGGGTCCCACACACAGTGACTCTCACTGGGGTAATGTCCCACACACACTGACTCTCACTGGGGTACAGTTCTCACACACACTGACTCTCACTGGGGTACAGTTCTCACACACACTGACTCTCACTGGGGTACAGTTCTCACACACACTGACTCACACTGGGATGCGGGTCCCACACACATTGACTCTCACTGGGGTATGGGTCCCACACCTACTGTCTCTCACTGGGGTGTGGTCCCTACACACACCGACACTCACTGGGTACAGGTCCCACACACAATGACTCTCACTGAGGTACGGGTCCCAGACACAATGATTCTCACTGGGATGCGGGTCCCACACACACTGACTCTCACTGGGGTATGGGTCCCACACATACTGACTCTCACTGGGGTACAGGTCCCACACAAACTGACTCTCACTGTGGTACAAGTCCCACACACCCTGAGTCTCACTGGGGTACGGGTCCCACACACACTGATTCTCACTGGGGTACGGGTCCCACACACTCTGACTCTCCCTGGGGTACGGGTCCCACACAAACTGACTCTCACTGGGGTACGGGTCCCACATACACTGATTCTCACTGGGGTACGGGTCCCACACACTCTGACTTTCACTGCGGTACGGGTCCCACACAAACTGACTCTCACTGGGGTATGGGTCCCACACACACTGACTCTCACTGGGGTACGGGTCCCACACACACTGATTCTCACTGGGGTACGGGTCCCACACACACAGACTCTCACTGGGGTACGGGTCCCACACACACTGACCCTCACTGGGGTACGGGTCCCACACAAACTGACTCTCACTGGGGTACGGGTCCCACACACTCTGACTCTCACTGGGGTACGGGTCCCACACAAACTGACTCTCACTGGGGTACGGGTCCCACACACTCTGACTCTCACTGCGGTACGGGTCCCACACAAACTGACTCTCACTGGGGTATGGGTCCCACACACACTGACTCTCACTGGGGTACGGGTCCCACACACACTGACTCTCACTGGGGTACGGGACCCACACACACTGACTCTCACTGGGGAAGGGTCCCACACACACTGACTCTCACTGGGGTACAGGTCCCAGACACACTAACTCTCACTGGTGTATGGGTCCCACACCCACTGTCTCCCACTGGGTTACACGTCTCACAAACAATGACTATCACTGGGGAAGGGTTCCCACACACATCGACACTCACTGGGGCACGGGTCCCACACACACTGCCTCTCACTGGGGTACGGGTCCCACACACACTGACTCTCACTGATGTACGGGTCCCACACACACTGACTCTCACTGGGGTACGGGTCCCGCAGACATTGACTCTCACTGGGGTACGGGTCCCACACACACTGACTCTCACTGGGGTACGGGTCCCACACACACTGACCCTCACTGGGGTATGGGTCCCACGCACACTGACTTTCACTGGGGTACGGGTCCCACACACACTGACTCTCACTGGGGTATGGGTCCCACGCACACTGACTTTCACTGGGGTACGGGTCCCACACACACTGACCCTCACTGGGGTACGGATGCCAAACACACTCGCTCTTACGGGGATACGGTCCCACATACACTGACTCTCACTGGGGTAATGTCCCACACACACAGACACTCACTGGGATACGGGTCCCACACACACACTGACTCTCACTGGGATACGGGTCCCACACACACTGCCTCTCACTGGCGTATGGGTCCCACACACACAGACACTCACTGGGGTACGGGTCCCACACACACACTGACTATCACTGGGGTACGGGTCCCACACACACTGACCCTCACTGGGGTACAGGTGCCAAACAAACTGACTCTCACTGCGGTACGGGTCCCACACACACCGACACTCACTGGGGTACAGGTCCCAGACACACTGACTCTCACTGGAGTATGGGTCCCACACCCACTGTCTCCCACGGGGTTACACGTCTCACAAACAATGACTATCACTGGGGAAGGGTTCCCACACACATCGACACTCACTGGGGTGTGGTCCCCACTCACACCGACACTCACTGGGGTACGGGTCCCACACACAATGACTCTCCCTGGGGTATGGTTCCCACACACACTGACACTCAATGGGGTACGGGTCCCACACATACACTGACTCTCACTGGGGTACGGGTTTCACACACACTGACACTCACTGATGTACGGGTCCCACACACTCTGACTCTCACTGGGGTACGGGTCCCACATACACTGACTCTCACTGGGGTATGGGTCCCACACAAACTGACCCTCACTGGGGTACAGGTGCCAAACACACTGACTCTCACTGGGGTACGGGTCCCACACACAATGATTCTCACTGGGGTACGGGTCCCACACACTCTGACTCTCACTGCGGTACGGGTCCCACACAAACTGACTCTCACTGGGGTATGGGTCCCACACACACTGACTCTCACTGGGGAAGGGTCCCACACACACTGACTCTCACTGGGGTACAGGTCCCAGACACACTGACTCTCACTGGTGTATGGGTCCCACACCCACTGTCTCCCACTGGGTTACACGTCTCACAAACAATGACTATCACCGGGGAAGGGTTCCCACACACATCGACAGTCACTGGGGTGTGGTCCCCACACACACCGACACTCACTGGGGTACGGGTCCCACACATACACTGACTCTCACTGGGGTACGGGTTTCACACACACTGACTCTCACTGGGGTACGGGTTTCACACACACTGACTCTCACTGGGGTACGGGTCCCACACACACTGACTCTCACTGGCGTATGGGTCCCACACACACTGACTCTCACTGGCGTATGGGTCCCACACCCACTGTCTCCCATGGGGTTACACGTCTCACAAACAATGACTATCACTTGGGAAGGGTCCCCACACACACCGACACTCACTGGGGTACGGGTCCCACACACATCGACACTCACTGGGGTACGGGTCCCACACACAATGACTCTCCCTGGGATAGGGGTCCCACACACACTGACTCTCACTGGGGTACGGGTCCCACACACACTGACTCTCACTGGGGTACGGGTCCCACACACACTGACTCTCACTGGGGTACGGGTCCCACACACACTGACACTCAACGAGGTACGGGTCCCACACATACACTGCCTCTCACTGGGGTACGGGTTTCACACACACTGACTCTCACTGATGTACGGGTCCCACACACACTGACTCTCACTGGGGTACGGGTTTCACACACACTGACTCTCACTGATGTACGGGTCCCACACACACTGACTCTCACTGGGGTACGGGTCCCACACACACTGACTCTCACTGGGGTATGGGTCCCACACACACTGACTCTCACTGGGGTACGGGTCCCACACACACTGACTCTCACTGGGGTACGGGTCCCACACATACACTGACTCTCAATGGGGTACGGGTCCCACACACACTGACTCTCACTGGGGTACGGGTCCCACACACACTGACACTCGCTGGTGTACGGGTCCCACATACTCTGACTCTCACTGGGGTACGGGTCCCACACACACTGACTCTCAATGGGGTACGGGTCCCACACACACTGACTCTCACTGGGGTACGGGTCCCACACACACTGACTCTCACTGGGGTGCGGTCCCATAACACAGTGACTCTCACTGTGGTAATTGTCCAACACACACTGACTTTCACTGGGTTCTGGGTCCCATACACACTGACTCACACTGGGGTCCGGTCCCGACACACACCGACTCTAACTAGGCAACGGCTCCCACAGACACAGACTCTCACTGAGGTATGGGTCCCACAAACAATGATTCTCACTGGGGTACGGGTCCAACACACACACTGCCTCACACTGGGGTATGGGTCCCTCACTCACACTGACTCTCAGTGGGGTATGGGTCCCACACACACTGACCCTCACTGGGGTACGGGTCCCACACACACACAGACTTTCACTGGGGTACGGGTCCCACACACACTGACTCTCACTGGGGTATGGGTCCCACGCACACTGACTTTCACTGGGGTACGGGTCCCACACACACTGACCCTCACTGGGGTACGGATGCCAAACACACTCGCTCTTACGGCGATACGGTCCCACATACACTGACTCTCACTGGGGTAATGTCCCACACACACAGACACTCACTGGGATACGGGTCCCACACACACACTGACTCTCACTGGGATACGGGTCCCACACGCACTGCCTCTCACTGGCGTATGGGTCCCACACACACAGACACTCACTGGGGTACGGGTCCCACACACACACTGACTATCACTGGGGTACGGGTCCCACACACACTGACCCTCACTGGGGTACAGGTGCCAAACAAACTGACTCTCACTGCGGTACGGGTCCCACACACACCAACACTCACTGGGGTACAGGTCCCAGACACACTGACTCTCACTGGAGTATGGGTCCCACACCCACTATCTCCCACGGGGTTACACGTCTCACAAACAATGACTATCACTGGGGAAGGGTTCCCACACACATCGACACTCACTGGGGTGTGGTCCCCACTCACACCGACACTCACTGGGGTACGGGTCCCACACACAATGACTCTCCCTGGGGTATGGTTCCCACACACACTGACACTCAATGGGGTACGGGTCCCACACATACACTGACTCTCACTGGGGTACGGGTTTCACACACACTGACACTCACTGATGTACGGGTCCCACACACTCTGACTCTCACTGGGGTACGGGTCCCACATACACTGACTCTCACTGGGGTATGGGTCCCACACAAACTGACCCTCACTGGGGTATGGGAGCCGAACACACACTGCCTCTCAATGGCGTATGGGTCCCACACACGTCGACTCTCACTGCAGTATGGGTCCCACACACACACTGACTATCACTGGGGTACGGGTCCCACACACACTGACCCTCACTGGGGTACAGGTGCCAAACACACTGACTCTCACTGGGATACGGGTCCCACACACACTGATTCTCACTGGGGTACGGGTCCCACACTCTCTGACTCTCACTGCGGTACGGGTCCCACACACAGTGACTCTCACTGGGGTAATGTCCCACACACACTGACTCTCACTGGGGTACAGTTCTCACACACACTGACTCTCACTGGGGTACAGTTCTCACACACACTGACTCTCACTGGGGTACAGTTCTCACACACACTGACTCACACTGGGATGCGGGTCCCACACACATTGACTCTCACTGGGGTATGGGTCCCACACCTACTGTCTCTCACTGGGGTGTGGTCCCTACACACACCGACACTCACTGGGTACAGGTCCCACACACAATGACTCTCACTGAGGTACGGGTCCCAGACACAATGATTCTCACTGGGATGCGGGTCCCACACACACTGACTCTCACTGGGGTATGGGTCCCACACATACTGACTCTCACTGGGGTACAGGTCCCACACAAACTGACTCTCACTGTGGTACAAGTCCCACACACCCTGAGTCTCACTGGGGTACGGGTCCCACACACACTGATTCTCACTGGGGTACGGGTCCCACACACTCTGACTCTCCCTGGGGTACGGGTCCCACACAAACTGACTCTCACTGGGGTACGGGTCCCACATACACTGATTCTCACTGGGGTACGGGTCCCACACACTCTGACTTTCACTGCGGTACGGGTCCCACACAAACTGACTCTCACTGGGGTATGGGTCCCACACACACTGACTCTCACTGGGGTACGGGTCCCACACACACTGATTCTCACTGGGGTACGGGTCCCACACACACAGACTCTCACTGGGGTACGGGTCCCACACACACTGACCCTCACTGGGGTACGGGTCCCACACAAACTGACTCTCACTGGGGTACGGGTCCCACACACTCTGACTCTCACTGGGGTACGGGTCCCACACAAACTGACTCTCACTGGGGTACGGGTCCCACACACTCTGACTCTCACTGCGGTACGGGTCCCACACAAACTGACTCTCACTGGGGTATGGGTCCCACACACACTGACTCTCACTGGGGTACGGGTCCCACACACACTGACTCTCACTGGGGAAGGGTCCCACACACACTGACTCTCACTGGGGTACAGGTCCCAGACACACTAACTCTCACTGGTGTATGGGTCCCACACCCACTGTCTCCCACTGGGTTACACGTCTCACAAACAATGACTATCACTGGGGAAGGGTTCCCACACACATCGACACTCACTGGGGCACGGGTCCCACACACACTGCCTCTCACTGGGGTACGGGTCCCACACACACTGACTCTCACTGATGTACGGGTCCCACACACACTGACTCTCACTGGGGTACGGGTCCCGCAGACATTGACTCTCACTGGGGTACGGGTCCCACATACACTGACTCTCACTGGGGTATGGGTCCCACACACGTCGACTCTCACTGCGGTATGGGTCCCACACACACACTGACTATCACTGGGGTACGGGTCCCACACACACTGACCCTCACTGGGGTACAGGTGCCAAACACACTGACTCTCACTGGGATACGGGTCCCACACACACTGACTCTCACTGCGGTACGGGTCCCACACACACACTGACTATCACTGGGGTACGGGTCCCACACACACTGACCCTCACTGGGGTACAGGTGCCAAACACACTGACTCTCACTGGGGTACGGGTCCCACACACTCTGATTCTCACTGGGGTACGGGTCCCACACAAACTGACTCTCACTGGGGTATGGGTCCCACCCATACTGACTCTCACTGGGGAAGGGTCCCACACACACTGACTCTCACTGGGGTACAGGTCCCAGACACACTGACTCTCACTGGCGTATGGGTCCCACACCCACTGTCTCCCACTGGGTTACACGTCTCACAAACAATGACTCTCCCTGGGATAGGGGTCCCACACACACCGACACTCACTGGGGTGTGGTCCCCACACACACCGACACTCACTGGGGTACGGGTCCCACACACACAGCCTCTCACTGGGGTATGGTTCCCACACACACTGACACTCAATGGGGTACGGGTCCCACACATACACTGACTCTCACTGGGGTACGGGTTTCACACACACTGACACTCACTGATGTACGGGTCCCACACACAGTGACTCTCACTGGGGTATGGGTCCCACACAAACTGACCCTCACTGGGGTATGGGAGACGAACACACACTGCCTCTCAATGGCGTATGGGTCCCACACACGTCGACTCTCACTGCGGTATGGGTCCCACACACACACTGACTGTCACTGGGGTACGTGTCCCACACACACTGACCCTCACTGGGGTACACGTGCCAAACACACTGCCTCTCACTGGAGTACGGGTCCCACACACACTGATTCTCACTGGGGTACGGGTCCCACACTCTCTGACTCTCACTGCGGTACGGGTCCCACACACAGTGACTCTCACTGGGGTAATGTCCCACACACACTGACTCTCACTGGGGTACAGTTCTCACACACACTGACTCTCACTGGGGTACAGTTCTCACACACACTGACACTCACTGGGGTACAGTTCTCACACACACTGACTCACACTGGGATGCGGGTCCCACACACATTGACTCTCACTGGGGTATGGGTCGCACACATACTGTCTCTCACTGGGGTGTGGTCCCTACACACTCCGACACTCACTGGGTACAGGTCCCACACACAATGACTCTCACTGAGGTACGGGTCCCAGACACAATGATTCTCACTGGGATGCGGGTCCCACACACACTGACTCTCACTGGGGTATGGGTCCCACACATACTGACTCTCACTGGGGTACAGGTCCCACACAAACTGACTCTCACTTTGGTACAAGTCCCACACACCCTGAGTCTCACTGGGGTACGGGTTCCACACACACTGATTCTCACTGGGGTACGGGTCCCACACACACTGATTCTCACTGGGGTACGGGTCCCACACACTCTGACTCTCACTGGGGTACGGGTCCCACACACACTGATTCTCACTGGGGTACGGGTCCCACACACACTGATTCTCACTGGGGTACGGGTCCCACACACACTGATTCTCACTGGGGTACGGGTCCCACACATACTGACTCTCACTGGGGAAGGGTCCCACACACACTGACTCTCACTGGGGTACAGGACCCAGACACACTGACTCTCACTGGTGTATGGATCCCACACCCACTGTCTCCCACTGGGTTACACGTCTCACAAACAATGACTATCACTGGGAAAGGGTTCCCACACACATCGACACTCACTGGGGTGTGGTCCCCACACACACTGACACTCAATGGGGTACGGGTCCCACACATTCACTGCCTGTCACTGGGGGTCACGGGTTTCACAACACTTGACTCTCCCTGATGTACGGGGTCCCACACACAGTGGACTCTCACTGGGGTAATATCCCACACACACTGGACTCTCACTGGGGTACAGTTCTCACACACACTGACTCTCACTGTGGTACAGTTCTCACACACACTGACTTCTCACTGGGGTACAGTTCTCACTCACACACTGACTACACACTGGATCGGTCCCACACACATTGGGTGGGTGGGGGGGGGGTGGGGGTTGTGACGTGGTCTCAGCGTGTGGGTGGATGTGGTGGTCGGCCCACGGGGGGGGGAGGGGAGCAGAGCGAGGTGTCCCGGACGGGGGGGGTGTGGAGGAGGCCCTGCACGACGGGGGGGGGGGGGGGGGGGGGGGGGGGGGAGCGGGCGGTGGGGACAATTCACTGGGTAAAGAGTCCCACACACAATGACTCTCAGAACTGAGGTACGGTCCCCAACACAATGATTCACACTGGGATGCAAGTCCCTCACACCCTGAGTCTCACTGGGGTACGGGTCCGACACCACTGATTTCTCACTGGGGTACGGGTCCCACAACACACAGATTCCACTGGGTAAACGGGTCCCACATCACTCTGACTCTCACTGGGGTACGGGTCCCACACACACTGATTCTCACTGGGGTACGGGTCCCACACACACTGATTCTCACTGGGGTACGGGTCCCACACACACTGATTCTCACTGGGGTACGGGTCCCACACATACTGACTCTCACTGGGGAAGGGTCCCACACACACTGACTCTCACTGGGGTACAGGACCCAGACACACTGACTCTCACTGGTGTATGGATCCCACACCCACTGTCTCCCACTGGGTTACACGTCTCACAAACAATGACTATCACTGGGAAAGGGTTCCCACACACATCGACACTCACTGGGGTGTGGTCCCCACACACACTGACACTCAATGGGGTACGGGTCCCACACATTCACTGCCTGTCACTGGGGTACGGGTTTCACACACACTGACTCTCACTGATGTACGGGTCCCACACACAGTGACTCTCACTGGGGTAATATCCCACACACACTGACTCTCACTGGGGTACAGTTCTCACACACACTGACTCTCACTGTGGTACAGTTCTCACACACACTGACTCTCACTGGGGTACAGTTCTCACACACACTGACTCACACTGGGATGCGGGTCCCACACACATTGACTCTCACTGGGGTATGGGTCCCACACATACTGTCTCTCACTGGGGTGTGGTCCCTGCACACACCGACACTCACTGGGTACAGGTCCCACACACAATGACTCTCACTGAGGTACGGGTCCCAGACACAATGATTCTCACTGGGATGCAAGTCCCACACACCCTGAGTCTCACTGGGGTACGGGTCCGACACGCACTGATTCTCACTGGGGTACGGGTCCCACACACACTGATTCTCACTGGGGTACGGGTCCCACACACTCTGACTCTCACTGGGGTACGGGTCCCACACAAACTGACTCTCACTGGGGTACGGGTCCCCCCCACACTGATTCTCACTGGGGTACGGGTCCCACACACTCTGAGTCTCACTGGGGTACGGGTCCCACACATACTGACTCTCACTGGGGAAGGGTCCCACACACACTGACTCTCACTGGGGTACAGGTCCCAGACACACTAATTCTCACTGGTGTATGGGTCCCACACCCACTGTCTCCCACTGGTTTACACGTCTCACAAACAATGACTATCACTGGTGTGTGGTCCCCACACACACCGACACTCACTGGGGTACGGGTTTCACACACACTGACTCTCACTGATGTACGGGTCCCACACACACTGACTCTCACTGGGGTACGGGTCCCACACACACTGACTCTCACTGGGGTACGGGTCCCACACACACTGACTCTCACTGGGGTACGGGTCCCACACACACTGACTCTCACTGGGGTACGGGTCCCACATACACTGACTCTCACTGGGGTACGGGTCCCACACACACACTGACTCTCACTGGGGTACGGGTCCCACACACACTGATTCTCACTGGGGTACGGGTCCCACACATACTGACTCTCACTGGGGAAGGGTCCCACACACACTGACTCTCACTGGGGTACAGGACCCAGACACACTGACTCTCACTGGTGTATGGATCCCACACCCACTGTCTCCCACTGGGTTACACGTCTCACAAACAATGACTATCACTGGGAAAGGGTTCCCACACACATCGACACTCACTGGGGTGTGGTCCCCACACACACTGACACTCAATGGGGTACGGGTCCCACACATTCACTGCCTGTCACTGGGGTACGGGTTTCACACACACTGACTCTCACTGATGTACGGGTCCCACACACAGTGACTCTCACTGGGGTAATATCCCACACACACTGACTCTCACTGGGGTACAGTTCTCACACACACTGACTCTCACTGTGGTACAGTTCTCACACACACTGACTCTCACTGGGGTACAGTTCTCACACACACTGACTCACACTGGGATGCGGGTCCCACACACATTGACTCTCACTGGGGTATGGGTCCCACACATACTGTCTCTCACTGGGGTGTGGTCCCTGCACACACCGACACTCACTGGGTACAGGTCCCACACACAATGACTCTCACTGAGGTACGGGTCCCAGACACAATGATTCTCACTGGGATGCAAGTCCCACACACCCTGAGTCTCACTGGGGTACGGGTCCGACACGCACTGATTCTCACTGGGGTACGGGTCCCACACACACTGATTCTCACTGGGGTACGGGTCCCACACACTCTGACTCTCACTGGGGTACGGGTCCCACACAAACTGACTCTCACTGGGGTACGGGTCCCCCCCACACTGATTCTCACTGGGGTACGGGTCCCACACACTCTGAGTCTCACTGGGGTACGGGTCCCACACATACTGACTCTCACTGGGGAAGGGTCCCACACACACTGACTCTCACTGGGGTACAGGTCCCAGACACACTAATTCTCACTGGTGTATGGGTCCCACACCCACTGTCTCCCACTGGTTTACACGTCTCACAAACAATGACTATCACTGGTGTGTGGTCCCCACACACACCGACACTCACTGGGGTACGGGTTTCACACACACTGACTCTCACTGATGTACGGGTCCCACACACACTGACTCTCACTGGGGTACGGGTCCCACACACACTGACTCTCACTGGGGTACGGGTCCCACACACACTGACTCTCACTGGGGTACGGGTCCCACACACACTGACTCTCACTGGGGTACGGGTCCCACATACACTGACTCTCACTGGGGTACGGGTCCCACACACACACTGACTCTCACTGGGGTACGGGTCCCACACACAGTGACTCTCACTGGGGTATGGGTCCCACACAAACTGACCCTCACTGGGGTATGGGAGCCGAACACACACTGCCTCTCAATGGCGTATGGGTCCCACACACGTCGACTCTCACTGCGGTATGGGTCCCACACACACACTGACTATCACTGGGGTACGTGTCCCACACACACTGACCCTCACTGGGGTACACGTGCCAAACACACTGCCTCTCACTGGGGTACGGGTCCCACACACACTGATTCTCACTGGTGTACGGGTCCCACACTCTCTGACTCTCACTGCGGTACGGGTCCCACACAGAGTGACTCTCACTGGGGTAATGTCCCACACACACTGACTCTCACTGGGGTACAGTTCTCACACACACTGACTCTCACTGGGGTACAGTTCTCACACACACTGACTCTCACTGGGGTACAGTTCTCACACACACTGACTCACACTGGGATGCGGGTCCCACACACATTGACTCTCACTGGGGTATGGGTCCCACACATACTGTCTCTCACTGGGGTGTGGTCCCTACACACACCGACACTCACTGGGTACAGGTCCCACACACAATGACTCTCACTGAGGTACGGGTCCCAGACACAATGATTCTCACTGGGATGCGGGTCCCACACACACTGACTCTCACTGGGGTATGGGTCCCACACATACTGACTCTCACTGGGGTACGGGTCCCACACACACACTGACTCTCACTGGGGTACGGGTCCCACACACAGTGACTCTCACTGGGGTATGGGTCCCACACAAACTGACCCTCACTGGGGTATGGGAGCCGAACACACACTGCCTCTCAATGGCGTATGGGTCCCACACACGTCGACTCTCACTGCGGTATGGGTCCCACACACACACTGACTATCACTGGGGTACGTGTCCCACACACACTGACCCTCACTGGGGTACACGTGCCAAACACACTGCCTCTCACTGGGGTACGGATCCCACACACACTGATTCTCACTGGTGTACGGGTCCCACACTCTCTGACTCTCACTGCGGTACGGGTCCCACACAGAGTGACTCTCACTGGGGTAATGTCCCACACACACTGACTCTCACTGGGGTACAGTTCTCACACACACTGACTCTCACTGGGGTACAGTTCTCACACACACTGACTCTCACTGGGGTACAGTTCTCACACACACTGACTCACACTGGGATGCGGGTCCCACACACATTGACTCTCACTGGGGTATGGGTCCCACACATACTGTCTCTCACTGGGGTGTGGTCCCTACACACACCGACACTCACTGGGTACAGGTCCCACACACAATGACTCTCACTGAGGTACGGGTCCCAGACACAATGATTCTCACTGGGATGCGGGTCCCACACACACTGACTCTCACTGGGGTATGGGTCCCACACATACTGACTCTCACTGGGGTACAGGTCCCACACAAACTGACTCTCACTGTGGTACAAGTCCCACACACCCTGAGTCTCACTGGGGTACGGGTTCCACACACACTGACTCTCACTGGGGTACGGGTTCCACACACACTGATTCTCACTGGGGTACGGGTCCCACACACACTGATTCTCACTGGGGTACGGGTCCCACACACTCTGACTCTCACTGGGGTACGGGTACCACACAAACTGACTCTCACTGGGGTACGGGTCCCACACACACTGATTCTCACTGGGGTACGGGTCCCACACACACTGATTCTCACTGGGGTACGGGTCCCACACATACTGACTCTCACTGGGGAAGGGTCCCACACACACTGACTCTCACTGGGGTACGGGTCCCACGCACTGATTCTCACTGGGGTATGGGTCCCACACATACTGACTCTCACTGGGGAAGGGTCCCACACACACTGACTCTCACTGGGGTACAGGACCCAGACACACTGACTCTCACTGGTGTATGGGTCCCACACCCACTGTCTCCCACTGGGTTACACGTCTCACACACAATGACTCTCCCTGGGATAGGGGTCCCACACACACAGCCTCTCACTGGGGTATGGTTCCCACACACACTGACTCTCACTGGGGTACGGGTCCCACACACACTGACTCTCACTGGGGTATGGGTCCCACACGCACTGTCTCCCACTGGGGTACAGGTCCCACACACACCGACACTCAATGGGGTACGGGTCCCACACACACACTGACTCTCACTGGGGTACGGGTCCCACACACACTGACTCTCACCGGGGTACGCGTCCCACACAAACTGACTCTCACTGGGGTACGGGTCCCACACACTCTGACTCTCACTGGGGTACGGGTCCCACGCACACTGACTCTCACTGGGGTACGGGTCCCACACACAGTGACCCTCACTGGGTTACGGGTCCTACACACTTACTCTCACTGGGGTACGGGTCCCACATAGTGACTCTCACTGGGGTACAGGTCCCCAACACAATGATTCCCCCTGGGATAGCGGTCCCACACACACACACTCTCACTGGGGTATGGGTCCCACACACAGTGACACTCAATGGGGTACGGGTCCCAAACATACACTGACTCTCACTGGGGTACGGTTCCCACACACACTGACTCTCACTGGGGTACGGGTCCCACACACACTGACTCTCACTGGGGTATGGGTGCCAAACACACACTGCCTCTCACTGGGCTATGGGTCCCACACACGTCGACTCTCACTGGGATACGGGTCCCACACACACTGACTCTCATTGGTGTGCTGTCCCCTAACACACTGACTCTCACTGGGATACGGGTCCCACACACACTGACTCTCACTGGTGTGCTGTCCCCTAACACAGTGACTCTCACTGGGGGACGTGTCCCAAATACACTGACCCTCACTGGGGTATGGTTCCCACACAGACAGACTCTCACTGGGATACGTGTCCCATACGCACTGACTCACTCTTGGGTCCGATCCCCACACACACCGACTTTCACTGGGATACGGGTCCCACACAAACTGACACTCACTGGGATACGGGTCCCACACACACACTGACTCTCACTGGGATAGGGGTCCCACACACACTGATTCTCACGTGGAAACGGAGCCACACACACTGACACTCACTGGGGTACGGGTCCCACACACACGGACTCTCACTTGGGTACAGGTCCCACACACACTTACTCTCACTGGGGTACGTGTCCCACACACAGTGACCCTCACTGGGGTACGGGTCCTACACACTTACTCTCACTGGGGTACGGGTCCCACACACTGACTCTCACTGGCGTACGGGTCCCACACACACACTGACTCTCACTGGGATACGGATGCCACACACACTGACCCTCACTGGGGTATGGATGCCAAATACACTCGCTCTCACGGGGATACGGTTCCACATCCACTGACTCTCACTGGGGTACGGGTCCCATAGACACACTGACTGTCGCTGGGGTACGGGTCCCACACACACAGACTCTCACTGGGGTACGGGACCCACACACACTGACACTCACTGGGGTACGGGTCCCACACACACTGACTCTCACTGGGGTGCGGGTCCGACACATACTGACTCTCACTTGGGTTCGGGTCCCACACAAACTGACCCTCACTGGGGTATGGGTGCCAAACACACTGACACTCACTGGGGTATTGGTCCCACACACGTCGACTCTCACTTCGGTATGGGTCCCACACACACACTGACTATCACTGGGGTACGGGTCCCACACACACTGACCCTCACTGGGGTACACGTGCCAAACACACTGACTCTCACTGGGATACGGGTCCCACACACACTGACTGTCACTGGTGTGCTGTCCCCTAACACAGTGACTCTCACTGGGGGACGGGTGCCAAATACACTGACCCGCTCTGGGGGACGGTTCCCACACACACAGACTCTCGCTAGGATATGTGTCCCATACGCACTGACTCACTCTGGGGTCCAGTCCACACACACACCGACTTTCACTGGGATACGGGTCCCACACACACTGACACTCACTGGGATAGGGCTCCCACACATACTGACTCACACTGGGATGCGGGTCCCACACACATTGACTCTCACTGGGGTATGGGTCCCACACATAGTGTCTCTCACTGGGGTGTGGTCCCTACACACATCAACACTCACTGGGTACAGGTCCCACACACAATGAGTCTCACTGAGGTACGGGTCCCAGGCACAATGATTCTCACTGGGATGCGGGTCACACACACAATGACTCTCACTGGGGTACGGGTCCCACACACAGTGACCCTCACCGGGGTACGGGTCCCACACACTGGCTCTCACTGGGGTACGGGTCCCACATACACTGACTCTCACTGGGGTATGGGTCCCAGACGCACTGTCTCCCACTGGGTTACAGGTCCCATTGACACACTGAATCTCACTGGGGTACGGGTCCCACACACACTGACACTCACTGGGGTACGGGTCCCACACACACTGACTCTCACTGGTGCGGTTCCGACACATACTGACTCTCACTGGGGTTCGGGTCCCACACATTGACTCTCACTGGGATACGGGTCCCACAGACACTGACTCTCACTGGGATACGGGTCCCACAGACACTGACTCTCACTGGGATACGGGTCCCACACTAACTGACCCTCACTGGGGTATGGGTGCCAAACACACACTGCCTCTCACTGGGCTATGGGTCCCACACACGTCGACTCTCACTGGGATACGGGTCCCACACACACTGACTCTCATTGGTGTGCTGTCCCCTAACACACTGACTCTCACTGGGATACGGGTCCCACACACACTGACTCTCACTGGTGTGCTGTCCCCTAACACAGTGACTCTCACTGGGGGACGGGTCCCAAATACACTGACCCTCATTGTGGTACGGTTCCCACACACACAGACTCTCACTGGGATACGTGTCCCATACGCACTGACTCACTCTGGGGTCCGGTCCCCACACACACCGACTTTCACTGTGATACGGGTCCCAGACACACTGACACTCACTGGGATAGGGGTCCCACACACACTGACACTCACTGGGATAGGGGTCCCACACACACTGACTCTCACGTGGAAACGGACCCACACACACTTACTCTCACTGGGGTAATGTCCCACACACACTGACTCTCACTGGGGTGTGGTCCCTACACACACCGACACTCACTGGGTACAGGTCCCACACACAATGACTCTCACTGAGGTACGGGTCCCAGGCACAATGATTCTCACTGGGATAGGGGTCCCACACACACTGACTCTCACGTGGAAATGGACCCACACACACTTACTCTCACTGGGGTACGGGTCCCACACACAGTGACCCTCTTTGGGGTACGGGTCCTACACACTTACTCTCACTGGGGGACGGGTCCCACACACTGACTCTAACTGGCGTACTTGTCTCACACACACACTGACCCTCACTGGGGTACGGATGCCAAACACACTCGCTCTCATGGGGATACGGTTCCACATACACTGACTCTCACTGGGGTACGGGTCCCACACAAGCAGACTCTCACTGGGGTACGGGTCCCACACACACTGACACTCACTGGGGTACGGGTCCCACACACACTGATTCTCACTGGGGTTCGGGTCCGACACACACTGACTCTCACTGGGGTACGGGTCCCACACACACTGACACTCACTGGGGCACGGGTCCCACACACACTGACACTCACTGGGGTACGGGTCCCACACACACTGACTCTCACTGGGGTGCGGATCCGACACATACTGACTCTCACTGGGGTTCGTGTCCCACACATTGACTCTCACTTGGGTACGGGTCCCACACAAACTGACCCTCACTGGGGTATGGGTGCCAAACACACTGACACTCACTGGGGTACGTGTCCCACACACACACTGCCTCTCACTGGGGTATGGGTCCCACACACGTCGACTCTCACTTCGGTATGGGTCCCACACACAAACTGCCTCTCACTGGGGTATGGGTCCCACACACGTCGACTCTCACTGCGGTATGGGTCCCACACACACACTGACTATCACTGGGGTACGGGTCCCACACACACTGTCCCTCACTGGGGTACAGGTGCCAAACACACTGACTCTCACTGGGATACGGGTCCCACACACACTCACTCTCACTGGTGTGCTGTCCCCTAACACAGTGACTCTCACTGGGGGACGGGTGCCAAATACACTGACCCTCTCTGGGGGGGCGGTTCCCACACACACAGACTCTCACTGGGATATGTGTCCCATACGCACTGACTCACTCTGGGGTCCAGTCCACACACACACCGACTTTCACTGGGATACGGGTCCCACACACACTGACACTCACTGGGATAGGGCTCCCACACACACAGACTCTCACGTGGAAACGGTCCCACACACACTGACTCTCACTGTGGTACAGGTCTCACACACACTGACTCACACTGGGATGCGGATCCCACACACATTGACTCTCACTGGGGTACAGGTCTCACACACACTGACTCACACTGGGATGCGGGTCCCACACACATTGACTCTCACTGGGGTATGGGTCCCACACATAGTGTCTCTCACTGGGGTGTGGTCCCTACACACACCGACACTCACTGGGTACAGGTCCCACACACAATGACTCTCACTGAGGTACGGGTCCCAGACACAATGATTCTCACTGGGATGCGGGTCCCACACAAACTGACTCTCAGTGGGGTACGGTTCCCACACACAGTGACCCTCACTGGGGTACGGGTCCTACACACTTACTCTCCCTTGGGTACGGGTCCCACACACTGACTCTCACTGCCGTACTGGTCCCACACACACTGACTCTCACTGGGATACGGATGCCACACACACTGACCCTCTCTGGGGTACGGATGCCAAACACACTCGCTCTCACTGGGATACGGTTCCACATACACTGACTCTCACTGGGGTACGGGTCCCATAGATACACTGACTCTCACTGGGGTACGGGTCCCATAGATACACTGACTCTCACTGGGGTACGGGTCCCACACACACTGACTCTCACTGGTGTGCTGTCCCCTAACACAGTGACTCTCACTGGGGGACGGGTCCCAAATACACTGACCCTCACTGGGGTACGGTTCCCACACACACAGTCTCTCACTGGGATACGTGTCCCATACGCATTGACTCACTCTGGGGTCCGGTCCCCACACACACCGACTTTCACTGGGATACGGGTCCCACACACACTGACACTCACTGGGATAGGGGTCCCACACACACTGACTCTCACGTGGAAATGGTCCCACACACACTGACTCTCACTGAGGTAATGTCCCACACACACTGACTCTCACTGGGGTACAGGTCTCACACACACTGACTCACACTGGGATGCGGGTCCCACACACACTGACTCTCACTGGGGTACGGGTCCCACACATACTGACCCTCACTGAGGTACAGGTCCCAGACACAATGATTCCCCCTGGGATAGGGGTCCCACACACACTGAGTCTCACTGGGGTATGGGTCCCACACATACTGACTCTCACTGGGGTACGGGTCCCACACACACTGACTCTCACTGGGGTACTGGTCTCACACACACTGACTCACACTGGGATGCGGGTCCCACACACATTGACTCTCACTGGGGTATGGGTCCCACACATAGTGTCTCTCACTGGGGTGTGGTCCCTACACACACCGACACTCACTGGGTACAGGTCCCACACACAATGACTCTCACTGAGGTACGGGTCCCAGGCACAATGATTCTCACTGGGATAGGGGTCCCACACACACTGACTCTCACGTGGAAATGGACCCACACACACTTACTCTCACTGGGGTACGGGTCCCACACACAGTGACCCTCTTTGGGGTACGGGTCCTACACACTTACTCTCACTGGGGGACGGGTCCCACACACTGACTCTAACTGGCGTACTTGTCCCACACACACACTGACCCTCACTGGGGTACGGATGCCAAACACACTCGCTCTCATGGGGATACGGTTCCACATACACTGACTCTCACTGGGGTACGGGTCCCACACAAGCAGACTCTCACTGGGGTACGGGTCCCACACACACTGACACTCACTGGGGTACGGGTCCCACACACACTGATTCTCACTGGGGTTCGGGTCCGACACACACTGACTCTCACTGGGGTACGGGTCCCACACACACTGACACTCACTGGGGCACGGGTCCCACACACACTGACACTCACTGGGGTACGGGTCCCACACACACTGACTCTCACTGGGGTGCGGATCCGACACATACTGACTCTCACTGGGGTTCGTGTCCCACACATTGACTCTCACTTGGGTACGGGTCCCACACAAACTGACCCTCACTGGGGTATGGGTGCCAAACACACTGACACTCACTGGGGTACGTGTCCCACACACACACTGCCTCTCACTGGGGTATGGGTCCCACACACGTCGACTCTCACTTCGGTATGGGTCCCACACACAAACTGCCTCTCACTGGGGTATGGGTCCCACACACGTCGACTCTCACTGCGGTATGGGTCCCACACACACACTGACTATCACTGGGGTACGGGTCCCACACACACTGTCCCTCACTGGGGTACAGGTGCCAAACACACTGACTCTCACTGGGATACGGGTCCCACACACACTCACTCTCACTGGTGTGCTGTCCCCTAACACAGTGACTCTCACTGGGGGACGGGTGCCAAATACACTGACCCTCTCTGGGGGGGCGGTTCCCACACACACAGACTCTCACTGGGATATGTGTCCCATACGCACTGACTCACTCTGGGGTCCAGTCCACACACACACCGACTTTCACTGGGATACGGGTCCCACACACACTGACACTCACTGGGATAGGGCTCCCACACACACAGACTCTCACGTGGAAACGGTCCCACACACACTGACTCTCACTGTGGTACAGGTCTCACACACACTGACTCACACTGGGATGCGGATCCCACACACATTGACTCTCACTGGGGTACAGGTCTCACACACACTGACTCACACTGGGATGCGGGTCCCACACACATTGACTCTCACTGGGGTATGGGTCCCACACATAGTGTCTCTCACTGGGGTGTGGTCCCTACACACACCGACACTCACTGGGTACAGGTCCCACACACAATGACTCTCACTGAGGTACGGGTCCCAGACACAATGATTCTCACTGGGATGCGGGTCCCACACAAACTGACTCTCAGTGGGGTACGGTTCCCACACACAGTGACCCTCACTGGGGTACGGGTCCTACACACTTACTCTCCCTTGGGTACGGGTCCCACACACTGACTCTCACTGCCGTACTGGTCCCACACACACTGACTCTCACTGGGATACGGATGCCACACACACTGACCCTCTCTGGGGTACGGATGCCAAACACACTCGCTCTCACTGGGATACGGTTCCACATACACTGACTCTCACTGGGGTACGGGTCCCATAGATACACTGACTCTCACTGGGGTACGGGTCCCATAGATACACTGACTCTCACTGGGGTACGGGTCCCACACACACTGACTCTCACTGGTGTGCTGTCCCCTAACACAGTGACTCTCACTGGGGGACGGGTCCCAAATACACTGACCCTCACTGGGGTACGGTTCCCACACACACAGTCTCTCACTGGGATACGTGTCCCATACGCATTGACTCACTCTGGGGTCCAGTCCCCACACACACCGACTTTCACTGGGATACGGGTCCCACACACACTGACACTCACTGGGATAGGGGTCCCACACACACTGACTCTCACGTGGAAATGGTCCCACACACACTGACTCTCACTGAGGTAATGTCCCACACACACTGACTCTCACTGGGGTACAGGTCTCACACACACTGACTCACACTGGGATGCGGGTCCCACACACACTGACTCTCACTGGGGTACGGGTCCCACACATACTGACCCTCACTGAGGTACAGGTCCCAGACACAATGATTCCCCCTGGGATAGGGGTCCCACACACACTGAGTCTCACTGGGGTATGGGTCCCACACATACTGACTCTCACTGGGGTACGGGTCCCACACACACTGACTCTCACTGGGGTACTGGTCTCACACACACTGACTCACACTGGGATGCGGGTCCCACACACATTGACTCTCACTGGGGTATGGGTCCCACACATAGTGTCTCTCACTGGGGTGTGGTCCCTACACACACCGACACTCACTGGGTACAGGTCCCACACACAATGACTCTCACTGAGGTACGGGTCCCAGGCACAATGATTCTCACTGGGATAGGGGTCCCACACACACTGACTCTCACGTGGAAATGGACCCACACACACTTACTCTCACTGGGGTACGGGTCCCACACACAGTGACCCTCTTTGGGGTACGGGTCCTACACACTTACTCTCACTGGGGGACGGGTCCCACACACTGACTCTAACTGGCGTACTTGTCCCACACACACACTGACCCTCACTGGGGTACGGATGCCAAACACACTCGCTCTCATGGGGATACGGTTCCACATACACTGACTCTCACTGGGGTACGGGTCCCACACAAGCAGACTCTCACTGGGGTACGGGTCCCACACACACTGACACTCACTGGGGTACGGGTCCCACACACACTGATTCTCACTGGGGTTCGGGTCCGACACACACTGACTCTCACTGGGGTACGGGTCCCACACACACTGACACTCACTGGGGCACGGGTCCCACACACACTGACACTCACTGGGGTACGGGTCCCACACACACTGACTCTCACTGGGGTGCGGATCCGACACATACTGACTCTCACTGGGGTTCGTGTCCCACACATTGACTCTCACTTGGGTACGGGTCCCACGCAAACTGACCCTCACTGGGGTATGGGTGCCAAACACACTGACACTCACTGGGGTACGTGTCCCACACACACACTGCCTCTCACTGGGGTATGGGTCCCACACACGTCGACTCTCACTTCGGTATGGGTCCCACACACAAACTGCCTCTCACTGGGGTATGGGTCCCACACACGTCGACTCTCACTGCGGTATGGGTCCCACACACACACTGACTATCACTGGGGTACGGGTCCCACACACACTGTCCCTCACTGGGGTACAGGTGCCAAACACACTGACTCTCACTGGGATACGGGTCCCACACACACTCACTCTCACTGGTGTGCTGTCCCCTAACACAGTGACTCTCACTGGGGGACGGGTGCCAAATACACTGACCCTCTCTGGGGGGGCGGTTCCCACACACACAGACTCTCACTGGGATATGTGTCCCATACGCACTGACTCACTCTGGGGTCCAGTCCACACACACACCGACTTTCACTGGGATACGGGTCCCACACACACTGACACTCACTGGGATAGGGCTCCCACACACACAGACTCTCACGTGGAAACGGTCCCACACACACTGACTCTCACTGTGGTACAGGTCTCACACACACTGACTCACACTGGGATGCGGATCCCACACACATTGACTCTCACTGGGGTACAGGTCTCACACACACTGACTCACACTGGGATGCGGGTCCCACACACATTGACTCTCACTGGGGTATGGGTCCCACACATAGTGTCTCTCACTGGGGTGTGGTCCCTACACACACCGACACTCACTGGGTACAGGTCCCACACACAATGACTCTCACTGAGGTACGGGTCCCAGACACAATGATTCTCACTGGGATGCGGGTCCCACACAAACTGACTCTCAGTGGGGTACGGTTCCCACACACAGTGACCCTCACTGGGGTACGGGTCCTACACACTTACTCTCCCTTGGGTACGGGTCCCACACACTGACTCTCACTGCCGTACTGGTCCCACACACACTGACTCTCACTGGGATACGGATGCCACACACACTGACCCTCTCTGGGGTACGGATGCCAAACACACTCGCTCTCACTGGGATACGGTTCCACATACACTGACTCTCACTGGGGTACGGGTCCCATAGATACACTGACTCTCACTGGGGTACGGGTCCCATAGATACACTGACTCTCACTGGGGTACGGGTCCCACACACACTGACTCTCACTGGTGTGCTGTCCCCTAACACAGTGACTCTCACTGGGGGACGGGTCCCAAATACACTGACCCTCACTGGGGTACGGTTCCCACACACACAGTCTCTCACTGGGATACGTGTCCCATACGCATTGACTCACTCTGGGGTCCGGTCCCCACACACACCGACTTTCACTGGGATACGGGTCCCACACACACTGACACTCACTGGGATAGGGGTCCCACACACACTGACTCTCACGTGGAAATGGTCCCACACACACTGACTCTCACTGAGGTAATGTCCCACACACACTGACTCTCACTGGGGTACAGGTCTCACACACACTGACTCACACTGGGATGCGGGTCCCACACACACTGACTCTCACTGGGGTACGGGTCCCACACATACTGACCCTCACTGAGGTACAGGTCCCAGACACAATGATTCCCCCTGGGATAGGGGTCCCACACACACTGAGTCTCACTGGGGTATGGGTCCCACACATACTGACTCTCACTGGGGTACGGGTCCCACACACACTGACTCTCACTGGGGTACTGGTCCCACACACACTTACTCTCACTGGGGTATGGGTCCCACACACAGTGACCCTCACTGGGGTACGGGTTCTACACACTTACTCTCACTGGGGTACGGGTCCCACACACTGACTCTCACTGGGGTATGGGTCCCACACACACACTGACTCTCACTGGGGTACGGGTCCCACACACACTGACTCTCACTGCGGTACGGGTCCCGCGCACACAGTCTCTAACTGGGGTATGGGTCCCACACACACACTGACTCTCACTGGGGTATGGGTCCCACATACACACTGACTCTCACTGGGTTGCGGTCCCCAAACACACTGATTCTCACTGGGGTATGGGTCCCAAACACACTGACTCTCACTGTGGTACGGGTCCCACATACAATTACCCTCACTGGGGTACGGGTCCAACACACTGACTCTTACTGGGGTACGGGTCCCACATACCCTGACTCTCACTGGGGTACGGGTCCCACACACACTGACTCTCACTGGGGTATGGGTCCCACACACACTGACTCTCACTGGGGTACGGGTCCCACACACACTGACTCTCACTGGGGTACGGGTCCCACACATACACTGACTCTCAATGGGGTACGGGTCCCACACACACTGACTCTCACTGGGGTACGGGTACCACACACACTGACACTCGCTGGTGTACGGGTCCCACATACTCTGACTCTCACTGGGGTACGGGTCCCACACACACTGACTCTCACTGGGGTACTGGTCCCACACACACTGACTCTCACTGGGGTACGGGTCCCACACACACTGACTCTCACTGGGATACGGGTCCCACACACACTGACTCTCACTGGGGTACGGGTCCCACACACACTGACTCTCACTGGGGTACTGGTCCCACACACACTGACTCTCACTGGGGTACGGGTCCCACACACACTGACTCTCACTGGGGTACAGGTCCCACACACACTGACTCTCACTGGGGTACGTGTCCCACACACACTGACTCTCACTGGGGTGCGGTCTCATAACACAGTGACTCTCACTGTGGTAATTGTCCAACACACACTGACTTTCACTGGGTTCTGGGTCCCATACACACTGACTCACACTGGGGTCCGGTCCCGACACACACCGACTCTCACTAGGGTATGGGTCACACACACCCTGTGTCTCACTGGGGTGCGGTCTCCACACACACCGACACTCAATGGGGAACGGATCCCACACACACTGACTCTCACTGGGGAACAGGTCCCACACAAAATGTCTCTCTCTGGGGTACGGGTCCCACACACAATGACTCTCACTGGGGTACGGGTCCCACACATACACTGACTCTCACTGGGGGACGGGTCCCAAATACACTGACCCTCACTGGGGTGCGGGTCCCACAAATTCTGACTCTCACTGAGGTACGGGTCGCACACATTCTGAGGCTCACTGGGGAACGGATCCCACACACACCGACGCTCACTGGGATACGGGTCCCACACACACTGACACGCACTGGGATAGGGGACCCACACACACTGACTCTCACTGGGGTACGGGTCCCACACATACTGACTCACACTGGGGTACGGGTCCCACGCACACACTGACTCTCACTGCGGTATGGGTCCCACACACACAGACTCTCACTGGGGAACAGGTCCCACACATACTGTCCCTCACTTTGGTACAGGTCCCACACACAATGACACTCACTGGCGTATGGGTCCCACACACACACTGACTCTCACTGGGATACGGGTCCCACACACACTGACTCTCACTGGGGTACAGGTCCCACACACACTGACTCTCACTGGGATACGGGTACCACCCAACATGACTCTCGCTGGAGTACGGGTCGCACACACACTGACTCTCACGGGGGTAAGGGTCCCACACACACCGACACACTGGGTATCGGGTCCCACACACAAGGCTTCTCACTGAGGTACGGGTCCCAGACACAATATTTCTCACTGGGATGCAGGTCCCACACACACAGACTCTCACTGGGGTATGGGTCCCACACATACTGACTCTCACTGGGGTTTGGGTCCCACACACACTGACTCTCACTGGGGTACAGGTCTCACACACACTGACTCTCACTGGCGTACGGGTCCCACACTCACACTGACTCTCACCGTGGTACGGGTCCCACACACACTGACCTTCACTGGGGTACGGGTCCCACACGCAATGACCCACACTGGCGTATGGGTCCCACACACACACTGACTCTCACTAGGATATGGATCGCACACACACTGACTCTCACTGGGGTATGGGTCCCACAGACACAGACTCTCACTGGGGTATGGGTCCCACAGACACAGACTCTCACTGAGGTACGGGTCCCGCACACACTGTCTCTCACTGGGATACGGGTCCCACACACACTGACTCTCACTGGGGTACGGGTCCCACACATACTGTCCCTCACTGGGGTACAGGTCCCACATACAATTACACTCACTGGGGTACGGGTCCAACACACTGACTCTTACTGGCGTATGTGTGCCACACACACACTGACTCTCACTGGGGTATGGGTCCCACACACACTGACTCTCACTGGGGTACGGGTCCCACACACACTGACTCTCACTGGGGTACGGGTCCCACACACACTGACTCTCACTGGGTTACGGGTCCCACACACACAGACTCTAACTGGGGTATGGGGCCCACACACACACTGACTCTCACTGGGATACGGGTCCCATACACACAGACTCACTGGGGTACAGGTCCAACACACACACTGCCTCAGACTGGGGTATGGGTCCCACGCACACACACTCTCACTGGGTTACGGGTCCCATATACACAGAGTCTAACTGGGGTACGGGTCCCACACACACACTGACTCTCACTGGGGTACTGGTCCCATAGACACACTGACTCTCACTGGGGTACGGGTCCCACACACACACTGACCCTCACTGAGGTATGGGTCCCACACACAATGACCCTCACTGGGGTACGGTTCCCACACACACACTGACTCTCACTGGGATACAGGTCCCACACACACTGACTCTCAATGGACTACCTATCCCACACACACTGCCTCTCATATGGGGTAATGTCCCACACACACTGACTCTCACCGTAATACGGTCAAACACACACTGACTCTCACTGGGGTATGGGTCCCACACACACAGACTCTCACTGGGTTACGGGTCCCATACACACAGAGTCTAACTGGGGTACGGGTCCCACACACACTCTGAATCTCACTGGGGTACTGGTCCCATAGACACACTGACTCTCACTGGAGAACAGGTCCCACACAAACCGACTCTCACGGAGGAACGGGTCCCACACACAATGATTCTCCCTGAGATACGGGTCCCACACACAATGACTCTCACTGGGATGCGGTCCCCTAAAACAGTGACTCTCACGGGGGTAAGGGTCCCACACACTCTGACTCTCACTGGGATACGGGTCCCACACACACTGACACGCACTGGGATAGGGGACCCACACACACTGATTCTCACGGGGATACGGTCCCACACATACTGACTCACACTGGGGTACGGGTCCCACGCACACACTGACTCTCACTGCGGTATGGGTCCCACAGACATCGACTCTCACTGCGGTATGGGTCCCACACACACACTGACTCTCACTGGGGTACGGGTCCCACAAACACAGACTCTCACTGGGTTATGGGTCCCATACACACAGACTCTAACTGGGGTACGGGTCCCACAAACACACTGTCTCTCACTGGGGTATGAGTCCCACAGACACACAGACTCTCACTGGGGTACAGGTCCCACACATACTGTCCCTCACTGGGGTACAGGTCCCACACACAATGACACTCACTGGCGTATGGGTCCCACACACACACTGACTCTCACTGGGATACGGATCGCACACACACTGACTCTCACTGGGATACGGGTCCCACGCACACTGACTCTCATTGGGATACGGGTCCCACACACAGACTCTCACTAGGGTATGGGTGGCCAAACACACTGTCTCTCACTGGGGTGTGGTCCCCATACACACCGACTCTCACTGGTGTACGGGTCCCACACACACTGACTCTCACTGGGGTACGGGTCCCACACACGCTGACTCTCACTGGGGTGTGGTCCCCACACACACCGACTCTCACTGGTGTACGGGTCCCACACACACTGACTCTCACTGGGATACAGGTCCCACACACACTGACTCTCAATGGGATACGTGTCCCACACACACTGCCTCTCATATGGGGTAATGTCACACACACACTGACTCTCACTGGGTTACGGGTCCCATACACTCAGAGTCTAACTGGGGTACTGGTCCCATAGACACACTGACTCTCACTGGAGAACAGGTCCCACACACACCGACTCTCACGGAGGAACGGGTCCCACACACAATGATTCTCCCTGAGATACGGTTGCCACACACACAGACTCTCACTGGGATACAGGTCCCACACACACTGATTCTCACTGGGGTACGGGTCCCACACACACTGACTATCACTGGGGTACGGGTCCCACACACACTGACTCTCACTGGGTTACACGTCTCACACACAATGACTATCACTGGGGAAGGGTTCCCACACACACTGACTCTCGCTGGGGTACGGGTCCCACACACACCGACACTCACTGGGGTACGGGTCCCACACACACTGACACTCAATGGGGTACGGGTCCCACACACACTGACTCTCACTGATGTATGGTCCCACACACAGTGACTCTCACTGGGGTACGGGTCCCACACACCCTGACTCTCACTGGGGTACGGGTTCCACACACACTGACTCTCACTGATGTATGGTCCCACACACAATGACTCTCACTGAGGTACGGGTCCCACACACAATGATTCTCCCTGGGATAGGGGTCTCACACACACAGAATCTCACTGGGGTATGGGTCCCACACACAGTGACACTCAATGGGGTACGGGTCCCACACATACACTGACTCTCACTGGGGTACGGGTCCCACAAACAATGATTCTCACTGGGATACGGGTCCCACACACACAGACTCTCACTGGGGTACGGGTCCAACACACACACTGCCTCACACTGGGGTATGGGTCCCACACACATCGACTTTCACTGCGGTATGGGTCCCTCACTCACACTGACTCTCACTGGGGTACGGGTCCCATACACAATGACTCTCAGTGGGGTACAGTCCCCAGACACACCGACACTCTCTGGGGAACGTGTCCCAAACACAATGACTCTCAGTGGGGTACGGGTCCCACACACACAGACTCTCACTGGGGTAAGGGTCCCACACATACACTGACTCTCACTGTGGTATGGGTCCCACACACACAGACACTCACTGGGGTAAGGGTCCCACACATACACTGACTCTCACTGGGGTATGGGTCCCACACACACTGACTCTCATTGGGATACGGGTGCCAAACATACTGACTATCACTGGGGTACAGTCCCACACACTTGACGCTCACTGAGGTACGGGTGCCAAACACACTGACTCTCACTGGGATACGGGTCCCACCCTCACTGACTCTCACTGGGATAGGGGTCCCACACACACTGACTCTCACGTGGAAACGGTCCCACACACACTGACTCTCACTGGGGTAATGTCCCACACACACTGACTCTCACTGGGGTACAGTTCTGACACACACTGACTCACACTGAGGGAGGGTTCCCACACACATTGACTCTCACTGGGGTATGGGTCCCACACATACTGTCTCTCACTGGGGTGTGGTCCCTACACACACCGACACTCACTGGGTACAGGTCCCACACACAATGACTCTCACTGAGGTACAGGTCCCAGACACAATTATTCTCACTGGGATGCGGGTCCCACACACACTGACTCTCACTGGGTTACGGGTCCCACACACAATGACTCTCACTTTGGTACGGGTCCCACACACACTTACTCTCACTGGTGTGCTGTCCCCTAACACAGTACTCTCACTGGGGGACGGGTCCCAAATACACTGACCCTCACTGGGGTACGGGTCCCACACATTCTGACTCTCAATGGGGTACGGGTCCCACACATTCTGAGGCTCACTGGGGGACGGGTCCCACACACACTGACACTCACTGGGATAGGGGTCCAACACACACTAACTCTCACAGGGGTACGGGTCTCACACACACTGAATCTCACTGGGGAAGGCTTCCCAAACACTGTCTCTCACTGGGGGGTGGTCCCCACACACACCGACACTCAATGGGGACCGGTCCCACACACAATGATTCTCACTGGGATACGGGTCCCATACACACAGACTCTAACTGGGGTACGGGTCCCACACACAGAGGCTCTCACTGGGGTACAGGTCCCACACACACTGCCTCTCACTGGGATACGGGTCCCACACACACTGACTCTCACTGGGGTACAGGTCCCACACACACTGACTCTCACTGGGATACGGATCGCACACACACTGACTCTCACTGGGATACGGGTCCCACACACACTGACTCTCACTGGGATACGGGTACCACCCAACATGACTCTCGCTGGAGTACGGGTCGCACACACACTGACTCTCACGGGGGTAAGGGTCCCACACACACCGACACACTGGGTATCGGGTCCCACACACAAGGCTTCTCACTGAGGTACGGGTCCCAGACACAATATTTCTCACTGGGATGCAGGTCCCACACACACAGACTCTCACTGGGGTTTGGGTCCCACACACACTGACTCTCACTGGGGTACAGGTCTCACACACACTGACTCTCACTGGCGTACGGGTCCCACACTCACACTGACTCTCACCGCGGTACGGGTCCCACACACACTGACCCTCACTGGGGTGCAGGTTCCACACACAATGACTCTCACTGGGATACGGGTGCAACTCACACTTACTCTTACGGGGATAGGGGTCCCACACACACTGACTCTCACGGGGATATGGTCCCACACACACTGCCACTCAAATGGGGTAATGTCACACACACACTGACTCTCACTGGGGTTCCTATCTCACACATACTGTCTCTCACTGGGGTAATGTCACACACACAATGACTCTCACTGGGGTACAGGTCCCTCACACACGGTCTCACACTGGGGTACGGGTCCAATACACACACTGACTATCACTGGGATACGGGTCTCATGCACACTGACTCTCACTGGGGTTCGTTTCCCACACACAATGACTCTCACTGGGGTCTAGTTCCCACACACACTGTCTCTCACTGGGGTACAGGTCTCAAATACACCGACACTCACTGAGGTACGGGTCCCACACACACTGACTCCCACTGGGGTGCGGTCCCCTAACACAGTGACTCTCACTGGGATACGGTCCCACACTCACTGACTCTCACTGGGGTACGGGTCCAACACACACTGACTCTCACTGGGTTATGGGTCCCATACACACTGACTCACACTGGGGTCCGGTACCCAAACAGACCAACTCTAACTGGGGAATGGCTCCCACAGACACAGACTCTCACTGAGGTACGGGTCCCACACACACTGCCTCTCACTGGGATACTGGTCCCACACACACTGACTCTCACTGGGGTACGGGTCCCACACACACACTGACTCTCACTGGGGTACGGGTCCCACAAGCAATGACCCACACTGGCGTATGGGTCCCACACACACACTGACTCTCACTGGGATACGGATCGCACACACACTGACTCTCACTGGGGTATGGGTCCCACAGACACAGACTCTCACTGAGGTACGGGTCCCGCACACACTGCCTCTCACTGGGATACGGGTCCCATACACACAGACTCACTGGGGTACAGGTCCAACACACACACTGCCTCACACTGGGGTACGGGTCCCACACACACACTGACTCTCACTGGGGTACTGGTCCCATAGACACACTGACTCTCACTGGGGTACGCGTCCCACACACACACTGACTCTCACTGGGGTACGGGTCCCACACGCAATGACCCACACTGGCGTATGGGTCCCACACACACACTGACTCTCACTGGGGTATGGGTCCCACAGACACAGACTCTCACTGGGGTATGGGTCCCACAGACACAGACTCTCACTGAGGTACGGGTCCCGCACACACTGTCTCTCACTGGGATACGGGTCCCGTACACACAGACTCACTGGGGTACAGGTCCAACACACACATTGCCTCACACTGGGGTATGGGTCCCACACACACAGACTCTCACTGGGTTATGGGTCCCATATACACAGAGTCTAACTGGGGTACGGGTCCCACAAACATACTGACTCTCACTGGGGTACTGGTCCCATAGACACACGGACTCTCACTGGGGTACGGGTCCCACACACACTGAATCTCACTGGGGTACGGGTCCCACTCACACTGACTCTCACTGTGGTACGGGTCCCATACACAATGACTCTCACTGGGGTACGGGTCCCACACACAATGACTCTCACTGGGATACGGGTGCAATACACACTTACTCTTACGGGGATAGGGGTCCCACACACACTGACTCTCACTGGGGTACAGGTCTCAAATACACCGACACTCACTGGGGTACGGGTCCCACACACACTGACACTCACTGGGGTACGGGTCCCAAACACACTGACTCTCACTGGGGTACGGGTCCCACACACACTGACTCTCACTGGGGTACGGGTCCCACACACACTGACACTGACTGGGGTACGGGTCCCACACACACTGACTCTCACTGGGTTACGGGTCCCATATACACAGAGTCTAACTGGGGTACGGGTCCCACACACACACTGACTCTCACTGGGGTACTGGTCCCATAGACACACTGACTCTCACTGGGGTACGGGTCCCACACACACACTGACCCTCACTGAGGTATGGGTCCCACACACAATGACCCTCACTGGGGTACGGTTCCCACACACACACTGACTCTCACTGGGATAC